>NC_091131.1:165067334-165434834 GCF_040183065.1 Periplaneta americana
ATAGGTTGAATTTGTTTTAAAGGAATCTATGTTTTGATGAATAAAGCACACTGTTTCTAAAATATATATGCAGGGTACAGGTAAGATTTTTAGTTCTCTGAAAATTTTTATAAAGGGTGCGTCAGAAAGAACGGATGGATTTCAAACTATCGATACGCAGCGAGGGGAGGGATAGAGTGAGGGGGACCACGACTGTTGGGTCAGCCAGAGAATGCAGTTTCAGTTGAGAATATGGTGTTGGTCTGGTGTACAACGTGCTTTCATCGTAGAGACATTTTTGAAAAATGAAGAGTCTGTGATCGCCACTCAGGACTCATGGATGTGGCTTCATTTCGTAACATAGGTTCAACATTAAAGAAGAAATCACCTGCAAATGTGGAGAGAGACACTAGGTTTTCACGCTACCTCAAAGATCAGCCCGCAAACATGCTATCGCACTGAGATTGTCCGAGGCTACGGTAAAATCTCGCGCCCTGCGACTTCTTTCTTTGGGACCATTTGAAGGCGTAAGTTTGTAAACATCGATCACATACACTGGACGAACTAAAGACGACAATTCGTGAAGAAATCGCGGCAATCCCACCAGCTATGACTGTGAAAGTGATGGCGAACTTCAGAAAACGCCTCGAAGCCTGTATTGAAAGCTAAGGACATCATATGGCTGATGTTGTATTCCATAAAATAAACTGCAGGTATTGGTGAATGTGTTGATAACAATAATTTTTTGATTTGATGAATCCTTACAATTTTCTTGCCATGTGAAATCCATCCGTTCTTTCTGACGCACCCTATACTTTCAGTCCGAATAGGAACTTTTTTAATGATTTTGAGTATTCTTTTCTGCAATTTGAGGACTTGTGTCACTTTTGGTGAAGATCCCCAAGTAATAATGCCATATGATAGTATTGAATGAACATATCCAAAATAGACTGATATTAAAAGTTCCATGGATGATATCTTCGCAAGGACTCGAAAAGCATAACATAAGTGACTCAGCTTCTCAGTTAAATGTTGTATATGCTTTTCCCATGTTAGACTGGAATCTATCCATATACCTAAAAATTTAGAGCATTCTACTTCCTTAATTATGGTATTACTAAGAGCTATGTGAATCTGGTCAGTTGGATATTGATTGAAAGATACATAGACAGTTTTATTTAAGCTTATTATTTGCTAGCCACTTGTCTAGTTTCGTTGATGCATTCACTTGAATCTCTTAACGTTCACTGACCACTTATTCCCATTAACCTACTCTGTATATTTTCAGACGAAGTAGTTTCTACAGTTTCATTATATTTCCATTATATTCCATTTTCTGTCACTATCACTCTTTTCACTTTGTCACTTTCTTAAGTAATGGGTGGAATGAGGAATAACCATAAAGTGTTAAGTGAAAGTTGAAATTAATTGAGTGAGGATAGCAAAGTAATATTTACACTGAAACAAAGTTTTGATGAGTTCAAATAATCTATACAGTCAGAGATAACTGAATTACAATAGCCAGTCCAATTCATGCCAAATTTTACACATTCTAAGACAAATGAAGAACTAAAAATAATAAAGTGAAGTGCAGGATCTGAAGAAGAGAACGAAACACTTGTGGGAACAAATAAATTAACTAAATTAATTATTAAAAATATTTTGCAAGTCATCAGAGAACCAGAGCTTGTCGCTAACCTAAGCGTAGTACATAGACTACCTGCAACACTGGGCAAGATGAACCTGTTGTCAGTTTCAACAAAAGGACAAGTCGAGACACATGACTCCAGAAATTCAAGTTGGAAGCAAGAAAACACCCAGAAATCCACTACAAAGTATTAGTCCTCTGCTACTGCTGGAAGGTTGACAGCTGGAGAACATTTGACATCTAGTCAGAAAGGGTGCTGATTTGTATGGACAACTAACCCTGCCTATTAGATCAATTGTCTTGTAATTGTCTTACTATTCGGTTTTTGCTTTTTTTTAATGTTAATGTTCTCATCAATGGATGGTTTAATAAATGAGCTAAATTACTATTCCATCAAATAATAGTCCTCACAGCAGTCTTGAATGACGTTGATTCATACAACAATTACAGTGTTAACTCTTTACATGATTTTAAGTTATTTCATCTAAATATACGTAGCTTAAATAAACATTTCCTGAAATTCTGTGCCACTGTACAACATTTTGCTATTCCTTTTGATTTCGTAATATTGACGGAGACTTGGTTAAATCACTCTCTGGTTATGACCTACAGCTTGCAGAAAATTTGATAAAGCTAGTGAATACAATAAATGTGATAGCTTAGTTGTCTATTGCAAAAATAACATTGATGTCACAATAGTAGATGTAGATATCCCATAGTGGAATTTTATTCATCTGAATTTTTTATTTCATAACTCTCTTCTCCATGGCACAGTGGGCCAGAATTCAAATCTAGCGGGAAAAAATTAAATATGTATGGAATATAATTTTAAATGGTTCTGTTTTACTAAATAATGATTTCTAAGAGCTTATGGAAGAATAATAATAAGCCAGTATGGAATTGTTATCCGTAGTAATGAGCTATGAGTGCGAGTTTGAATAACTATTTTCATGGAGCCTACTAGGTACTTAATTACATCACTTGTTCTTTTCGTGAACTTATAATTTCCAATATTCTCTAATAGGAGGAGTCATCGTCTGCATCATCGTCTTCCTTTCTCTTCCTCCTCCCCCTTCTCCTCCTCTTTCTCCTCTTCCAGCTGCAGCTGCTTTTCATCCTCTTCATCGTCCTTCCCTCTTGTCACACGCACGTCTTCACTTGTACTGTAAGTATGGAGTTCCTTCAACATTTGTCGCACTTCAACGGGAAAGGAATTCTTCTTATTTTCTTAAAACGGATAAATACTTGATATGATAGGATCAGGAGTTACAAGAAGATGATTTAAGATATGCTACATTGTTTGAATTCGTGAAAATTTTCTTGAATAATCTTCACAGTACTTTCTAATGCTCTAATGTCTAGCTTCTTGGGCAAACCAATAGGTAACACTGCACATTGTATTTTCGTTTGGTGACGTTATCTATTAAAAATTGTAATGCTTTCTCTGGTGTATATGGACTTGGTAAAGTTGGAGATTTATTTTAGGCTATCGTATACTTTGATGCTCTTTTTGGAGTAATTTGTTGTAGAATGTATGTTGCATCTCTTTTCCCTGAACCCCGCAAAGATAATTGAGTAGCTAGAACTAATTCACTTTAAGAATGCTGCTCTTTCAGAGACCGTACCCTACATGTTTAATTCTTGTTTTCATGCCATTTTCTTCAAACAATTTTTGAGGTCTACCTACTCCTGAAACGGATGGAATTAAGTCCTTGGACATTTGGCGAGTTTTTATTTATTGTAGAACTCTTTGGGGAAATTTGATATCCTTTTTTTAAATTGGGGACACATAAATTAAAATGAAATTTTAATGGCAAGCAGAGTAATTATCTCATGCCTCCATGTTAAATTTTGTACCAGTGCACTTTATTTGAACCAGGTACCCAGCTTTGAAGCCGTTAGCCCTGTGAATTTACAGTGTATTTAATTCCTCTTTTAAAAGTTTCAGGTTTTACTAAAATATTGACAATAATTTATTAATGGAGAGAAGAAAGAGTCTGGAGTAATCGGTCAGGCATGTGGAAAAAGTAGAGGGAAGGGAGAAGGATGTCCGCGGTCCATTGATTTCACTAACCATTCCGAATCTTTACGTAAAAAGCTGTCCTTTTTCCTGGAGCACTGTTTCAAACGTTTTTCTAACTTACTTCTAAATGTGCGCACATCTTTTTCGACACACTATATAATATCCTTGGAACAATGTTGTATTTCTAATTTTGTCACTACGAAATCAGTGAGAGTTTGAGTAGACCCTTTTTTAGTAGTCAACACCTCGTTCAAGTCCATCCGAGTCACAGTGGACTGGATATGGGGATCTACCTCTGAAATAAAAACGCAAATATAAGAAAAAGGCAAGCAAACGCAAGCAAATCTTAACTTCTGTAATAAACTGTAAGGATTGCTTTATAATCTGATGTAGATTTTAAGGTGACACCTGGTGCAACATTTTTTATATCCCTAATTTAAAATGAAGTAAAGACATAATTCCGCAATATTTTAAAGCTATGTTTAACGCATCCCTGGTAATATTTCACGTATACAATTAAAGTATGAATAATGGAAATAGGAAGTATGAACCTTCTGTTAAAACTTCCATCACAGAAAGACACTTTTCTCCACATCAACAACACACAGATCACGCTCACATCACCCCCGCCATAAACCGTGTGGCGCTCGGAGCTCAAGTTCTTACACTTAGCGACTTTTAGCAGCCAGCCCTGTTGGCATTTCACTCTGTATAAATTGATGGCTTACAGATTTGTGAAGTTCAGTTTTAGTACTTCAAGACTATATAGCGAGACAATTTATTTAAAACATTAAGAAATTCAATATTTTCCTGCTGGATTTGAATTCTGGCCCACTGTGGCATGGTGGCGATATAGGAGTCCCCAAACAGTTGCAGAAATGAATTTTTAGGCTATTTTGAACTATTTTTGTCTAATTCAAAAGACACAAGCAAGCAAATCATTGTTGGAGACATTAACATTAAAATAAAATTCTAGATCAGTGAGACACTACTAACAATAGATATATAAATTTAATATCTTACACGAATGTGGATTTGTCAATTTTTTTAACTCTGTTACTCGGCCTGATTTTAATTCATGCCTTGGTCACATATTTTTAAAAACAAAAACTAATTGGAGTTTCTTGTAGCACTATTACCGACTACTATGCAGTTATTACATTACTAAAAACCGGGCCATATCTCTTTCTCATTATCCTCTCCATATGACCATATCACAAAAACGTAAATCACAATCAGTTAATTTGTTTAAAAAGAAAAAAAGGAAAAAGAAAATTGAGATTATATCTTTAAATGTGAAAATGCTGATTCATGCTTTCAAGTATTCTGTAATGTAATATACAATTATATAGATGAAAATACAGCCACAACTTACCGTAAGGTATCCTGTAAATGATCATATGAAAACTTTAATCACTACTTTATAGAATCTGTTGATTTTATAAAAAGGAACAGTGTTCATTCTGATGTATCTACTATTACCATAGTAACTAACAAAGAGAGGGTTTGAGCTGGTTCAAGGCTGGGGTCCACGCCTGGCTGAGTGGAAAAAGGAAAATCATGGACCAAGACTGGCCACCTATCTGAACCGATGGAACACAGTTCACCGCCCACCAAACATCATACCAGAAACCCCAGTGAAGTGGCGGGATGCATGAAAACATATTTCCTGGCCTAATCAGTAGGCTCTGAGGATGGTATGATGAAGCACCGAAACAGCTATAAGCCGCACAGACTTACATAATTAATGCCCACGTGCATCAACGTCGGTTAGTGTAACCATCGGTTAAAATTGTGACCTAATCCCCGATTAAGCATTTTTACGGTGGATCGACCTCGGTTACGACTTAAATAGGAAGTTAACCACAGTAATCTCTAACCGGCCAAATATGAGCGGTTAAAGGAGATAACCAGCGATTAGCAGAGCAAGTAAAGCAAAATGGCGGCCATAACCACAGGTGATTATTTCGAAGACGATTATTATTGTGCAGTACTTGAATTACTTGGATAGAGCGTGAGGGTGAAGGTTCTTTAGTGGAAAGAGAGAATTCTTGCGAGCAATTAGGTGACAGAAAATTTCAGGAGGGATTTCGTTTATCAAAATCTACAAATGGATCAGTTGAAATAACACAAGAACAATCATATTTCTCCTACGGATCGGCTGCTTATATTACGATTCTATGTAACTATTATTTTCTGCATTTTAAGAGGGAATACTCGAATACCAGTATCTATTTCTCTATGTCACTGGCTGAACAAAGAGAGGTTATGGATGGATCTTAGGATAATGCACAATTCCCTGGTGTAGTCCAAGATCGTACACACATTCCTACCAATTTTCTGCATCCTTTTCCTTTATGGATATTCCATCTTTTTTATATAATAGGCCTACATTTAAATCTAGTAATTAAGTCTATCGATACTTCAACCTAACATTGGGATATAATCATTTTTGGATTCAATTTTCCATTTTGTACGATTTTAACCTAAAAGTACTGAAAAACAAAGAAATGGAACTCACAAATATAACAGCGCCCAAAGGCAAACAAATGCAACGCGAAAATGTAGGATACGTTCATTTCGATGTAGAACATAGTGAGCGCAGTCGTTTTTAGATGTTGACTATTATCTTTGCAGCGGTATGGATGCTTTCCTTTAGTCATTTTGTAGAAACAATGTACCATCATAGACTTTACTCTGGTTAAATGAGGTGTCAGCTAGCCAAGTTTTAGTAATCGGTGATTATGAATGGTGCACATAAATTACATTTTAACCACGGCTACTGTTTAACCATCGTTTCGTAATCTATGATTACTGCGTTTTTAATCAATGTTGATGCACTTCGCCATAACACGAGTAAGTCCGCTAGTTAATCAATTCAAGTGTTAAAAGTAGTGTACGCAAGATTCAAAATGAATTAAACATAGCTTCACCACGACACAACTATAGAGCAAAGCTATAAAATATGATAAACAATAATCCAAACTTCGCCAGATTCTCTGATCTCAGTTGCGTCGAATTGATCAAGAATTATATATTATAGTGAAAAGTGTGAATATATTTAGGGTCAATGGTAGGTCTAATACAAGTTATGTGGTCAGAATTACAGTTGTTATCTGTCCAGTTTTCTTTATATGCTTGTTATGTAATATGTAAAATGTAAAATTGCAATAATTTCAGACAAAAAAAAAAAAGAATAAAAGGAAAGAAAAATGGCACAAAAACCAACATCAGAAAATAAACATACATAATTTGAGATATATAGTAATTTAAGCATTTGCTGGTACCGATACATTCTGTTTTTCATAGATTAATTTGCGTCATTACCTCTGGGAACTCTGTCACTTTATCCTCCTCAATTTTCTTTTTATGCACTTTGGTTGTTTCAGTTGCTGTGGTTTTTGATGAATATAAGGGTCCTGGCTTGACATCTCTGTTGTGTTGTTCCATACTGATTTTAGGAATACTTCCTGGGAATGAGTATGAACCAATTTGCCTCATTTTTGTCGCGTTCTCCTCTACTGTCTCTTCTTCAGCAGCCTCTAAGGACAATATTACAAATATGTGATTAAATTTTATGAAAACGGTAGCTGTAATTTTTATTTTATATACATTTCTCGTATATGAGGTGTGAGGTGTGATGAAAGCCCTTTGGGGCTGATTTATAAATGTATCTATTAAGATATATAAAAATATAATATATGGAAATGTCAATATTTAAGGGTACGTGCAAGCAGTAGGTTTTCTGAGAGTCTCCACAGGTATTCACACATGCGTCTCATTATGTGGGGAGGCGTCGGAAACCAGCACAAAAAAAAACAATTCAGCACTGCAGCCTTCACTTCATCATCTGAGCTTTCTTTCATGACATGAACAAATTAAAGTCACGTGTGTATAGAATCACTTTGTTGTCAGTTACTGTACACAAGGCGAAGTGCAGTGCTGTCGGAGATCAACCGCCTCATTTTGGAAGAAATCTGCAAGTTAGGACATGAAATAGTTAAATATTCTAATGTGATACACTATACTAGTACCAATCTCTGAACATTGTTCCAGAAGATGCCTTATTTCATAAGAATGAACATTTCTTAAATGCTACAAAGATTCGTAACTTTCTGAGGATTTGATATTTGGTGTCATCCAGGCGTAGTTTTATTTAAACAATATCCTGGTGCCAACAAATGGATTTGTAAACACGAAGGACTCTCCCACAGCGAATGGCGCGATGGCATTAAAATGGTTGGAAATGTTGCTGCAGTACGTGCTGTGCCGGGAAGATCTCAGGACAACCATTGTAGATATTGCCACAACGAGGTTGAAACTCTTGCACACGTCCTGGGGTCCTGTCTGCATGGCGAAGGTCTGCGAAACACTAGACACCACCAAGTACGATCAATTATAGCCACTGCCCTTAAAGATGGCAATTACAACACCTTTGAAGAAGTACATGGTCTCTCCGTCACTGGCAGTACATGGCGCATAGATATAATAGCTTTCAAGGAATCTACAAGATCTGGATTCATAATTGATCCCACTGTGCGTTTCGAAACGAATGAGGAACAGCCAGCAGAAGTGGATAAGGAAAAAAAGAATATCTACAATCCTACCATTCCATATTACCTCCAAAAGTACCAGCCAGAAGAGCTTGAAGTAATCGGACTTCTGGTTGGAGCAAGAGGTACCGCTACTCTCTTCATGAAAGATGTGTTTAAGAGGCTTGGAATACCTACATCTATTATGCCGATTGTAACTTTAGCTGCATTGAAAGGATCAATTGCTCTCCTGATGCATCACCTATATTCGAAATGAAACCAAGTTCATTAGCATTCTTTACTTTTTTGTAACACTTGCCTCTCTAAAGCTAGGTGTATTTCCACTAATCTAAAAATGTATTTGCAGCTCTGTACTTGTAGGAGTTTCATTGTCAAAACAAAATCAATGGTTCACTGAACTTGTAAACATTTATATGGTTAAGTACTCTTTGTCCCTTGTGGCAGCTCACGAATAGTGAGAAGATTTCTAAATTAATATACACAATTTGATATCGTGATATTGTAATTATTAACAATCAGTATATTCTAAATTCCTTTCTGAAAAAATAATGTTTCTCTCCTTTCAGAAACTCCTTTTTCAAGAATCCTGCACACAGCCCTGTCACGTGATCATACTTCAAGGCGAACAAACCACGTGAGGTGGGTGAAACAGGTTTTATTTGTTCATGCATTGTACATCAGCAAACTTGCTTCAGCGTGACTTCAGTTATGGCCAACTAAGACTTTTCTTAGTTGTCCTAGTCTGGCACTACTTAATTTTACCTCTGTGATGGGAATTTATTACCACCAATGCAGGGGCGGCCCACCCTTATGTGCTTCAGTGCTACAGCACAATGATAATTTTTGCTCAAATAATGTATTTGTAATACCATAGTATTTGATCTGTCATTGACCATTCCCGTGGTTATGTTCATGACGCATTATATACAGTAGTATTTAGTTTTCGCTCTTTGCTCTTTGGTGCCTCAGGGGGTTCGTTGTGCTACTCAGAACTCCACATGAAAATGTAAACAATTATGCGCATGTGCGAAGCTGAAATCACTACTCTGATTGGCTATTTTTACACGGGAAAGTGCTGTAGTCAGTTTCAGCACAACACAGCTTGGAGATTGCAAAAGTAAAGCGTAACGAAAGAATGCTTGTTTGTGGAAGAACTCGGAACTATACATAGGTATTTGGCAATTCAAGTATCTGCTGCTGCCATCTACCTGTATGAGGTTCTAAATCAGCCAGCAAGCGACGGAAAATGGAATCCCAGAAAATTGAAGCCAAGGAAGTATGTGACCATATAATTTAGAAAGTTATCCACCGTTTATAGTCTTTAAGCTACCTAGACGCAACAAAATTGTTAAACAGCACATTTTTGACAATTTTTCGCATAATTTTCCTGAACACGAACTTGAAGTTGCTGTCAACAGCTATACTGTACTGAACAAAAGAGTGTTAAAGACACAGCTTGGAGTTCTATACAGAAGACCCGACTTCCGAAATATAGATGGCTGTTCAATTGTTACAATACATAACATAGCCTCCAACAATTTACAGGATCCATTCTGTGAAGTAACGAAGTTGTTAAATATTTTGGTTACAACACCAATGACCACTGCTGAGCCACAAAGATGTTTTCTTACTTGAAACGCATAAAAACGTTTTCAAGGAACACTATGTCCCAGGATCGTCTCACTGCTCTTGCAATATTGTCAATAGAAAAGAGTATGATGTCCAAGGTGGAGGGGTTTAACACCAGGGTAATTGACAAGTTCTGCGGTAGGAAGGAACGTCGTATGGACTTCATATTTCGTCACTAGGCGAGTCTCAAATTAAGATAAATACATATAAGTGTATACATTAGGCCAGTATAGAGATTGTAGCACACTCATTATTTTGACCACCAGCCGCTACTGCACCAATGACAGAATACTATGTGAGGATAAATATGAAAGGAAAAGTGTTTTCACATGAATGACTGGCAATTGGTGAATTTTGTTTTTAGCCCTCTAAATCAGGGACAGGAATCTTTAATTGTCGTAAAGCACTTACTATAGTAAAAATAATTATTATTACAATGGTTACTTATAAATCTTGTTTGCAGTAGCAGATTACATTAAACTACTCTGCATTGTTAAATTGTGAATAACTATAATCACTAATCAGTATTGCCGGATCAAACAAGCTTGATCGATTATAATCGATAGTGTGTCATTATTGTACATCTGGCATCACTGAGTGTAATCAAGCAGAAAAAAAAATGTTTCGTAAAATTTCTATTGGAAAGCAGGCTGCTTGTAAGAGGATGAAAAGATGTTGAAAACACACAAACTATACCGGTCTGGTCCAGATTTAACTTTTCTGCATAACCGAATGTTGACTGAGAAAAAAAGTTATTTATGGAATATTTTTGAGAGTTTGGTAAATTTTCTAGGCGTTTCTTATAATGTACATAGGTTCATTAGGGAGTGTGTTGGTACCCTGGGCATTCTGTTTCTCTGGTGATATGTTGTGCATATGGCTGTTGTATTACTTTAATATTTTCATCTAGTTAGAAATGATCTGCCTGTCTGTCCTATTACGTTTCATTTTATATATACCTGCTAAGTTTTAGTTGTTTGTTTGTATTCCTGTATTATTTAGATATTTGTTTAATTAGCGAAATTATATTTGTGAATTTGACATGATTAATATTATTTATGTCATAATGAGTGAATTTTTTTTTTTTTGTTGGTAACTCTATAGCATCTATTAGATGCTTTATGGTTGTGCTAACAAATGGAGTTACTCGTCAACAATGTGACGCTGAAACGTGTGTTCAGGTTACTGCCCAGCGACAGTCCTGATGTATTTTATATTTTGATGATTGGTTAATTAATATCAACCTGGCACACTCACAATCACACTCACATTCATACAAATTTCCAGACCCTAGACACCCAGGTAACTTTTCTTCTTCAAGAAAAATTCACCGGGAGCCGAGCCCGGGAATCGAACCCGGGACCTCCGGATCTGCAAGCCAGCATGCTGACCAACAGTCGTGAAGTGAATCGAAATGAAATGTGTTTATATTTAAATTTTCTGAATGACGACGCAGATTTACTTGTTTTGTTATTGCGATATATTCATTAATTCATAGTTTTCTGCAAATCCAGAATTCTCGAATTTTCCCTATATCCTAACTTTCCCTTAGTCTCTGCATACGATCCATATATCTTAATATTGTCTATCATCTGATATCTTCTTCTGCCCGAACTTTTCTTTTGTTCGCCTCCAGTGCATCCTTCAGTAGCAGTTTCTTCTTAGCCAGTTACGCAGTCAATTTCCTTTTCTCTTCCTGATCAGTTTTTCTTCACCCACTTTTTTTAGACAGCTTCATTTCTTACTTTGTCCATTTCAAATGCTCCATTCTTCTCCATATCCTCATTTCAAATGCTTCTGGTCGTTCTCTTCGTCGAAATGTCCATATCTCTGCTTCATACAATGCTACAATCCATACATACACTTCAGTAGTCTCTTCCTTAGTTCTTTTTCCAGAGGTCCGCAGAAGATGCTCCTTTTTCTATTAAAAGGTTCCTTTGCCATTGCTACCTTCCTTTAAACTTCCTAATGTTGCTACTTTAGTATACCCCAAGTATTTGAACCTGTCCGCTTGTTCTACTGCCTCATTCCTAATTCACACATCTGTCCTTTAGTGCCAGTAGCATATCCCTTGAATTTTTTCCACCTCTTTGAAGGATAAATCTCCAATTTTTATATTTCCATTTCGTACAATATTCTGGTCACGAGACATAATCATATACTTTGTCTTTTCGGGATTTACTTCCAAACCGATCGCTTTACTTGCTTCAAGTAAAATTTCCGTGTTTTCCCTAATCGTTTGTGTATTTTCTCCTTACATATTCACGTCATCCGCATAGACAAGAAGCTGATGTAACCTGTTCAATTCCAAACCCTGCCTGTTATTCTGAGCTTTCCTAATGGCATATTCTAGAGCAAAGTTAAAAAGTAAAGCTTGGAGCAACAGTAACAAATATAAATGACACTCGGGAGGAAATTAAACGCAGAATAAATATGGGAAATGCCTGTTATTATTCGGTTGAGAAGCTTTTATCATCTAGTCTGCTGTCAAAAAATCTGAAAGTTAGAATTTATAAAACAGTTATATTACCGGTTCTTCTGTATGGTTGTGAAACTTGGACTCTCACTCTGAGAGAGGAACATAGGTTAAGAGTGTTTGAGAATAAGGTGCTTAGGAAAATATTTGGGGCTAAGCGGGATGAAGTTACAGGAGAATGGATAAAGTTACACAACACAGAACTGCACGCATTGTATTCTTCACCTAACATAATTAGGAACTTAAAATCCAGACGTTTAAGATGGGCAGGGCATGTAGCACGTATGGGCGAATCCAGAAATGCATATAGAGTGTTAGTTGGGAGACCGGAGGGAAAAAGACCTTTAGGGAGGCCGAGACGTAGATGGGAGGATAGTATTAAAATGGATTTGAGGGAGGTGGGGTGTGATGATAGAGACTGGATTAATCTTGCACAGGATAGGGACCGATGGCGGGCTTATGTGAGGGCGGCAATGAACCTTCGGGTTCCTTAAAAGCCATTTGTAAGTAAGTAGCATATCCCTTAGTCCCTGTTTACACAGTCTTGTTTTGTCACCTGACTCTCTGAGCATGTGCATTTCATTTTGCTCCAAGACAATCGAGTTCTGCTCTCAATTCCTGAACTTTTGATTGGCTGTTCCTGAAACAACAGGCTCACGCATCTGCACCTGTTGTTAGCATGTCGCTCCACAGTCTGCTTGTGTCTTACCGTGGCTGAAGAGCAAGAGGCTTTCCTTACTGCTCCAGCAGCAGCAGCTGGCTCAAAAAGGAAGCAAACTTGTTGGATAAAATCGTGAAGAAGAAGGAGGGAAGAAGCAAGCAGTTTTAAATTTTTAAATAACGATTGCGTTTGGAGGATGTCTTAGTGCAGTGATCGCCAAAAGCTGTGTCGCGACACATGCCCCTGCCTCCACTCAAGCGTAACCATGGCATCATACCCCCACCCTCTGTTTACAGCCATCAATTCGATATAAGACAAGACATTTATCAGCAGCGGACATACACATGTAATGTTATTCATACAAGTGTGTAGGATAATATGTTTCGATGTCTTTTCCAAAAAGAAAACAGATAATATGCAAAACCTTAATTTTAAGGAGCATGGGAGCAAAAGTATTTCTTTTGTGCAGATGGCAAAAATATGAGATACATGATTTGTTGTAAAATTTTAAATGAAGTATAAAAGAACAATGTACGTTGTCGTTATTCTTCTTGATATAAAGACTACCGTGCCCTTACCTGTAAATTGAATATTTCATTAATAAATTAACAATAAAATGTATCGGCTTCTATGTCTTAATCGGAGTAAAATGCTTCCACGTTTTTTTAAGTATGTAGTGTAATTTAAAATTTCGTGACCAGTTTGGTACGTTTTTCTAATTTCAAATATCTGCAGATATAAAGTACACGTTCTTTTTATGGTAAATAAGAAAATATATTTTATTTTATTAATAATACAAAAATAATCAATAGGAGGATAAAAGCTAACACGAAAAAAGTGTGTGTAATTAATAAGTAGAAGAATATTATATTGTTTTTGTTTTTTGGTCACAGTCCGTCTCTGCACTGTTATTCACTGCATTACCTGAAGAGATGCCCACTCCACCCCTCTCCCTGCGATAGTGGTGTGCGGGTTGCATTTCTATTACGTCACAATTTCATGATGTTTGGCAACCACTGTCTTAGTGTATAGGAACTATTTGAGAAAGAGTGTAAGTAATTTTAACAGACTTCTCAGTTACGTGGAAAAGTAACTTAAAAAGCTACACGTACATAAGAGGAAAGCAGTTTCGAATAATGAAAAGTTATCTGCTATATTAAGATTTCTAGCTACTGGTGAATCTTACCAGAGCCTGGAATATCAAACACGTCTGTCTGAGTCCTTCCTGAGTAAAGAAATGCTACGTACATGTGAAGGTATGTAGCTACAGCTCTTTGGAAGGAAAATACTTTACAGTAGCCTAGGAAATTTCTTTTTATGTGTGAAGGAATCATAAAGGGATTGATATTAGGAACTGTTGAATGATTAATGATAATACAAGTATTATTATTATTATTATTATTATTATTATTATTATTCAATTACAATATATAGTTAGGTTTAGTCTACTTGTCCTGGGTGTAAAGGTGGTCAAACACCGTCTTACTCCCTCTCGCTCACGTAAGGGAGTGGTGCCAGGAGAGTCTCGTGTACCGGTAACAAGAGCTCGGCAATAAGAAGTCCCAGCATTCCCACAGCGAGCACGGTGGACGAAGTTATGCAGTGTTTGTGCCACATAGGAAAGGTTGAAGCGTGCAGTGGCAAGAAAGGCAAGAAAAATAAGCTGACCCCTCTACTCGGGCTGAGACCATCTTTTTTGACAACGCTGTTATAAAGCAATTCAGTTATCGGACGTGGCCAACTGCATAACATAAACATCGAGAGCATGTTGATGGTGACTTCTTTCCTCTGAGCTGCAGTTGTCTAAGTTTGGCAAGTACAATATATTCAAAGCATAAGGCCAATATGACATTCACACAGTTGTATGGATACACAGGCTGTGATGAATATTAATAATGTTATTATTACAGGTATCCATAAATAGAAAGTCACAGCAATTGAAACTAACTTCACACATATACTAATATTAATTCTTTATACAAAAACGTTTATTCAATGGAATGGAAATTAGTAAATAAAATGTATATATTCAATATATATTATTAGATAGTATATATAATATAAATAATAATTCTTAGCGCTACAGCCCGTGAAGGGCCTAGACCGACCAGCCGGCTGCTGGCCTCACGCCCACATGCCGAAGCAGAGGTGGACGATCATCCAACCAGAATGGAGGTATCGTGTGGTTAGCACGATGATCCCCCCAGCCATTATAGCTGGCATTCGCAACCAGATTTCGCTACCTATCATAGCTACCCAAGTGCATCACGATGCTGGGTGGGCACCGGTCCCATACACTGGCCGAAATTTCATGAGAAAATGTCTTCCCCCATGAGGACTTGAACCAGCGCGAATTCCATAACGCGAGTCCTAGGCAGGATGCCTTAGACCACGACGCCACGGCGCGGGACTATTAGATAGTGTACTGTATTGATATTATTGTACAAATGGGTATAAAAATTAAAAATAAACAAATGTATCCTTTCCTCACTTTTGTACTTATTCCTGTATTATAATCTTGTTAATGACAACTTAAAAGCTACCTGTCAATTAGACTTTGAAATCGTTGTTCAAATCCATTCAGTTGGCTCTTTTATTATGTATAATTAATATATAATTTCCATGATCAGGATCAACAGAGCTTCGTTTCTTCATTACAACCAGTCTTGCCCTGCTAAAATTCCTTTCACTTGCAGCACTGCTTGCAGGAATGCAGAAAACTTCTTTTCCTAATCAAACAAGTTTTGGGAAAGCTTGCATGTAACTTCCACCAAGACAGAAGATTTTTGCAATCATCATCTGTAATATCCATGCTCATGTACTTTTCCAGCTCGCTTCTGTGATTTGATGCGGTAGAGCACCATTTTCGGAATTTCTTTGAGGGAGAGGGCAAGGTATTGTCATTCACTTCCACTACTTCTACTTTATTTAAGATCTTTCCGACATTTTGGTGAATTTCCTCTCCTTTATCTTCACTCAGAACTAAAACTTCCTCGAAAGAGGGATGAAGGAAAGTGCCCACGTAATGTATATCATGCAGTTCATTCACAAGTTTTCCATTAATGAACTTTTCTGCCCGTTTCTTTAATTCCCTCATGATCTCATCATCAGCAGCTATTTCGCAGGAATCTAACAATTTGAAAGCCCATGGTACAACAAATATCTTGGAGCAACAGTAACAAATATAAATGACACTCGGGAGGAAATTAAACGCAGAATAAATATGGGAAATGCGTGTTATTATTCGGTTGAGAAGCTCTTATCATCCAGTCTGCTGTCCAAAAATCTGAAAGTTAGAATTTATAAAACAGTTATATTACCGGTTGTTCTGTATGGTTGTGAAACTTGGACTCTCACTCTGAGAGAGGAACATAGGTTAAGAGTGTTTGAGAATAAGGTGCTTAGGAAAATATATGGGGCTAAGCGGGATGAAGTTACAGGAGAATGGAGAAAGTTACACAACACAGAACTGCACGCATTGTATTCTTCACCTGACATAATTAGGAACTTAAAATCCAGACGTTTGAGATGGGCAGGGCATGTAGCACGTATGGGCGAATCCAGAAATGCATATAGAGTGTCAGTTGGGAGACCGGAGGGAAAAAGACCTTTAGGGAGGCCGAGACGTAGATGGGAGGATAATATTAAAATGGATTTGAGGGAGGTGGGGTATGATGATAGAGACTGGATTAATCTTGCACAGGATAGGGACCGATGGTGGGCTTATGTGAGGGTGGCAATGAACCTTCGGGTTCCTTAAAAGCCATTTGTAAGTAAGTTAAGTAAGTAAGTATGGTACAACAAATGGCAAGGTCGGTTCTTTTGTGAGACAACGGAACTCCTGTGCAGTCTTTGGCATTCCCCTCCCAGGGACGTACGTGGTGTCATTATATGGCATGCAGTTCCTCCCCTTCACATTCCCTGTTTCCTGACGCAGCTTCTTGGGTTGGGGAGATGATGGGTGGCTCCATTCATTTGATTGGCGCTTAAGTTCTGGCTCATAAGAGCGCGCCCGTGTTTCGTCAAATGCGATGATCCTGTCCAGGAACGTGCGACCTTCCCGTCTGTAACGTGCCAAATGATCACCAGTGAGGGCATATCTGTGCCATTTTTGAACGTTTGTAAAGTGGCGGTACCCACTGGGATGCAATTTTTCGGTAACCAAGGACATTGTGCAACACATTCAACATGGCAGTGTGGGCTGTTCCTACCTCGTTAGCCAATTCCACCTCCTGTCGACATGCAGCAAAGATTGAATCAATTCAATGACTCGGTTTTCGAACCCATGTCGACCTCCACCTGGTTCCTGATGCACACTATCACTTCCTGTACGAAAAGCTGCCACCCAACATGCCACAGTCCGATACAGCACTGCCTCATTTCCGCACACTTCACGTAGTCCAGTGTGGCATTCCCTGGCATTTCTTCCATGGGCCACTTTGATCTTCATCCAGGTACGTTGTTCTTACTTGGAAAACATCCCGTTTTGGGCGGTGTGATTTGACAACCTG
The DNA here is from genome assembly GCF_040183065.1 of Periplaneta americana. Lineage (NCBI taxonomy): Eukaryota > Metazoa > Arthropoda > Insecta > Blattodea > Blattidae > Periplaneta > Periplaneta americana. The sequence goes on from NC_091131.1 coordinate 165,084,815, forward strand.
CATTCAACACACGCCACTCCTATCACTGCAGCACCTACACTAGCGCCGCCACCCGAGTTGTATAGCTCCACCCACTCTCTACATGTGTTGCCAACAGTAGCTCTGATAAAACTCCCTACGTGGGGATAAAACAGTGTTGCCACTTATTTCTTTCCGGCCCTCGTAGATTGAATACAATTAATGCTAAGCAACAAAATAGCACTTTTTCTGAATAAAACAGCAACCGTACCACATGACATCTTTCACTTGAATGTGCGTCGGGAGACAGAGTGGGTGCGGGACAATGACAGGCACATGATTTCAAGAAATGAAACGGGACTGTGTAGCTGTGCGTTCGATTTTCCTTTCTTGGCAGATCAGTCAAGTGAGGACACAAGACTGTGTAAACAGGGACTTAGTACCATCTCCTCTTCTGCTAACAACATCATGTTACCAACAAATATTATGCCCTTTATTTTTCTTCCTCTTACTATCGCCCCTCTCATGGCATTGTTGTAGTACTCCTCTCCCTATTTATTTCACTTCCATCTGACATTTTTCTCCTATTCTAACTTCGACTCATTTCATGTAAAGATTACTGACTAGCTTCCTTTCTTTCCAAACTATACCAATTTTCTTCAGGATACCCTTAAGTTTATTCCAGTCTACTCTGTCAAAAGCCTTTTTCAATTCCACAAATACTGCATACACTTCTTTAGTTTTCTATAGGTAGCTTTTGCTGACTGCTTGAATCTATCCAATTTTACATCTCTCATACCATTTCTTTTCCTGAAGCCAAATTGCTCTTCTTCCAACTCTCCTTTCATCTTAGAATATAAACGCCGATTCAGTATTCGCAGGAGAATCTTCGCCAAATGCAGTGTCAGGCTGATAGTCCTGAACTCATTAAATTTCTTGGCATTATTTTTCTTCGGTTTTGGCTGCTACAGTATCCCCTTGAAATTTTCAGACCATTCGCCTTTCTCGTATATTTCGTTGCATAATGATAGAATAGAATTTCCTTCTTCTTTTCACCCAAGCATTTCACTAATTCAGTGGCGATTCAATGAACTCCTGTTGCTTTCTCATTCTTCATTTCTCCATTGCTAGCTCAACTTCTTCCCTTTGAACAGAATTCCTTTTTCATCTTCTGATATGGCTGCTTCATCTATAGCTAAGTCATCTGGACGACTCCTTATCTCATATAGCTCTTCTACATATTTCGTCCATCTGTTCACTATTTCTTGTTTGTCTGTTATTTCATTGCTAATTTCGTCTTCTATCAACAATATGGATTTCCTGTTCTTATTTTTGAAGTCCAAAGATTTTACTTCGCAGTACATTAGATCATTTATCTTCCTTTTCTCTCTAGATTATCTATTTCTTTTCATTTCTGTTTCATCCAGTCTTCCGTTGCTTCATCAGTTTCTCTTCCTAGTTTGTTGTTTTGTTTCCTGTAGTTTCTTCTACATTCTTTTGTGTTGATGTTTTTTTCCATTTTCTCCTTTCCTCCACCTCCAAAGTTTCTTAATACTCATACTTTCTCTGTTATGTATTTACCTTCTTTTTGCCTTTGAGTTTCATTGGCTATGTTGAAATTTGCATTTTTAACTACAGATATTGTGTTCTTTAAGAATTATGTACGTCTCCTTGGGCTATGTATTTCATTGTTTTCAGTTCATAGTTGTAGGCCCTAATCTTTTGGTTCATTGATGTATTTATTAGTTTGTGTACCATTGATCGAAATACTACATATTTGTGCTGTATAGTGTGATTCAATGTATTGTGGATGTGTGGTGATGATGTTTCTTTTTAATCTATCTTGAATTTATGTTTATTATCTAATCCAGTTATTATAATATCTAAACAAAATAGAAAACATTAAAGTATTATTTTCTATTTCTAATTTGAATTTATGCTGCATTCTTTTTGTTTTATTACCATTACTGGTATATAATATTAAAATGTTGTCTACATATCTACTAATACACAATTATGTCTGCTCATTATTAGAAATTATGTGTTTGTTCAATATTTTATATCAATATTTTCGCAAATATACTGGATATTGGTGAATCCATTGGTAGTCCTTCTGTTTGTGTATAGTATCTTTTTTACTCCATATGTAGATGAAATTATTGGGGACCATCAGTGTGGTTTTAGACGTAATAGATCGACTATTGATCAGATTTTTTGTATTCGACAGATATTGGAGAAAAAATGGGAGTATAAGGGTACAGTGCATCAGTTATTCATAGGTTGCAAAAAAGTGTATGACTCGGTTAAGAGAGAAGTTTTATATAATATTCTTATTGAATTTGGTATTCCCAAGAAACTAGTTCGATTAATTAAAATGTGTCTTAGTGAAACTTACAGCAGAGTCCGTATAGGCCATTTTCTATCTGATGCTTTTCCAATTCACTGCGGGCTAAAGCAGGGAGCTGCACTATCACCTTTACTTTTTAACTTCGCTCTAGAATATGCCATTAGGAAAGTTCAGGATAACACAGAGGGTTTGGAATTGAACGGGTTACATCAGCTTCTTGTCTATGCGGATGACGTGAATATGTTAAGAGAAAATCCACAAACAATTAGGGAAAACGCGGAAATTCTTGTTGAAGCAAGTAGAGCGATAGAGTTGGAAGTAAATCCCGAAAAGACAAAGTATATGATTATGTCTCGTGACCAGAATATTGTACGAAATGGAACTATAAAAATTGGAGATTTATCCTTCGAAGAGGTGGAAAAATTCAAATATCTTGGAGCAACAGTAACAAATATAAATGACACTCGGGAGGAAATTAAACGCAGAATAAATATGGGAAATGCCTGTTATTATTCGGTTGAGAAGCTTTTGTCATCTAGTCTTCTGTCAAAAAGTCTGAAAGTTCGAATTTATAAAACAGTTATATTACGGTTGTTCTGTATGGTTGTGAAACTTGGACTCTCACTTTGAGAGAGGAACAGAGATTAAGGGTGTTTGAGAATAATGTTCTTAGGAAAATATTTGGGGCTAAGAGGGATGAAGTTACAGGAGAATGGAGAAAGTTACACAACGCAGAGCTGCACGCATTGTATACTTCACCTGACATAATTAGGAACATAAAATCCAGACGTTTGAGATGGGCAGGACATGTAGCACGTATGGGCGAATCCAGAAATGCATATAGAGTGTTAGTTGGGAGGCCGGAGGGAAAAAGACCTTTGGGGAGGCCGAGACGTAGATGGGAAGATAATATTAAAATGGATTTGAGGGAGGTAAGATATGATGGTAGAGACTGGATTAATCTTGCTCAGGATAGGGACCAATGGCGGGCTTATGTGAGGGCGGCAATGAACCTACGGGTTCCTTAAAAGCCAGTAAGTAAGTAAGTATGTATACTACTCAAGGCCGATAACTTGTTTGAGTAAATAATCCTTGTGTGACAGTGTCTGAACTAGTGACAGTGCTAATAGAATAGGTGACAGTGTAGACGCGAGTGTATGTGCAAGAAGAATAGGCGACTGTGGCGAAACAAGTGTCTGCTTTAGCAGGAAAGGTTGTAGCGATAATTCAAAGATCGTAGGAAAGTGTAGTAAGAAAGGAAACTACTACATGTGTGAACTAAATTATAACTCTTATGGACTAGCTCAACACATGAGTTCTGAACCGAGCTATCCCTTTCTAGGAGGCCTTAGCTCTTCATGGGACGAAATAGGCTCAGTCATTCATTCATTCATTAATGTGAAATAGCTTTATTTAGCAATTTTTCTGCAATATTTATAATTTAATATATATCTGATTGACATATATTGTTTTTTTTTAACATTTGTTCAGGTATATTTAGTGTTTCTGCTACAGAACAATGAACACATTAAAGCAATTCATCAATCTATACTAATAATAAATCTGTAGCCGAAATTTTTCTGGTAATTTTCGATTTTCCAAAAATAATTGGTCCTAATATATATAATTAACCACCCTGAAACCGAAAATCGCTTTTTTGAAATTTTTGTTTGTATGTCTGTCTGTATGTTTGTTATCTTTTCACGCGATAATGGTTGAACGGGGATTTCGATTAAAATTGGAATATAAATTAAGTTCGTTGTAACTTAGATTTTAGGCTATATGGCATTCAAAATACATTATTTAAAAGGGGGGTTATAAGGGGGCCTGAATTAAATAAATCGAAATATCTCGCTTATTATTGATTTTTGTGAAAAATGTTACATAACAAAAGTTTCTTTAAAAATAATTTTCGATAAGTTTTATTCCTTGAAAAATTTTGATAGGACTGATATTTCATGAGATAAATGAGTTTTAAAATTAAAATAACTGCCATCTAAGGCCGTGTAATGAATTAAAAAACAAATGACTTTGTCTATAAGGGGCCTTGGACAGCAACAATCGAAAGCTATGAAAGATAGCCTACAGAGTATGTTTCTGTGTTTGTATGAAGTAATATCCGAAGCTAAATTAACCGATTTGTATAATTAATTATTATTTCACCATTGGAAAGTGTAGTTTCTCTAGATGGACATAATGCTATAATGTTATTACAGTAACTTCTGATATAATATAATATAATATAATATAATATAATATAATATAATATAATATAATATAATATAATATAATTTAAGTTATTTGAAGGGTTCAGAACCATAGTGGGCCAAGCGCCATTTACTGAATACGTAGAAAACAAGGGTTAAAATTAAGTTATTACCATAAGTCAATGGAAACCTATAACAAGTAAAATAAAATATACACATTAAATCTAAATGATGTCAATCTTCATTAAACTATGGTTGCATGTAATAAAAATTAAGAAACATGTTAAAGGAATTGTCATTGCACCAAATGAGTGTCTCTGGACCGAAATGATCGCATTTTAATTATTTGGATGCAATTTAAATTAAGTAACATATTAAACGATTTATCCTTCTATCAAACACGAATGTTCCCTGGATCAAATGTCCTATTTTAATTATGTAATTACTTTATATTTATTTGTAACAGGTGCAGCGGAGCGCACGGGTAAGGCTAGTATACAATAAACCGAATTATGTACAACGTAAATGTAATTATATTATATTGCAGCCAAAAGCCAAAAATTAAATACCGTATCAGTACTGAAGCAATATGAAATGTACAAACGCCATGGGTGTCTACCAGTAACGAAAGTAACCAAAAAGTAACTAATTTAAGCAATTGGTAAAGAAAGTAATGAAAATAAAGGGATTTGAAAAACTCGAATGATCGTGGGTAACGAAATTATGCTTACTGGTAGCCTATTATTTTTCTTTGTTTACTTCATCTGGACTAATGTGGAGCTGAAACAGCTGCCGTTATAAAAACAAATGTTATTCGGAAACAAACCGAAGTACAGAGAACTCGAGAAACAAGTCTGATGGCAGATCATAAGATGACTGAAATGTAATTTGTGTTTACACAACAAGAAGATGTCCCCATCACCACTCCCACTCTGGAAGATGCAAGCACGACAACAAAGGAAAACATTTCGAAACAGTCATATGTTATATGGCATACAAAGATAATTTACCTTTTTACTTATGAGATTTGTGACTTCCATGAAGTTTCTCAAGTTCTAATCTTTTATCATATTTTAAACACCATGTGCAATAGCACCATCCATTCAGACATGTAACATACGTGTAAGTGCTTCGTCTTCTGATTTAACTTACCATAGATAATTGATAATCTCCTCCTCTGCCTGTAAGAAAAAGAAATGAAATATACATTTAATAAACACATAATTATAAAATGTTCTATTTTGAAAATTATGTACATATTTCGCATTTGGTTGAGAAACATAGAGAATTTAATCTAGAAACGCATATGGCATTCATTGACTTTAAAAAGGCTTTTGATAAAGTTAATCGGAATAAATTACTTCAGATTTTGGCAGATGATCAAGTACCTCAACAGATTATACAAAATATTTACAATATATATAAAACAACCAGCATAGCAATTCGAAGCAACAATAAACTTTCACAATGGCGACCTATTTATAGTGGAGTACGACAAGGCTGTGGCCTTTCACCACTTCTGTTTATTATATATATAAATAGAATCATTCAAGATTGGCGACAGACACACCATGGATTTATTCCAATTAATCGAAATTTGCAGCTTGATGCTTTACTTTTCGCTGATGATTTAGTTCTCATGGCATCAACTGAAGATGATTTACAATATTCAGTACACAATTTAAATATGGTCAGTGAAAAATATAACATGGAAATTAATATTGAAAAATCGAAAATCATGTCATTTTGTGGGAAATTCCCTGTACCAAGCAAAATCTGTTTGAATAATAAAATAATAGAAAGAGTAAATACCTTCACTTATCTTGGCTATACACTATCACCTTATGATGAAGTAGATATTGCTGAAAAAATATGTAAATATAATAAAACAATGGGGATCATTAATAAAATCATGAAACCTTCACTAGTACAAAGACACACAAGGATAGGCTTGTATAAAACCTTAGCACAGCCAGTATTAAGCTATGGTAGCGAAGCGTGGACTGTGAAGAATAAAGATGTCAGTAGAATAATAGCAAGTGAGATGAGGTTCATGAGAGCAACAGCTGGATATACTCGCTGGGATCATAAAAAAAATGAGGACATAATGCAAGAACTTCAAATAGAACCCATTATGCAGTTCATCAGCAAATATCAACTTCAGTGGAAGGGTCATCTCGAACGAATGAATCGATGCAGAATTCCAAAAGCACTGTTTCATTACCATCCATATGGCGAAAGATCTCTAGGCCGTCCAAAGAAGAGATGGACTGAAAATTCTAGTTTGAGACCGTAACAGGCCACTTGGCCTAATACTTGTTAGGAAGATGATGATGATTATGATGATTATGATGATGATGATGATGATGATGATGATGTACATATTTTTCACACTTTTCTTTTACTCTTTCATTTTGTAACAGTTAAGAAAACATTGTGATGTTGCAAAATATAATTTCGATATACTGACAACAGAGGCCAGAGGGAAAAAGACCTTTGGGGAGGCCAAGATGTAGATGGGAGGTTAATATTAAAATCGATTTGAGGGTGGTGGGATATGATGGTACAGACTGGATTAATCTAGTTCAGGATAGGGATTAATGGGGGGCTTATGTGAGGGCGGCAATGAAACTCTGGGTTCCTTAATAGCCATTTGTAAGTAAGTAAGTATACTGACAACAGTATACTCCTGTAATGTTCCTCATGAAAAGTTGTTTTAGGCCTTATACCTGTAGTCCTACGTGTTCGTGGTATGTTTTCCTTGACAGATAGAGGAATTTCGTTCTTATTCACAATATATTACTTAATTTATTTAGAAAAAAGTTCAGGAATTTTGAGGATGTAGTATATAATACATACATTTAGTTTTAAGAAATGGAGATCTTCTTTTAGAGGGAAAATTTACTGATTATAAAATATACTCAATAAAAAATTATCCATTGAAAATAATTGAAATAAAAGCAAAGATTTTTTTACAGAGATAATTTTAATCCGGAGAAAAATTGGACACACCCACATAACAGGCAGACAAGTTCGAGATGACGCCGAGATCTAGTAGGCTCTGAGGATGGTGCGTGAAGCACTGAAACAGCTGTAAGCCACACAAATCTTACATAATTAACACGAGTAAGTCCGCTAGTTAATCAATTAATTATATCAAGTAACAAATTGCCTTTATACCATGAAGAGGTTGTATTGAATTTAAACTTAAGATATCACAGTCTAATTTTTTTTTTAACTATTAAATAAAAATGTTTTTGTTGCTAAAAGTGCATAAACTATATAAATTTTCGAGAGAAAAATGGCCTTTCAGATCTGTGACTGTCGAAAAATAAGTTTAATGAGCAATGCATACTAAGTGTGATTAATATTGCATTATGCATATATGAGCGTCCATTCTTACTTCAGTTCTATGTCCACTGACATCAACAGCACTCAAGATATACAGCAAGATGTGTAATTTATACTATCAGCTTGAAAATATTTACAGCCGTGGAATGAAACACATACACAAATGTTCTGTTTTTAACTTCTGGTATTTCCGTGGACCTGTCCTCTTGCCTCTGCTCTTGTTCACTGCAAAACTCAGCCTTCACTTCCAGCGTAATACTGGAAGAGCCACTTGCTAGCAAGTAAGACCCGGAAAGTTCTGAAGTTGGCAGAGGCACATATAATGACGAAGCATCTTCTACATTTACCTGTAATACAAAATCTCTATTGAATCTAGTAATGAGTAATGTTTTATAAATATTTTAATAATAAAATAGTTTGTACCGTCTATGAAGAAGTCCACGGAACCGCCGACAATGGCAGTAACAGACGAATTGACATAATCGCCATTAGCGAATCCCTGTCTCAGGGTATGATAATCGACCCCACCATCAGGTTTGAAACGTACAAAGGACAGCCAGAAGACGTACATGAGGAGAAACGAGCAATCTACATTCCAACCATCCCGTATTATAAAGATAAATACCAACTTCACGATATCATTGTCACGGGATTGATGTTTGGAGCAAGAGGAATGATACCCAACTTCTCTTCTCAATTCTGTAAGACCCTAGGACTGCACAAATCTTTTCTGAATGAACTGGCCCTCCTCATAATTAGAGAGTCAGTCAAACTTTTACGGAACCACCTATATGGACTCTAATTCAGTGTATGGAAAAAATTGACGCACCATTATCATTTTTCTTTTTCCTTCTTAGCTTTCATTGATTCTTTACTTGAAATTTTTTTTCTTCTGTAAACTGCCATTGTTTGTTTGTGTATTTGTTTGCCTTTTTTCTTACTCTTTTAGCTCTCATCTATTTGTTCTTGTATTGTTTTGTATGCTTTGTCTAATGGCAGCCTTTAATTTCAGGAAGCTCCGATAAATAAATAAAAATACATAATGAATAAACGTGAGTTTATGATAACCTAAAATTACAAAAGGAAAGTTGCTGCCTTTCCTTCCTTTGTTAATCAGAACTGGACACAAATGTAATTGTGATGCAAGTTTTCCAGGCTGAGATGCCATGGTGTTGTTTCTACCAAACATTTCGTCTGCTACCATCAGTGGTGGGGTATCCTTGGACGAAGTGTTCTCCTTGGTGAACCTGTGGCAATTGATACCGCTACTGTTCATCTGTCCTTATTAGTAAGGCTGGGGACAGGGTGTGGCATTCTGTTGACATGTGATCTGTACCTGCTTTAACATGGTTTTCATTCGAGGTATCATCGGATTGCACCCCTTCCCCAGCCCTACTAAAAAGGACAGGCGAACAGTTGCAGTATCAGTTACCACACTTCGTCCAAAGATACCTCACCACTGATAGTATCTACCGCAGTAGCAGACAAAATCACAGCATTTCAGTCCAGAAAACCTACATCACATAGACACTGGCAGTGGAAACCTACATGCAAAATTAAATGTAATTGATTGTATAAATACTATTTATGGGTGAAACATTGGCAAAATGGAAGATTCAGTTCTTCAATGCTGGCAGATTTTGCTGAACCTTGCAGAGAGAGTTAATGTTCCGTATAAGTGGCAGGTTTAGTTGATTCTGTACCATTAAAGTAGTCCCTGCCCGGAGATCCGATTGGGGGACTATTTTACCTTAATGGTACTCATTTCATATTGGAGTTAAATGGCAAGTTGTAGCCGATTTAAGTGAACACCATATTTTAACGTTTTGGTGGCTACTTCATTCACACACAACCCCCAGAATGTCTGGAGGACCACACCTGCTGTTGGTCGACGGGTCCATTGGACCTAGCTGGGAGATCTTGTTGATCACCAGCTTTCCCTCCTTAAGCCACTGGAGGACGATTTTAGTGCCATAGCAGGTCAGCACTAGGAATAGAAAAGTAGAAAGAGGAGGAAGGAAAGGGAAATGAACCCCTAGGCCTCGAGAATGCGGATGCTTTAGCAAAGAAGGGCAGCACTGCTACTTACAGACCTGTTACTAAATCTACGTATTACTCTGTGAAGAGATTTATTAAATCTACATACTTAGACTTCAACAAACAAAATTTGATAACTCAATCCCAAGGGAAAAAATGGAACTCTCTGCATCAAAATCCACAGTTAATTCCCGATTAACCACGAAAATCGTCTGTAGCTGCATTTAGATTGGCAACAGGCCATGATTGTTTGGCCAAACACCTGCATAGAATTGGAATATATCAGTCCCCTAACTGTCCATTGTGCAACTCAAACCAAGAAATGGATTCGGAACACCTCAAAATCTGTGCTTCAGTGGCTGACCATGATAATATCTTTGAAAAATATTGGAGTGCAAGAGGTCAAATGACTTTATTGTCAAACGCCTGGCATTAGAAAACAACAACATAAGTGGCAGGTGAAGAGGAACACATGTTCTGTACCTTTGCTAGACTATCACCCATTGTCATATATGAAGAATATACAAGTGCGGATAACTTTTAAACTGGAGCTGATCTAGCTTTTTCATTGTCATTTTCGACTTCAGCTCTCCCAAATCCATAGAAACAAAAAAGTTAAAATGTTGTGTTAACTTCAAATGTGGACAGGGAAAACAGAGCACTGTCAGTCAGGTGCCTTTTACTACTTGTAGAACTGATAAAAACGAGGGGAAGTGACTACAGTCACTCTGTCATGCCTAGTTAGCTAGACAGCAATCTATCATTCTAATGAGAAAGTAATATGTGCAGACAGTGCAGTGAAATCTCTCCTTACAGGCACCTTTTAAGGTGGACCCTTTTCATAATGGACAAAGTTATAAAGTCCCCAGGCAAAGGGATAGGAAATTCTATAAAATGGATATTCTGCAAGGCGAACTTGGTCAATATTTTTATTTCCTCCGGACGTAATTTACTTCTGTTCCTGACGTTTTATTGATATCGAATATGTGTAATATTAAAAGTTGAACTGTGTAAACATAAAATTTGCAAATGTAGTCTTCATCTTACGATGTTTGGTGACGTATACACGTCCGTTGATGTGACATATTAATGAATTTAAATACTATTATAGTCACAATCATGCCATGGTATGAAAGAAAAATTTCACAACCTCAAGCGCGAATCGAACCTGCGACTTCCTGTACCCCGGTCAGGCGCTCTACCACTGAGCTATCGAGTTCGTCTCACGCCAGAGGCTCGGAATTATCCTTTCATACTGGCGACTCTGTTATAGAGTACTGTCCATAGCGTCTGATCTAGTCAGCACTGCTTATGGGTGGGAAGAAACTTTACAAATGTAGTCTTCATCTTACGATGTCACATCAACGGACGTGTATACGTCACCAAACATCGTAAGATGAAGGAGTTTCTTCCCACCCATAAGCAGTGCTGACTAGATCAGATGCTATGGACAGTACTCTATAACAGAATCACCAGTATGAAAAGATAATTCCAAGCCTTTGGCGTGAAACGAATTCGATAGCTCGGTGGTAGAGCGCCTGACTGGAGAACAGGAAGTCGCAGGTTCGATTCCCGCTCGAGGTTGTGAAATTTTTCTTTCATACCATGGCATGATTGTGACTATAATAGTATTTAAATTCATAAAATTTGCGTTATTTTGTTTACATTTTAACGCCTCAAAAATTAAAAATAAAAAGAAGAGACTTTTTCACTCACACATAAGGTTGTTTAGGGATGTTACCTTAAAGATGTTCTTGTATTCTGTTTCAATACTGATAAATTCATAGCTACAAATTAAAATGGCAAAAATCTTTGGTTTGGAGATGTTCTCATATTTCTTGTATAGTAGCAGGCTTTCTTTAATTTTGGAACTTTTTTTCAGCATAATTTGAACAGTTTACTGAATCGCACATACTTTAAGTTGAATTCAAGGACTTTAATTTTCTTAGAGCTCGTTTTCCTGGAGACCTCAGGTTTTTATTATAAATATTTGCTAATTTCGACACTTCTCGTTTTACAAACCGTGGATTCTGACTTTTCAGTAGCAGTGGCGCGGTTTTGTTGGATACTGCAGTTTGCCAGTTGAACTTTATTATAGTTCAGATTATTTATGGCTCTGCTGTGAATAGTACAGTATGAAGCTGTCACAATACCATCAAGCGTTAAGTTGTCCGATTCTCAACCTTACCTACACAATGGTTGGTTTGCATATTTTTCTCGTGTTTTGTTAAAGTGTTCGAGTTTACTTACATCAGGTGCTTCTTCATTACTCAGACGTCCTTGTAAATTTCTTATAATCGCTTGAAGAAGTGTTTCATCTAATGAGACATCCAACTCTTTCAACACTTTAATTCCTTTTTTCATGTGAGGATCTGGCCTTCTTGTCTGTTCAGTAAAATATAAATCAGTTAGTGAAGTTACAGTAATTGCACTTAAATACAGAGTGATTCAAAAGTCTCTTGACATTTTCCTGATATCGCTAATGCATGAATTTCTTTTATTGATAATTGGAAATAATGCTCACCATACAAGAAAGAATAGCAGTCGTTTCAGCTCGACTACATGGAATGACCTACGAACAGATCTGGCAAGATTTCGAGAGAAGATTTAGGAAACTGAGGCTTAGCAGGCAAGCTATCAGACATCTGGTAAACAAATTCCAATGAGCTGACAATGTTGCGGATGAGGAGCATTCGGGGAGACCGGCTAGAACACCACAAACAGTGCAAGCCATACAGAATGCCATCACACTGAGTCCCAGTACTTCTACCAGGAGACTGAGCACTGTATGACGTACCTTATGCTATATCTTGAAGAAACGCCCTTATCCATCCAGATAATACACAAGCTTGAACCTGAGGATTTTGCAGCTCTACAAGCAATGTGTTTTGACTTGATTGATGCAGTCGAAAATGACAACCTGATGAACAATGTGCTGTTCAGTGATGAAGCAACATTTGATACATGTGGTCATGTGGACAGGCACAATTGTAGGATTTGGCAGAAGAACGTTATCCAAGAGTGACAACGGGACTCACTGAAGGTAAATGTCTGGACACAAGACACAAATTTACGGATCGTTTATGTTCGCAGAGTGAACAATTACAGGGAATTCCTACCTTGACATGCTACAACACTTCTTGGTGCCGCAGCTGGAACAGGATGGAATAACAGACACCGTTAGTTTTACAGCAAGATGGCGCACAACCCCATTTTGCCTTAATTGTAAGAGAATAGCTCAATGAACACTCTCCCAATACGTAGCTAGGTCGTGGCTCACCAAGAATTTGAGCATTCCGCTCTCCAGACTTCACACCCTTAGATGTTTTTGTCTGGGGGTTCATTAAGTCTAAGGTGTATCGAACACGGGTCGACACCCTATAGCAATTACGACAGGGAATAACTGCAGCACCAGACGAAATCACGCCCGCTATGCTGAACAAAGTGTTCCAGTCTACGGAAGAAAGATGCAGTCTCTGCATAGACGTAGGGGGCAACCACATTGAAATGCACTAAATGTAGTCTTTGGTGTAGTATGTTTCAGAAGTGAAGGAACTTTTGTAATTGCATACCATTTTCCATAAAATGTCAAGAGACTTTTGAATCACCCTGTATAAGAATTTGGTAATTCTTGAGCAGAGGAGCCAAAGGTAATAATTTTTAGAAACAAATTTACTAGTAGAGCAGGGAGTCGGCCACATGATCCCCTGGGCATTTTGTATACACAAAAACAAACTGGTTAAAATGACAATGACTATCTATGGCCTTATACTCAAGAATAGCCAAAAATATGCTCACAAATAATATACAAAATTTCCGGAAAAAATATGAAATAATAACCTTCATGAGATAAAGTATATACTGGGATGGTATGGAGACATTTAGCAACTATTGTGCATTCGCGATATGAATTCTCTAGTAAAGCCATTTTTGAAGAAAATGATTTATTTTCTAATTCTTGTAAATTCATGCTGTTTTGGAAACCATCTTAATCATGAGATACCAGACACAAATACGAAAACTTAGCTGACTCTGAAGATGAAGCTGTGGAGCAAGATGGACAACACTGGTCCAGTTGTGATCAGGTTATACTACAGAATCCTGGAAATCAGTTTTGTGACGGAATTATCCAGTAAAGCAATCAGTACATGTACATCATGAATATTGTGAAATGAATTCTGCAGCACCATTGACCACTTGATGAAATGAAAACTTCCATAGTGGGAAACTATGAGAAGCTTGTTGAATCAATACCAGTAGCAATAGTGAGTCATGGAGATAGAGAAAGTGATCAGGTTTTACAAGTAAGAAAAGGAGTAAACTTTAAAAGACATGCTAGAAGCCCAGGAGGAACTAATGCAGTAAGACAAAGAACTGAACGATGTACTAAAGCAAAAGAAATTAGCTATGGTGAAGTACACAGAAATGTTGGACTGGTTGTCAGAGTTGCGCCACCAGAAACAAAGAAGCAGAGACTGCCCTGAAAGGTGAGGGACAAAATGGAGGATTTGAAGGAAGTTATACATAAGGTCAGTAGTCTTTGTCACATTTGCAAAATAAAAAAAACTGCTGTAAACTGGATTGGAAGAGTCCATGGTAGAATACTACAAGCAGACTGCTTCCACGCCAGTACTTGAAGAGGGAGCTAGATCGTCAAAGAGAAGCTGTGTGTAGTCCAAATAGAAGACGTGATGCAAAACAAGACGTTTACATTTGATATGAAAGCGTAATTTGTAATCAAATGCTGTAACAAAATATGCAGTAAAAATAATAATAATTTTATATATTGTAATGTTTTTACGTAACACAAATTATCAGTATAACTGAAATTACATAAGCTCACTCACTACATACACATTGATGAGCAAATTTATCCCATCATACTATGTTTACATTATGTAGCCCAACAATTGAAAATTGTATTATAAATAATATTTATAAATACATATTATGTTATAATTTTAACTTACAATTATGAATTCCATTTGTATTAATATTCAAATGTATTATAACAACCGATGTAACTATTGTTTTAGTAGGCCTATGTTTTTATTTTATTGTCAATCACTCCCAGCCTTTTATTGTTGATCATTATTGTAACCAAATATTTAACATGTTACAGCGTTTAGATATCGGTATTGTAATTTACAGTCTAATGATGCAAATAGGCGAAAACGTTAGCATAAGATATTAAAATAGAAGCAAATTATTATATGTTATAATATATGGATAAGTTATTAGACTGAAATATATGTTTAATTAATTAAAATATTGCATTAGACTTATCAGAAAAATACCATTATAATGAATTTTAAGTGCAGATTTTTAATTATGTTAAACTGTTTTGGAAATTCGTTCCATTCAACTAATCATTTTCTTACAAGGAGCTGACATCTTCTGCACAGAATAGCTAATAATACATATTCGATCATGTTGGGGCCAATTATGAAATAAAAATTCTTTGCATAAGGTTCTTTTGTTTCTGATTGAGTGAAAGAAGGCTTGATGGCTTTAACTCCACCATAATAAATAAATAAATAATAATATAGTTTTAATTAGGTTATTTTATTATGCTTATCAACATCTCAGGTTATTTAGCATCTGAATGAGATGAAGGTGATAATGCCGGTGAAATGAGTCCAGGGTCCAGCACCGAAAGTTATCCAGCATTGGCTCATATTGAGTTGAGGGGAAACCTCGGAAAAAACCTCAACCAGGTAACTTGCCCCGACTGGGAATCAAACGCAGGCCACCTGGTTTCGCGGCCAGATGTGCTAACCATTACTCCACAGGTGTGTACTTTTCATATGTGCGTACGCATCGTGCACAATCACACAAAATTGGACACAGTTCATCTATTGGAGATATTTTCATGTGGTTTTTTCGAGTGCATTGCAGAGAGTCTGTTTTTTTGCTGCCATATGATTGTATTATGTTCAACCATTTCGAAAATAGAAATGAAAGAGTGACGTCATGTAAGTTTCATTCTACTAGAGCATTTAAATACTACTTCAGTGCTTAGCTCTGGAACTTTTAAGTACCACATTGATGTCGAACACTTACTGTCAGGTAAAACAGAGTAGGTACAGGAAAGCATATTGGGTATATTATGAGGAGAAAGAAATGCTGAGCATATTGGGTGTATTATGAGGAGAAAGAAGTGCTGAGCATATTGGGTGTATTATGAGGAGAAAGAAATGCTGAGCATATTGGGTATATTATGAGGAGAAAGAAATGCTGAGCATATTGGGTGTATTATGAGGAGAAAGAAATGCTGAGCATATTGGGTGTATTATGAGGAGAAAGAAGTGCTGAGCATATTGGGTGTATTATGAGGAGAAAGAAATGCTGAGCATATTGGGTATATTATGAGGAGAAAGAAATGCTGAGCATATTGGGTGTATTATGAGGAGAAAGAAATGCTGAGCATATTGGGTGTATTATGGGAAGAAAGAAATGCTGAGCATATTGGGTATATTATGAGGAGAAAGAAATGCTGAGCATATTGGGTGTATTATGAGGAGAAAGAAATGCTGAGCATATTGGGTGTATTATGAGGAGAAAGAAATGCTGAGCATATTGGGTGTATTATGAGGAGAAAGAAATGCTGAGCATATTGGGTGTATTATGAGGAGAAAGAAATGCTCATCATATTGGGTGTATTATGGGAAGAAAGAAATGCTGAGCATATTGGGTATATTATGAGGAGAAAGGAATGCTGAGCATATTGGGTGTATTATGAGGAGAAAGAAATTCTGAGCATATTGGGTATATTATGAGGAGAAAGAAATGCTGAGCATATTGGGTGTATTATGAGGAGAAAGAAATGCTGAGCATATTGGGTGTATTATGAGGAGAAAGAAATGCTGAGCATATTGGGTGTATTATGAGGAGAAAGAAATGCTGAGCATATTGGGTGTATTATGAGGAGAAAGAAATGCTGAGCATATTGGGTGTATTATGAGGAGAAAGAAATGCTGAGCATATTGGGTGTATTATGAGGAGAAAGAAATGCTGAGCATATTGGGTATATTATGAGGAGAAAGAAATGCTGAGCATATTGGGTGTATTATGAGGAGAAAGAAATGCTGAGCATATTGGGTGTATTATGAGGAGAAAGAAATGCTGAGCATATTGGGTATATTATGAGGAGAAAGAAATGCTGAGCATATTGGGTGTATTATGAGGAGAAAGAAATGCTGATCATATTGGGTGTACAGTAGCGTGCAAATCAATCCGAACTCAACATATTTTTACATTTTCTGTCATTTTTGGCCTCACAGCTGCTCATACCGCTTTAATTGACATCTGTAGTACGTGTAATTCCATTGTTGAAGGTCTGTCATTATTTTTTTATAATATGTGACATTTTGCCTGTCGTTTTGTACTTATAATCATTTCAGTTGCATTGAAGACTTAATACTGCAATCCTGTGTACATTCTGTCGTCTTCACAAATGGATAAAACTCCACGAAAACGGTCTAAAATTATAACATTAACAGAGCATTCATTCTTCTATGACACAGAGGCAAATTGCTGCAGAATGTCACATTGGTTTGGCTACTGTTAATTCGATCATAAAATGATACAGGGAGACTGGATCCATCACACCCCAGAAAAAAGGAAACTGTGGCTGGAAAAGGAAGACTTCACCTGCAGATGATCGTTTAATTGTCAGGAAAAGTAAATTAAATCCTAGACTAACTGCTGTCGACTTAACCTGCGAGTTAATGGCTACCACTGGGGCGAATATTCACGTCACAACAGTGCGGTGTAGGCTTTTGGAAGCTGGACGAAGGGCTTGTAAGCCTATTAAGAAGCAACTGCTAACCCCTGTTATGTGCAAAAAACGCATAATGTGGGCAAAATTACATCAACACTGGACAGTGAATGACTGGAAGAATGTACTTTTTTCCGATGAGTCTCATTTCGAGGTCCACAGCCACCATGTTTCTTACGTACGGGAAGGATCCGAAAAAGTAACAGCAGCTCATCTCCAACAAGCACCCAAATACCTCCCTAAAGTAATGTTTTGGGGTTGTTTTACACATGAAGGGCCTGGAGCATTAATACCTATCAAGGGAATGATGAATTCTGACAAATATATTCACTTACTGGAAACCAGAATCGTACCCCAGCTGCAAAAATCATTTCCGGATGGCAGAGGTATGTTCCAACAAGACCTGGCACCATGCCATACGTCTCGAAAAACTACAGAATTCTTCAACAAGGAGAATATTCAGGTACTCCCCTGGCCAGGCAACTCACCCGACATCAACCCCATTGAGAACTTGTGGTCAATTTGCAAAAGAAGAGTGCAAAAAATGGATTGTTCTACAAAGTAGAAGATGATTTCTGCCCTCATTGGTGTATGGTTTCGCGATGAAGAAATGAAGAATATTTGTGGGAAATTAGTGGAATCCATGCCAAATCGTCTCAGAGCTGTTATTAGGAACAAGGGAGGCCACATAGATTACTGAGGTATGTGGAGAAAGAAATGCTGATGAAGACTATTGAGTTAGCTGCTCACAGTTTGTCTGCACAACAAATCTACAATATTTATGCTTAATTTGTTTATGTCATGGTATTAACTTATCAATAAACCTATTGAAAATTAAACTTTCGTTTGTTGCATTTGTGTGTTTATAATTACTGCAAATATTTCTAAATGAATTGTCTTGCAAATTTTAATATCATTCGTTGATAAGTACAGGGTGAATGGTATTACATTAGTAAGTTACCAGTACTCATTGTCATGCTTCCCACTAATACATGTGAAAACTTAAAGATTGTCGTGTGCCTGGTGTGGAGGTGGGGAGAAGTGAAGGCCGATCCATTGTTATTAATCAGATACCTATGTATATACTTTTCACTGGTGCACGTGGTACAGTGGAAATGCAATATGTATAAAAGACTCCACTTGAGGACAGGCGATGACTCTCGTGCATTCTGAACACTAGCAGAGGGGGATCCACGGGAAATGTGAAATGTGGGTGCATGTCGGGGATTTGAAATTAGAAAGGTAAGTACTGTCTTCCTCCGACGTGTTTAGCGCTGGGACCTGAGGTATTCTTGCCATCGGTGCGGGGGATTGCAGGTAGATTCTTTTGTTGCTACAGCCAAGCCGAGCCGAGCGGAGTGGGAAGTATTAATCGTCCAAAAATATGCAGTCTTCAGTTTGTAGTAGTGTGTGAATATTTCATATACATATTGTTTACCTAGGCCTATATGGTTTTGTTATTAATATATTAAATATATTGTTGCAATTTTTGCTCAAACATCTCCCTGATGTTAGCTATGTTAATATTATGTGAATTACTCATATTAAATATTTCACAAGTTTACAAATCATTTTTAAGGCAACATGCTGTGGAAAAGTTTTTTTCGTTTTATTCTATTGGAATTTTAGAATATGTGTGAAAAACAGATTCCTATAATGTCATGCGAAAATCATTTGTTGGTGATATCTTAAAATACAAATCAAGTAGTTTTACTTCTCAAGTGAGTCCAGCAGTACAGTATACTTAAATTGATTACTTTACAATTTTAATTAAATTCTACTAATCACTAAATTGTATAGTATAATTCTTCTTTTCATTTATATTATTGTAGTTGTATTATGATTTTTCTTTTTATTTATTTTATTGTATTTGTATTTGTGGTGGTGTGATGGCCTTAACTTCACCAGAATAAATAAATAAATAAATAAATAAAATTTTCTACAATACTTTCCTTCTCTGAACACGTAAGTACGAATGGTTGTATCTCTATCTCGCCAAAAATACGTTAGAAAACTAATAGGCATACTGCTCTCGTAAATTGGGCGAATGTTTTCAGTATGATTGTACTTCCTTCCAGACTGCCGCCGCTAGGCTAGTCGGAACCGCATTCCTCTCAGCACTAAACTCCTCAGAGGATGACAGTAGAGGTGGTTTTGGTGTTTTGAAGCCAGAGTGCTTGTTGAGTCCTCTGTAGCTCTTAGTCTTATACAATACAGAAGGGTATGTAAGGGTGAACATAGGAAGAAAATTATGTTCCCTCTCCCTTACTGGGTTGTTTGACACCAAGACTGAAAAATAAATTACTAAGTACTCATTAGTTATATTTATTTGTGAATTTAATATTTACGTTTAAGTTTTAACTAGGTTTTTCTCAGTTTAGATATCATGTGGATTGTTCCTTTGTGCAGAATGTGGTCCAATTGATCATAGAGAAATGTTAATACAAAAAAAAAATAACTTTTGCTGCTTATGATCTGAATACGTTATTCAAGTAATGTGCAATGTTAAATCAAAGAAATTATACAAGCATTGAATGTGTTTATGTTGAATTACATTCAATTTCTGAAGTAATATTTAAATATTTTGCAACTTACACTATATTACATTAGGTATAGTTATTCAAATTCCTTACTTTAATCGAGTGTTTTCTCTTTAGATTTCTCATGTTTTTTCTAACGTCTTTCATAGATAATTTCAGTTTGGCATCTTTGAAAAGACGATTCTTCTTTCTTCCTTCTTCTAGCAACGTAGTTACGATGACATCAGGATTTGTTGGAGCTTCCTATTTTAACAGAAAAGGTGATAGATTAACTACCTCGAATATTTGAATTGTAATGAATGGCGTTTTACAAATATTGACGAACTATTTCCAAGTTTACATGTTCAGTTTTTACAAATCTTGGCTGTCACTGGTAAAGTAATGTATTTTCTGCTTGATGTATTATTAAATTAGCCACCAAATAAAATCTCTAACTAATGTTAGCAATTGTCATTTTATTATGAGATACGACTCACATCTATGGAACTCAGATGTTTCGATTTAGATGGGACTGTACCGACTCCAATAATAATAATAATAATAATAATAATATTTATTTATTTGTCAGAAACCAGTGTACAAGGCCTGGATATGATATCATCAGGTTAGATAATATACACACGCACACATACACTCACACATGCACAAACAAATAAACTTAGCAGAAATAAATATAATGAAAGAGTAATGGAACGGAGAAAAATTCTCTCTGGCACCGGGATTGAACTCTCCGTTCCATTACTCTTTCATCGTATGATGACGCAGAATATCTGCATGAAAAATCATATGTACTTCGCTACATTAAAATTAATAATATATATGATATACGTAAATCACTTCGTGATTTAAGATGGCGCTTATTCCGTCGGATCCCGGCCAACTAGTCACTCATAACGAGTGCACCTCAGCACATGTGTGGACTTCAGTCCTATGTTCATAGACATCTATGACGTGGTGCAGAGGGCGGCCACTAGAGGGAACCCAAGAGTTGGAACTTAAACTGAGACGATTCTGTCCGACACCGGGGTGGGTATCCGGTGTGGCTTAGTGGATAAAGCATCAGCACGTAGAGCTGAAAACCCGGGTTCAAATCCCGGTGCCGGAGAGAATTTTTCTCCATTCCATTACTTTTTCATTGTATGATGACGCAGAATATCTGCATGGAAATATCATATGTACTTCGGTACATTAAAATAATATTTAGAAATAAATATAGACAAATAAACAAATAATTATAAGCATAAAGACAGACATAGGCAAATAAATCAGCACTTAGAAATAAACAAAACAAACACAGAGAAATAAATAGAGTTTGATGTAGGTTAACACAGGAAATATCTTTTAACTCTCCTGGAGAGTTCCCACTCCCAGGTGACCTTGTGACTAACACGCTGATGACGCAGTTCGCAGTTGGCGATCTCAGTGCTGCACTGGCTGCCTTTCGGGGTGGGTGCATGCTTCAATGCTCTTTAGTTTCTGAGCTGTGCTTAACTATTTGTGTGAAGTTAGTGATTAGTGCGTGAAGTGTTTAGTTCCAATGCCATTTTCATTACATGAGTTTATGTATATTTATAATACTTACATAAAATACAGAAAAGCTAATGTGGAACGCGACGCAAATTCTGACACAAATTTCCATACAGACACCATATTTTGTGAAAGAAAAAAATAGAAAACCTAGCTAAAAAAAAATTCAAAGAAACAGATTCAATAAATGATCGTAAAAGACGCAAGAGATGACACGTTAGATGAGATTGGAGGGAGATTAGAACAAACAACACAAAAATCTCTTAGGCGTTTGGCGCAGGAAACGAATATAAGTAAGCCATCTGCTCATGGAGCAGTAAAATGACTTAAATTAGCAAGAACTTGTGGCCTCCTAGGAGCTCCGATTTAACATTGTATGACTATTACTTATGGGAGGCACTTAAAAATAAGGTTTATGCAAGAAACCTACATACAATAAACGAACTTAAAGACTACATAAGAGCTGAAATGGAGTCAATCAATGCTGCTGAACTTGTGAAAGTTAATAATAATTTTATAAGAAAGTATCAGCAATGTGTAGCAGCCAATGGGGACATTTTAAGCATAAAATATGAGCTGGGTAAATACAAATAACTGTCATTGATTAAAGTTCACGTTAACACTTTGTTAAAAACATAAAATTTACTCTGTCACACGTTAAAAGTGTTAAAATTGTTTAAAAAGGTATTTAACTTCGACAGACGGCCCGTTTCGACGCTATTTGTCGTCGTCTTCAGTGTCTCTTGAACCACTGCTGATTTTGGCTCTGTGATGTGCAGTTGTCGATGGTAGGGGTGGGGTTGTGTTGTTCCTATGGTGGGGGTTGGCTGTCTGTATGTTATGACGTATTATGATGTCAAACAATGTGTGCGTATTGAACTGTAGTTGCGTATTAAGTATGTAATGTGGGTGTGCTATTGTGTTCTTATATATTTCGTATTGTTCTAGGATATTTAACTGTAAACTTTTTGGTGTGATGTGTAAAATTTCCATATCTGTTTCTATATTATTGTAGTCATGATTATTGTCGATAATGTGATCTGCATAATTTGATGTAATGTAAGGTTTGGTTATAGCTTTAATATAACTGTACATTGCTTGCCTGCCAAGCAAACAGCGGGTGCGTGCTGTAGCGTTTTTAAATTTTTATTCGGGAATATATATATATATATATATATCTGATTTAATTTATTGAGGGTCCACTCCCAAATCCGTGGATTGTACTTCTATGCGAAGTATGTTTGAGTTGTCTCGCTGTTACATAGGAGTGAAATAATTAATTCTTAACAACTAAATAAGACTTTAATATACTAAACAGCAAAATAACCTAACAATCTTTATAACAATAGTACATATTTCTAAACTGAAATAAGTAAGAAAGTGGCTGATGAGTCTTAAATATATGACAAGCACTACACAATTTAGAAATACACCCTTCTCCATAACTCTACCATAAAACCCAACATGTCCATCTTGTAAATCCGTGCTTATCACCAGTCCACGCGTATGTTTCCACATTAACTTCCAATCCAGAAATGAGTCTGAGTACGTACCTCACTATAACAGCACCTGAAATGTACCACACGACACTGAGTAGCAGCCACAACTTGGCGGCATGAATCCGGCATGTACAACGTCCTGCAGTCTACATACTGCAGCGTAACAGATGTTCCATAAATAAACCACGCAGCGAACACATCACTAGCGTGCTCCATATTGCGTAACCAAAGTACAGTACAACGTCCCCCAACGCTCCATAACTTACTCACATGTTTAGTCATAATAATAACAACAAGAAAATTACCTATACTCATTACTGTGCGTAAGTTGGCAAGATATGTGCTGACATCCTTATGCAGCTAAAACATAAAGGCGCAGGGAGAGGAGGAGCTAAGGAGAAAGACACCGAAAATATGTAAGGAAGGGGAAAGAGTGAACAAACATAAAAGGGAGCTTCGGTTCTACAGAGACTCAGCCAACATGACTTCTGACTGGTTTTCAACGGATCTAGTTATTTTAGTTTACATGCTTCACTTCTACATACTGTTGGATGCCTAAGCAGTTTGTAGTATCTTGATATCCCCTCTTATGTTCCAACATTGCACGACAGTACTGGTGTCTAACTGCACTAGTTTTTAGTCTTTTCTGACAAATCAGGTTATTTGATGGAGTGCAGTGTGATTCTAAGCGACTGAAATGCAAAAGACGAAGACCATGATTGTCGGAACAAAAATAAAGAAGGTAAACATGCGAATTCGAAATGAGGCAGTAGAACAAATGAACAGCTTCAAAAACTTGGGGTGCACTATAAGCAGTAACATGAGCTGCTGCCAGGAAGTCAAAAGGAGGATAGCGATGGCAAAGGAAGCTTTTAACAGAAAGAGGAGCATCTTCTGCGGACCTCTGGAAAAAGAACTAAGGAAGAGACTAGTGAAGTGTTTTATGTGGAGTGTGGCATTGTATGAGGCAGAAACATGGATATTACAACGAAGTGGAGAGAAATGACTAGAAGCATTTCAAATGTGGTTATGGAGAAGAATTAAGCATGTGAAATGGACAGACAGAATAACAAATGAAGCTGTGCTATACTAAGAGCCAGGTTATGAACCGAATAAACCGGAAGCAATGTTCTGTTGCTCTCTTTCTGAGCTCTATTGCCACATAGTGGCGCGAGATTCAAAGCATGTTCAGCATTTGTCACCAATATGTTTAAAATAACTACTGTATATAGTTCTCGATAACACTTACTTACTTACTTACTTACTTACAAATGGCTTTTAAGGAACCCGAAGGTTCATTGCCGCCCTCACATAAGCCCGCCAGCGGTCCCTATCCTGAGCAAGATTAATCCAGTCTCTATCATACCCCACCTCCCTCAAATCCATTTTAATATTATCCTCCCATCTACGTCTCGGCATCCCTAAAGGTCTTTTTCCCTCCGGTCTCCCAGCTAACACTCTATATGCATTTCTGGATTCGCCCATACGTGCTACATGCCCTGCCCATCTCAAACGTCTGGATTTAATGTTCCTAATTATGTCTGGTGAAGAATACAATGCTTGCAGTTCTGTGTTGTGTAACTTTCTCCATTCTCCTGTAACTTCATCCCGCTTAGCCCCAAATATTTTCCTAAGCACTTTATTCTCAAACACCCTTAACCTATGTTCCTCTCTCAGAGTGAGAGTCCAAGTTTCACAACCATACAGAAGAACCAGTAATATAACTGTTTTATAAATTCTAACTTTCAGATTTTTGGACAGCAGACTGGATGATAAGAGCTTCTCAACCGAATAATAACACGCATTTCCCATATTTATTCTGCGTTTAATTTCCTCCCGAGTGTCATTTATATTTGTTATTGTTGCTCCAAGATACTTGAATTTTTCCACCTCTTCGAAGGATAAATCTCCAATTTTTATATTTCCATTTCGTACAATATTCTGGTCACGAGACATAATCATATACTTTGTCTTTTCGGGATTTACTTCCAAACCAATCGCTTTACTTGCTTCAACTAAATTTTCCGTTCTCGATAACACTATCAACAATATTAGTAATTAAAATTACTGTTTTTAAGAAAGCACGAGCTAATGACGCCGGTACGAAATGCGACTCGTAATGCACGTGGTACTGCAAAGGAACTGGGAAGTTTGGCTACACTGTCTCCGTGATTCCATTGCCAGATTTTCGTTAGCAGACGACATTTTCACGTGAGGTCCAATGAAAAGCTCCGTTCTCCTTCTCATCTCCAACCCCCATACTCAATGTGTCATCGCTGCAGAGGCTACCCCTCTAACCCGCACCTTTCTCTCGCCCTCCCAACTACTTCCTGTTTAGTCAGTTCATAACCTGGCTTTTAGTATAGTATAATGTTACAACTGATCAGGAAGGAAAAAAGATATTGGCTGGATCACTGGATAAAAAGAAACTGCCTACAGAATGACACACTGCAAGGAATGGTGAATGGGAGAAAAGTTCATGGCAAAAGATATCACATGATAGACAACATAAAGATATATGGAGTGTATGCAGAGACTAAGGGGAAGGGAGAATATAGGGAGTATTGGAGAATTCTGGGTTTACAGCTGCCCTCGGGCAGAAAACCACAAATGAATGAAAGTAGGAAAAATGTTGCTTCTAATCCTGGTCTGTTCTGTTCCTCACCATATTGTGAACAACAAACAAGTGAAGTTGCTCATAGAATATCATTGTACCTAATAAATAAGATGAGATCTTGCGTTACCAACCTCAACAATTTCATTTTGTCTATCATCCTGGACATTTTGACAATTCACATGAACACCTTTATTTGGACCAACTTCTTGAACATCCAGAACTCTGCCATGGTCTCGATCATCATCAGTATCTCTAGGAAGTTGAGGAACATCCACAGTTGCATCAAAGTGTTTAACACTTTCATATCCATAATAGGTTTTCTGAAGCACATCATCATGGATTTCCTCACATCCAATTGCCAGGTTTTCTCTCTCACTCATTTCTAGCATATCACGCAGGTCACAGAAAAAACTGTAATATTAAAATAAGAAATGGTGAGAATAATCAGTGAAATATTTCAATACAATTCTGTCATTATTATTATTATTATTATTATTATTATTATTATTATTATTACTATCATCATCATCACCACCACCATCATCATTTAATATCGAATTGGTGTCCGCAATAAATTTAAATAATAATAATAATAATAATAATAATAATAATAATAATAATAATAAAGTATTATTTGCCAGAGATGAGTACATAAGAAGCTGAAAATGACATCGTCAGGATAAACATTCAAAAGGTAGAAGCATCCATTTCACACTCAATAAATTCATTAATGCTGTGAAAACATTCTAGAATTGTCAGCCATTCATGTATAACCTACTTAAAAATTCTGTCTGGCAGATCTCTAACTGATACAGGCAATTTATTATAAAATGTGATTCCATGAATAAAACATGTATTCAAACTTGAGTTGAGCCTACAGTATGGTATATGAACATTTGATTTATTTCTTTCACTGATTGTGTGTATTTGTGACCTTGTTTATACGCCTGTGAATTATTATGAATATAAATTAAAGTTGAATGCATTGTAATAATAATAGTAAGCTGCCCCCCATTGAGGGTAGCCCTTACGGACTCAGTATATCCTCAAAAAAATTATTATACATATGTAAACATAGATATTAAATTTTAAAGAAGGGAAACAAAGAAAAGGGCGTGAAAAATTACAATTGCTATTAATGTGGCACCATGTGATTAATTAGGATTTGGCAGGATTTTTTTAACACAATTATCACAATGTCATCCCTCAGAGATGTTGGCAGAGCAAACTGCCGTCGAAATTCTTCGAAAAAAGCTGGTATAGTCCCTCGAGCACCTATGAGCAAGCCGAATACCTCAACGTGAATTAAGGCATATTTCAGCTTGAAATAGTTGACTGTAGGTTCATAGATCGACTTCTTCTCAAGGTGGACCTCGGCTGACTGATGACTTTCTACTTCAAAACGTATCGTGGGGTCCACAATGATGCCCTGTTTAGTGTCAGCATTGTACACTAAAATATCTACTCGTCTTGTTGACCCATTTTCAGCTAGACAGGAGATTTCTTCTTCTACTATCCAGCCCTTATTTCTTAATGCGGCAGCAATTTTGGATCTTACAAGATGATGTCTAGAGTTCCTCAAGAGCAATCCCTGTTCACAGAATCCCAAGACGTGTGCTAAAGTTTCAATCTCCGGGCAGCCATGTCTGCACCGGGTACCGTCGAGAGATCTGCCTGGAACGGAACGAACAGCTGCTAAATTTGCTGTCATTTTCAGGCTAGATATCCATTCACTAGTCGAAAGTCCTTTCTTGTTTGCAATCCAACTGTTGGCGGCTGTTACTTCGCTATACATCTCAACACCTTTTCCCCGTCCTGAAAGGGTCTTCCATGATTCATATTCACGACCTCGCAATTCTTCTCGAAAATTTGGAATTGTAGCTTTAATAAAGTCTTCGGGAAAAGAAAGGCAGAGGGAATCACACGACGATTTGAGTTCGACATCTAACTGTCTCATCATGTTCCTCTGCCAGACAAGATTGAGGTCTTTTAGACCTGTTCCATCTTGCGTGGTCGGCCCCTTGGTGTATAATGTAGTGCTTTTCATGGATATCTTGAAGGTAGCATCTTCAGTACATGTTCATTCCATTACTTCTGATATTGTTGTATCTCGCCTACAGATATATTATGCTCGCCCTCCTATTCTCTATATATATGATTTCCAGTGGCGTAGCATAAATAAACGTCTATATGTCCGGCATTGCCTGTTTTTTAATTAATTTAATAAAATATAAAAAATACATGCTGCATCCCTACGACAGAGGAGAGAGAGAATAATATGACTCCCTGCTCTCAGTTCGGCAGTCTCCAAATGTTTTATTACTGCTTATATGCCAGACAAGTTTGGCATATGCCTTGAATGTTGCTACCAGCTGCTATACAGTGAGGAATCATGCTAAGTGCATGCGCATAAGCTGGTATTCACATGTTTCCTTCCCATAGCATTGATTCATTCACATCTGTGTTAACCATTGGAGGCCTAGTGGTGCATTTTATTGCGTTTGATGTTCTGCTGTGAAGTTTTAAGTTGACTGTTGAGTGTGTGTGTGTTTCTTTTTCTTTTTTTGTGTAGTGCGAAATATTTAATAAGTATGACTGATAAAAGTTTACCAAATTCAAATAACATACTAAATTTTCTGAAGAGTCCTCCTCTGTGTATTTAACCCATGAGAAGCAATGCAATTTAAAACCAAAATACCAATGCCGAATTTGTTAATTAAAGCAGCAGGTAAAAATCGGAAAAGGACTTTTCAGTTCTCGTGATATAACAGGTTTCCTTGGCTGACTGGATATGCTGAAAAGAACAAAATGTTTTGCTAATTATGCATTACGTTTGGAGCAAATGACTCGTAATGATGTAAAGAGGGCATATCTGACTTGAGCAATTTTATTAATCAAGCAATGCACACTAGTTACATTTGTTACATACCAAATCATTTTGTCTCAGATAAGACAGGAATAGATAATGTGTTATCAGAAGCTGCTCAACTTGAAGCAATAAAACATAATGAACTTTTCTTTTCCAACAGACAAATCTTAAAGCAAATCCTTAAATTAGTAATATTTTTAAGTAAGCAGGAATTGGTCTTTCATTAATATCGAGATCATTCAGTGTGGAAAACTTACTCGATTACCACAATTGACATTCATTTACATCTATGCATAGATTAAAAACTCAAAGTTTTATTACATTGGTTCAGGAAATAGAACAAAAAAATTAATATTCCACATTTAAAAGAAAATTTACCAATCAAACCAAATCCCCTAACTATATTAAACATATAATATAATACAGTGCGATCGAAAAGTCCCTCCGCAGCTCTACTAGTTCTAGCAACCCTAGCATACAGCCCTGTAGAAAGTTGGCACTCCCCGATTCATTCCACTTTGAAAACCTCACATCCCCAGTCCATCATATGCTTAGCGGTCAGTGCTGCCACTTGAATTCTCTGCCTAGTGGATTCTCTGCTACACAAGCACTGCGGAGAGACTTCTCGATCACACTGTATAATGGATGCAGAGGAAATGTGTGAAACAGAAACAAAGCTTGACAAATGAAGTTACTCTCTTTAGAGACAATTAACATCAGATATCCTTTAAACGAATTGCTCCATAAGTCATCAGTCAACAATGCCACGACAGTCCTGTGTGAGCCCTGGCCTTCTGTAGAAGCTTTCTCCATTCCTCTCTCAACACAGCCGTTCTTCTCCAGTTTCTTATTCCCAGTATTTGTATGTCCTTTCTCACATCATCTTCGCATCTCAACCTTGGTCTTCCAATTTTCCTTATTCCTTCCGGATTAGTGCTAAACACTTTCTTAATAGTTCTATCATCCACCCGCAACATATGCCCGACCCATTGTAGTCTCTTGATTTTTATGGTTGCTACAATATCTGGTTCTTTAAAGAGTTTATACAGCTCATGGTTATAGCTCCAGTTGGTAGAGCAGCTGACTACGGACTGGAAGGTCCGGGGTTCGATCCCAGGTGGTGACAGGATTTTTTCTCGTTGCCAAACTTTCAGAACGGCCCCAAGGTTCACTCAGCCTCCTATAAAATTGAGTACCGGGTCTTTCCTGGGGGTAAAAGGTGGTCAGAGCGTGGTGCCGACCACACCACCTCATTCTAGTGCCGAGGTCATGGGAAGCATGGGGCTCTACTCCATGCCCCCTAAGTGCCTTCATGGCATGTTATGGGGACACCTTTACCTTTTATCTTTACCTTGGTTATAGCTCCTCCTCCATATATTCCGTTCCTCCACTGGTCCAAATATAAGCTGTAAAACTCTTCTCTCAAATATACCCATAGTTCTTTCATCCATTTTTGTCATCGGCCATGTCTCTGCTGCATAAATAAACACTAGTCTCAATAGCACCTTGAGGTTGTGAGTGACATTCTTAATGAAAAAACAAGAATAAAATCTCCTTTTATTTCCATTCAAGTTGACAAGACATTGGATATGAGTTTTAAGAGACGAATGAACACAATAATAAGATATTGTATGAATTACAGAATTGAATAGAGAATTACTAGTTTGCATGACGTTTTCAAGAACAAAATGGGACCCCCAGATTAATTTGTTCCAAAATGAACCATACTAAGAAGTTTGTATTCTTTCGGCCGCATTTTGAACTGAACTTAGGATATAATTTTGAGCACTTATCCATAGAAGATGATTTATTTCCATTGTGATTCGGATGTGTTGCTTATACAGTCAAATATTTCAATATTCAATTTATTATTTTGACTTGAAATAAAGCCATGTCCTTTAAAAAAAAAAAACTTTTAACAGCACAGAAAATCAGACACAATCCAAAGTGTGCTAATACAGAATTAAAGTGCCAAGTAACCCTTTCATGATGTTTCTTTGCTCAGGTAAAATAATGTAACAGCTGTAAGAATTCATGTACAGTAAATTCGTGTCAAAGTTTATAATCGTGAACAGTAGGTATAAGACATACAAGTCTAAGAATCACTGACGTAATTCCTACATGAGCAATAGAATGGATTTCTGTACCAGTAATATAAGAATATCTTAAGATTTTTTTTTTTTTTTTTTTTTTTGAGAACTTAATTTCGACAACTAACTTTAAATTTTGAATTTCACATAATCTGTATGTTTAAATGTTTCTATCAAGAACAAAATTTCACGAAATAGATTTTTAAATGAAATACAAAAGTTTGGAGGCAGTCTGTAGTGCCTGACCTAAATTCTGCTTGTTCCACTGGCTTGTTATAACCTTCATAAACAGTTTGTATAAATTGGATGAGAGGCTGATTGGTTTGTAATTGTTGATGTTGTCCCGGGTTCCTTTCTTGTGCAGTAAAATGATTGTGCTTGCTCAAAGGATACACTAATTTTTAATACTGATGGAATCTGATGTAACTTTTATTTCTACTTTAACCACCACACACCCGACAACAATGTGACTTTTATTCTGCTTTACTTTACCCTACAACAATGGGTATTCCCCTCAACACAGCAACACAATGGTCGTTATTGCACTCCACACGACGACAATGGCAATACACGATGTGTATTATTGAGAACAATGTACTCCTAATTTCAATTAATGTTCACAATGCACTATGTGCAGAACAAAACTGTCAGTTCTTAGTTCACAGTTCGCTTGCCTTGGCTAGTTCTTCTAGCACACTGTTCAAGTTCACTGCGCGTCGAACTACGGTCTTCCAGACTGTGTCGCACTCGCCTGGTGGATGCTGCCACAATTATGGACTCACTCTCTAACTCAAGTTCACTGCACGTCGAACCCAAGTCTTACAGCTGCGGTTCCACTGCATATCGAACTCTGGTATTCTGGATGCGGTTCCACTGCATGTCGAACCCAAGTGTTCCAGATGCGGTTCCACTGCACATCGAACTCCGGTCTTCCGGATGCAGTTCCACTGCACGTCGAACCCCGGTCTTCCAGATGCTCTCGAAGGCTGGCTTCCTCGCTCGAAGACTCACTTGTAGATTTGAAGGCTCAAGACTGATTGTTCTCTTGTCTGCCACTAGCGCTTTTATTTATTACGCCATAACTTCCAGAATTTTCGATTCGCGTGGCTTTCAGAATCTTCGAGAGAGAGATCTGCTTCTCGATGCTTCCTTACTTCCGCCCAATCATAGTAGCTTTTCTCCTCCCCTCGCTCCATACCGCAGCTAGTGTCAGGAGTTCGTGTCCCTGCACCTCCTTCTTGCTAGTTGCGCGCGCAACTCCCTGACGTGACGAGAACATTCCAAATGGTGCCACAATATTATAAGATTGAAAGAGTTGTCGATCTGGTTGGCGAGTTGGTATAGCGCTGGCCTTCTATGCCCAAGGTTGCGGGTGCGAGCCTGGGCCAGGTCGGTGGCATTTAAGTGTGCTTAAATGCGACAGGCTCATGTCAGTAGATTTACTGGCATGTAAAAGAACTCCTGCGGGACAAAATTCCGGCACATCCGGCGACGCTGATATAACCTCTGCAGTTGCAAGCGTCGTTAAATAAAACATAACTTTTTTTTTTGAAAGAGACTGTATAAACCAGAAAAGTAATTTATAATAGCCAACTATAATATATGACCAACATTGTCACTATGCATTCTACTCTGTAATGAATGAAGGATGGGAATATCGACAAAATAGTCCACACCTGTGGAGTAACGGTCAGCGCGTCTGGCTGCGAAACCCGGTCGGGGCAAGTTGCCTGGTTGAGGTTTTCTCCGGGGTTTTCCCTCAACCCAATACGAGCAAATGCTGGACCCCGGACTCATTTCACCGGCATTATCACCTTCATATCATTCAGATGCTAAATAATCTAGATGTTGATACAGCATCGTAAAATAACCCAATAAAAATAAAAATCGACAAAATATTTAAAATGTTCGAGTTAAATAAATTTGTCATAACTTCAATAATCTTCAGAGTCTAGCTAAAATTTGTCTTTTTTTCAGTGAAATTCATAGGCTATTTCGAATTTTAACAACAAATGTACTATGAAAAGCATGTCGCTCAGAAGTACACTGATGCAGGGTCAGACAAATGGCAGATTTTTTTATAATGTATGATGTGTGTTTTTGTTTCGGATAGGATAATAAATTGCCATATTATTAAGACACAATATGGGCAAAATATTATGATAGCGAAAGTGGAATAAAATGAATATGTGAAAATACAAACTTAAGAAAAGAATCAAGCAATCAACGGAAATTGCAGAGACTAACTTCTGTTTTAGATTTAGTCAAACCTACTGTTGAACTACGACAACAAACCTTTGCCAGTGTTCTTTCCACATGTATGTGCTGTGAACAAATATGATGCACCTGGAATTTTATTTGTTGTTAAATTTGTTTTGTGGATTGTATGATTATCTAATTAGAAACGGATAATGGTTAGGTTTGTTCTAAAGGCATGGGAGGGAATCATCAGATAGTTTGATGCAAAATTTCGGTATAGCTGTACTGCATGGCCGTAATTAATACTTTTCTAAGCCGGTATGTATACCACTGTTATAATGAAAACCTTCAGAGGGTTGAGAAATTTAATTTATTTTTAAAATATGGAACCATTGTTTATTTTATGCTTTTCGAGTCCTTGCAAAGATATCACTCCTGGAACTTTGAATATCAATCTATTTTGGATATGTTCATTCAAGCAAAACTGGCTTTGAGATATTGTTCCGGGGCCGAATATCGATCCTAGGACTTTTGGCTTAGCGTATCAATGCTTTACCGACTGAGCTACTCAGGAACTACATCCGACACCATCTGAATTTTTCCCTTTATATCCACACACCTCAAGTGAGCTGACAAGATGCCAGAAACCCAATTTCGAGTGCACACAAACTCTGTGACTTGAATTGTTAACGTACCTACAGTGACGTATATATTATACAAATCTGGCTTTCTGGTATAGCTCCCTGTGAAGTTGACTTGAATAATTTCAAGGGAAAAATTGTTTCAGAGCTGGGTTCATTCAGTATTATCAAATGGCATTATTACTTGGGGATCTTCACAAAAAATTGAAACAAGTCCTCAAATTACAGGAAAGAATACTTAAAATCATTAAACAAGTTCCTATTCGGACTGATAGTATAAACATTTTCAGATAACTAAAAATCTTTCTTGTACCCTGCGTATATAATTTTAGAAATAGTGTGCTTTATTCATCAAAACATAGATTCCTTTGAAAAAAAATTCAACCTATCATGAGTATAACACCAGAACATCTCAAAACGTACATTTGAATTACCACAGGCTTGCCAGAAATCTTAACAACATATGTCAACATATCACATAGAGGCAGGAATTTATATAGGCCTAATAAACTTCCACAAAATATCAAAGAACTTAACATAAGAAAATTAAAAAAGAGGTACCGGTAAAGAACATTTTATTAATACATGCCATTTTGCACAAATGAAATCTAAATTTAAAATTTTAGTAATTAACATTCTCTCCTTAATACTGCCTTGATCATTTTATGTTCCTGGTAACCCGGAGTTGAAGACAAGACAAGGAAAATGAAACAGAGAAGATACTGGATGAAACAGTGGAGACTATAGATCGAGCTTAGCCTATATAATGTATTTGAGAATGTTTTTTTTTTTTTTTTTTCCGCATATAATTTAGTATTAAGTTGCGCTGTAATATACAGGGTGTATCAAAAATACGTGTACAAACTTCAGGCATGGGTTCCTTACACCAAAAGAAGGAAAAAAGTTCATATGAACATATGTCCCATAATCCTTTGTTTCTCCGTTAGGAACTGTTCAACACATTGGTACACTCATAATATGCCAACACACAAAACTCATAACCAATGCTCGAAATGTCCTCCTCTTGCTTCTAGACATGCATGCACTCATAGAATCATGGACTGTCGCACCCTTTCAAATACTCCGGGATGATGTTGAATGGTTTCGCAGGCTTCTGTGACACGTCGATGAAGAGTTTCTTGATCCGGGATGTCTGCTCCATAAACCAATTGTTTAAGGTGCCCCCAAAGATAAAAATCCAAAGGATTGAGGTCGGGAGAACGTGCTGGCCATTGAACTGGTCCTCCTCTGCCTATCCATCTGTCATGGTAGACACCAGTCAGTGTATCTCGAACAAGGCGACTAAAATGTGCTGGAGCCCCATCATGCATGAACCACATGTTTTGTCTTATGTTCAGAGGCACATCTTCGTGCAGTAATTCTGGAAGAGTGTTTTGGATAAAGTCCCTGTAGATAGCACCTGTAAGACGTGCTGATAGAACGTATGGACCTACCAGACAGTCATCTACAATTCCAGCCCACACATTAATCCTAAATTGTTGCTGATGTCTAGCCTGAAATACAGCACGAGGATTCCGATCTGCCCATACGTGTTCATTGTGGAAATTGGTAATTCCATCTCTCCCAAACGTTGCCTCGTCTGTAAACAAAACTGATGAGACAAACAATGGATTGGCTATTTGTGCTACAAACCATCGGCAAAAGTTCTCCCGTGGTGGATAATCGGCAGGCGAAAGGCCCTGCACACGCTGCATATGATACGGATACAAGAGCTGTTCGTGAAGTACCCTCCATGCTGTACTGTGTGATGTACCAGTTGCCACAGCCAATTGTCTTGTACTGATACCTGGATCGTCTTCGGCACAGTGTAAAATGTCTTCTTCGAGGTTCGGTGTACGAACAACTCTTGGTCTTCCTCGATCACCAGTCTGTGGTGCAATGGTTCCTGTCTCAGCAACGCGATGATACACAGCAACAAAGGTTTGATGATTTGGTTGTCTTCGGTCTGGAAACGCCATCTGATACAGCCGTACAGCCTCGCGTGCGTCCATTACCATTCGCGCGAACATACATAAAAATGATGTCAGCCTGCTCACGAAATGAATATCGTCCTGCCATGGTTGAACGAAACATATTAACTCACTCCACGTTCACAATTGCAACGTTGAAGACAGACTAATGACAAATGACACATGTAAACAAGTCTCCATGGCAACACTTCGCCATCTGCAGTCCATTTCTGATACAACGAGTCACAGCCTTCTATGAACGAGTGCATAAAGAAATGAAGTTTTGAGGTTGGACCTCGAAGGCCATTGAACGCAAACTTTTAGTAATAAATGAATAACGGGGAAACAAAGGATTATGGGACATATGTTCATATGAACTTTTTTCCTTCTTTTGGTGTAAGGAACCCATGCCAGAAGTTTGTACACGTATTTTTGATACACCCTGTATATTACCTTGTATAGGCCTAATCAGTACTGTTTTTCACCTTCAATGTATATTTAAAATAATTGTGGTTTTGCATGCAAAGCTTATTTATAATTAAGTTACTAGTTTATATTATTCTCAGGAAGGATTGTACATCAAATACTGTGCAAACAACGAATTAACTTTTGAAAATAAATTCATAGCAAGAATTCGGAATGCTATTTACTAATGATTGTATTAAATTAATACCTGTTTCTCTGAACATTAAAGGACATACTTCCTGAATAAATACTATCATATTCTTCAAGTGAAATTCTTCCAAATCCCTGTAAAAAGAAAAAGAAAATAAATAAAGTAGTATGAACAAATTACATTTCAACTTCGAAATAGAAGTATAAATGATGTGATAATGGTCAAGTGGAAAAGTATTTAAACTTTCCTACTTACATACTTACTTAGGGCTTTTTAAGAACCTGGAGGTTCATTGTCGCCTTCACATAAACCTGCCATCGATCCTTATCCTGAACAAGATTAATCCAATGATTAATCTGCAGGACCAAAAAATGATTCTTTACGAAGATTAATCCAGTCTCTACCATCATATCCCACCTCCCTCAAATCCATTTTAATATTATCCTCCCATCTACGTCTCAGCCTCTACAAAGGTATTTTTCCTTCATCCTCCTAACTAACACTCTGTATGCATTTCTGGATTTGCCCATACGTGCTACATGCCCTGTCCATCTCAAACGTCTGGATTTATTGTTCCTAATTATGTCAGGTGAAGAATACAATGTGTGCAGTTCTGTGTTGTGTAACTTTCTCCATTCTCCTGTAACTTAATCCCTCTTAACCCCAAATATTTTTCTAAGCACCTTATTCTCAAACACCCTTAACCTCTGTTCCTCTCTCGAAGTGAGAGTCCAAGTTTCACAACCATACAGAACAACCGATAGTGTAACTGTTTTGTAAATTCTAAGTTTCAGCTTTTTTGAGAGCTTTTTTCTTACTGATGAACGAAATCTGACAGAAAATTGCAGTTATAGTTCTTTGTATCGACATTAGCATTAGCATGCGCAAAATTGAAAAAGTGGTTTCTGGCATTTTATCTGTGTGCATCTTTTGTGCTGTATAATGGAAAAATTTTGTTTACATAAATAATTACAAGTATGTACATTAAATATTAAACTGAACTTTGATTTTAAAAATGAATACAGATTATCTAAAGTATAGAAATAGCAGAAAATTAATATCAACTTGAAATAATGTCTAAGAGTTTTCTTCCTGATTTGTGTATTGTACAGCTAGCATTATAACTTTTGCCATATACAGTAAGTTTAATTTTATATGCCATATGATATTTGTAATACTATACATTCGATTTCAGTAATACAGTGACTTATGTCTCTTTTATTTCCTTACTGATATATGGCACATACTCCTGCCGCTGTGTCTTCAGTTTTCCTTACATGCATCCACTGTTTGTGCTAAGATCAAGATCTCAGATAAGAGTAAGTAACACAAGACAAACATAATGTAATTAGATTCACCTAGTTCCTTTGTAAAGGAATTAAGTTTCCTGCTAAGTTTCATGATCAGAATGATTGATTGGGAATACAAAAGAAGTGTGTGATAGAATTTTATTATGTGACGAGCTCGTGATCGTATTCAAGCATTAGATTATGGATGGGCATCGTGCCTCACTTGAGAAATAATGCCTCACTGACCTTCACAGAGCTTATCGCTCTGAGTGACATCACCTTCACAGTCCCTGTTCCTCCCTCACGCAGCTCCTAGACGTGGGCAGGTTCTATATCAGTTTCATAAGCAATATCAGTGGTGGCGTAATGACAATATCAAAGCAGTGTGTACGCGTTAGAAAACGATTATTTCATGAGAAATGGGAAGAGTTTTTTTGCTGTTTAGAAGGGGAGAACATACGATGTATGTTATGCTCGAAATTCCTATTAGGCATTAATAAATTAAATATACAACGACATTACTTCTTATGTCATAAAGAACATGCTGAATTAGAAGGTAAGACAAATTAAATGTTATTTTTCGTACTATTCCGAAGAAAATGTATGATCTTAACATTTGCATAGTATATTAAATACGACATTATACCTTAAACACGCTGCATTAAAAGGTACGAGGAATTAAATGTTGTTTGTACGTATTATTTCCAAAAGAAATTTATTAAAAAAAATATCAAATGTGCGTAGAAAACGAAATATGATTTTCTGAAATTATTTTAGGTCGAGAACGTGCAAATCTATTAAGTAATCTTGATAAACGCCAGAATATTCAAGAAAATAAACGTAGACAACGTGATGGAATATTATTGGCTAGTTACGCAATTTCTCGCCTGTGATTTAAATCAATTCAATGATGGAGAAATAGTAAAGAGGTTTATGATTAAAGCTGCCGAATTAATTTGCCCTATTAAATAAAAGTTTTCGAGTCTCTCACATTAACCAAGCGCTTTCCTAATAATTCGCCACTGACCTCCTTAGCGATTACGATAAGGTGACGCAGGTCACAGCAGTTTATATTTTCCATCCTACTCTGCAGTCTCCTCTCCTAGTAAACAAACTATTTCAAATTGAGTGCCTCACGTAACCGAAAATTGTGCCCATGTATGCATTAGATCATCTAGAAGCAGCGAAATTATTAGATTTTTCCAAGTTTTAAAAATCTAGTAATTTTTAAAACGACTGCACAGCATATATTTAAGTTACATTACCTTTTTTAAAGCATTTTAGAATTTTGAAGTTTAAAAAGATTCAAGGTTTTGTCTGTTTTGGACTCTTAAGACATTTCAAGTCGAGGTTTCTCACTTGGAAAATAAAGAACAAGCTTTATGAAATCTTTGTAAATTCAGTACCAGTATTATTATATGGCAGTGAAACATGAGCTGATATGTCAAGACTGAAGACATTTGAGCCACTGGCATAGCTCAGGTGGTAGTGCGTTTGCCTGCTTATCCGGGACTGCGATCAGGCATGGATTCAGTTCCTGCTTGGACTGATTACCTCGTTGGTTTTTTCCGAGAATTTCTCCAACCGTAAAGCGAGTGCCAGATAATCTATGGCTAATCCTCAGCCTCATCTTCCCAAATACTATCTCGCTATCACCAATTTCATTGACGCCAAATAACCTAGTAGTTGATATAGCGTTGTTAAATAACCAAGTAAAAAGTGAAGACATTTGGGACTAAATACATCGGAAAATACTTCGAGGGCATCATACCAGAAGGCATATCGACAAATTTTTGGTTATAGAAATATTTTAATGGAACCTGTTTACGTCTCAAAGCAATCGTCTGAGAATTACAATGGACATGAGAATCAAAGGAAGTACTTTGTTATATATTTATTTATTTATTTATTTATTTAACCTGGTATAGATAAGGCCATCAGGCCTTCTCTTCCCCTCTACCAGGGGATTACAACTACAATATTAAGAATACAGTTACAATTATAATTACAATTAATATTAAATTTACAAATACAATAAAAATCAAAGCACTAAAAGATTAACTGATTAATAAAAGCTAGACAGTTTATTGTAAAATTTAAGAAGAGAGAAGCATTTCTTTTATTGATTAAGTACAAATTAAACCTACTCTATGCAGTAAGAAAATACTTAATAAGCTTGCTTTTGAACGCTACTAAATTCCGACAGTCTCTGATGTCACTGGGTAGGGTATTCCAGAAGCGCGAGAGCGAGATTGTCTATGATGATGAATACAATGATGTCTTATGTGTTGGTATGGCTAGTATGCGGCAATTTGCGTGCGTATGGAGAGATTATGATATGATGACAGGTAACTGAAACGGGAGGCAAGGTAGGTAGGTGTAGAAGTGTGAAGGACTTGGAAAAGGAGAACAAGAGAATGAAAATTTCTACGTTCGTTAAGCCGTAGCCAGTTAAGAGTTTGGAAGGATGGGGTAATGTGGTCAGCGTGATGGACATCGCAGACGAAGTGAACATAAGAATTATGAACACGTTGTAATTTTTGCGACTGGCTGACATTGAGGTCAGTCAGTAGAAAATCACAATAATCGAAGTGGGGCATTACTAGTGTTTCCAATAGTATTTTCTTGAGTGACAGCGGAAGGAATTTTCGAATGCTGTTTAAGGAATGTAGTATGGAAAGCACTTTTTTGGTAATATGGGTTACTTGGTTATTCCAGTTTAAATGCGTATCAAAGTAAACTCCAAGGTTTTTAACACAGGAAGCAAAAGGGATTATTGTGTCGTTTAACTTGACTAGAAGAGCAGGAGTAATGTTGCATAATAGACGTTGATGTCCCACTAGGATTACTTGTGATTTTCTTGCATTGAGAGTCAAACCAAACTTTCTGGCCCATGCAGATATAGATTCAAGGTCCTCGTTAAGATTTTGTATTGCGTCATTGAATAAGTCAGGGGTTGTATGGATATAGATTTGTAAATCGTCTGCGTAGAGGTGATGCTTACAGTGCAGTAGAGTCGAGGGAATGTCATTTACGTAAATAGTGAATAGTAGTGGTGATAGAACAGATCCCTGTGGGATTCCAGAATCAACGATACGCCATGAGGAAGTTCGACTTCCAATGCAAACACACTGCTGACATTCGCTGAGATAAGAGGAGAACCAAGAAACTGTGCTTTCTGATAGTTGGAGTGATCGTAATAGATAAGGATAAGAAAATCATTCCATATGTATAGGGCTCTAATGTAAACTTGCATTTTTATTGATACGTCCTCGATATGGTCCAATATTTGACAAGGGAGAATGGTGCATAAGATATAACCACGAGTTGTATCAGTTACATAAGTCTTCTGATGTTATTGGATCAGATTGTAATAGGGCAGCTAAATTTGTTAAAGGTAAAAGAGAAGATGGAAACGATACAATAAAAGAACTTAAATGGGAAACTTTGGAAAACAGACGTAGGAAAACTAGAATAACATCATTGTATAGAGCACATCTAGGTCAGAAAGCATGGGTAGACATAATGGCTCGGTTAGAAAAGCCAACGTACTATGGTAGGAACGATCATGATTTTAAAATCAAATGTAGGAAACAGAAAACGGATGTAGGTAAATTCTCATTTTTAAATAGAACTATAAATGATTGGAATGACCTACCTGCAGTGGTCTTTGAGGGCTGTCCTTCCTTAAGGAGATTCAAGAATAATTTTAAAAGTTGTGTATAAAGTGCAAATTAAAATTAAGGTGACATTCAACATTTAATTTTTTAAGGTGACATGTATTTATCTCAGTCTGCTGTCCAAAAATCTGAAAGTTGGAATTTATAAAACAGTTATATTACCGGTTCTTCTGTATGGTTGTGAAACTTGGACTCTCACTCTGAGAGAGGAACATAGGTTCAGGGTATTTGAGAATAAGGTGCTTAGGAAAATATTTGGGGCTAAGCGGGATGAAGTTACAGGAGAATGGAGAAAGTTACACAACACAGAACTGCACGCATTGTATTCTTCACCTGACATAATTAGGAACATTAAATCCAGACGTTTGAGATGAGCAGGGCATGTAGCACGTATGGGCGAATCCAGAAATGCATATAGAGTGTTAGTTGGGAGACTGGAGGGAAAAAGACCTTTAGGGAGGCCGAGACGTAGATGGGAGGATAATATTAAAATGGATTTGAGGGAGGTGGGGTATGATGATAGAGACTGGATTAATCTTGCACAGGGTAGGGACCGCTGGCGGGCTTATGTGAGGGCGGCAATGAACCTTTGGGTTCCTTAAAAGCCATTTTTAAGTAAGTAAGTAAGTACATGTATTTATCTAGCCTGACGAGTTTACTTCCTCGGTTTGAATTGTAAATTATTTAAAAATAGCGTGTAAGAGGGCCTTAGACTAGAAATGTTTAGTTTAAATGTAATTCTGTTTATAAGTATGCATAAGGATGTAATTATTTGACTTATTCGAACTGTTGTATCAGTGAAGCAAGGTGAGTCAGTGAAGTGATGGTTTTACAGTGCAGTGAACAGTTCCGATCAGTGATAATTTATAGCGTCAATGAAATGTGTTCTATAGTGTCAGTGAAATGTGTTACAGAGTGTCAGTGAAATGTGTGCTAAAGTGTCAGTGAAATGCGTCATAGTGCCACTACAGGGAATGAGATGAGAGTAAAGTGAAAGACTATTGAAACTTATGTAGGACCTATACATAATTATGTAGGTTGTATTGTAAAATTAGGTACCGGTATTTTATTTATGTTTTATTATTATTATTGTGTTAAATTGTATTGTGTATTCTTATTGTATTGTGTATAAAATTGTATATGTGTTGTAAAATTGTATTGTGTATTGTAAATTTTATTGTGTATTGCTTATCATTTTATTGTGTATTGTTAATATTGTATATACCACTGCCACCGGGTGCTTGCCCACTTGCAGTGTAAATACATACATACATACATAAGAAAAAACTATGTAAGACAATGTAAACTACACATGATGCTAAATAAACAAAAATAAATATTATTAATGGGCAGAGCATGTATAGACCCAGAAACAAAATTTGGGCCACCTGAATTTTCCAAGTTCTAGTTTTAACATACTGTGCTTGCGAATGTCAGGTAATCTGTGGTGAGTCCTCGACCTCATCTTGCCAAATACTATCTCGTTTTCATCAATCACATCGATGCTAAATAACTTAGTGATTGATATAGCTTTGTCAAATAATCAAGTAAGAAAAAGAAAGAAAATTAAAACAATGTGGAAGGGGAATGTAAGAGTAAAAGAAAGATAGGATGTAAGTAGTTACTGTGAATTACATTACTACATTGGATTCCCACATAATAACTGCGTTCTGTATCATTTCACTTACCCCATCATCACGAGTTGGTAGCAGAAGGTTTTCTCTCAGCATAATATCCTCTGCTGCAAAAACGCAATGTTTAGTCAAGTGTGCTTCAAACTCTTCGTAAGTGACAGACTTGTTGAGAGGATCTGGAACTATCTCTTCCAATGTCTCTATGCCAGCATATTCTATGAAGAAGTTGCGCATTCCTTCTGTTACAGATACGGAACTCTCACTCAGCGAACTAATGCAAGGATCTGCAAGTATAAAATTAAATTTAAATATGAATCTGTATTCTTAACATTAAGCACTATTAAAAATTTGGAGAGAGAAGTATTCATCAATGTTTCTATTTAACAATAACAGTAATAGTAGTAGTAGTGATAGTAATAATAATAATGCCCTTGGGGAGGACATAGATGGGAGGATAATATTAAAATGGATTTAAGGGAGGTAGGATATGTTGATAGAGACTGTATTAATCTTGCACAGAATACTGTAGGGACCGATGGCGGGCTTATGTCAGGGTGGCCTGAGGTTCCTTAAAAGCCATTGTAAGTAAGTAAATTGGAACTCGCTATCGAGTGATGTAAGGGGT
Organism: Periplaneta americana; assembly: GCF_040183065.1. Classification (NCBI taxonomy): domain Eukaryota; kingdom Metazoa; phylum Arthropoda; class Insecta; order Blattodea; family Blattidae; genus Periplaneta; species Periplaneta americana. Next base: position 165,128,291 of record NC_091131.1, read on the forward strand.
TGTTGGACAGTAACTTCATTTAGATCAAAATTACATAAATTCTTACTTAAATTAATTGCTGATTAATATTTATTACTTATAATGAAACTAACATCTGTCCATTCTTATTATTATCATTAAAATTTCTCTAAATATATTTACAAAACCTCTAATGGCAATTACATTAATATTCTCATTATAGAAATATATTTTAGATTTATATATATATATTTTTTTTTCTCCCTGTAACATAGTTCTAGTAAGCTTATATTAAATTAATTTTCATCATTTTACTAGCTATCTCAAATTAATTATAATTGATTGAATTAAATTAGCTCATAAATTAAGTTACTACTGTATCTTATAGGTTTATCTAAATTTAAATAAATATGTAGCCTACTGGTCGTCAAAAAAATATGGGGAAGGAGTACATATATTGAAAATGCGAATATGAAGGAAAGATTTGGACTAGCTTGGTTTAGACTGGGGATTTGGAAATTAAGAAATAATAGAGGCAATATACCTCAAGGCACATGCCCATTGTGTGGAAGGAGAGAAGACGACATTCAATTGTTCTTGAGTGTCAAAATACTGAAGATATACGTAAGAAATTTATAAAAGAAAAATTCCATCAAATTAATAAAGAAATAGCTATAAAAAGCTCATGAACATTAGTAACATAAAATTGCAAAAGCAATTAGGTTTATATCTTTTTTGGTTAAAAAAATTAGAATGGATAGAATAAAGGAAATAGATGTGAACGAAAGTAATTAAGAAATATATAAATAAATAGTGAAATAATTGTAGTGTATATGTATATGTACGTGTATGTGTATGTGTATATATTGTTCTTTCTCTTTCTTGTTATAGATGTAACATTATGCATGGAAGAAAGTAACAAGTGTAGATGTATGTAGAAATACGAGGAAAATCAACATCCCTTAATAATAAACAAATACACGGAAAATAAAATACCGGAGAAGATTGCAAAATTAAAAAATAGAAGGAAGGAAGCATTAAGGGAAAGAACAGTTACTGAGCTGACTAATAAATTCAATTTTGGAAGGTACGCTTTGTCTAGACTCACAGATAATAACATATTTGACTTAGTTAGAAATTATTTGGCTATCTTTTTTATTTCTAAATTTAATAGTTTTGAAGGTACGTCAAAACAATATTATTAAATAAAATTAAGGAATGAAGGCTTACCTACGAGAGAGAGCTTGTATGAACTGTATAAATATTTTTGTAAGAAAAGAGGCATGGAAGAAACTAGAATTAGAGATGATTTAGATACGCTAGCTGCACATTGCAGAGTGAAGAGGGAAGTACATCTTAGAAAGGTAAACCAATACTGATGGTACCAATATTCTAGAATGAGTTGAGTCTTGCACAATAACTGAAAGCTAGTGCAAAATAAAACAAAGTATGTTAATAGGTAAAATGTAGAAATTGTATTTAAATAATAATATATCTTTGTGTAAAATTGTTGTATGTAATGTGTCTGTGTTCTGTTATATATAATAAACCAATATATTTAGAGATTGGTCGTCAAAACTTAACTGAAGAATATTGCTGGAGAACCTTTTAAGTGTAGTGTAAATATTCGTAATTTAAATATGTATTGTACTGTATTGATTTAGTGATTTAGGCTGGTTGAGTGGAAGAGAAGGCCTTATGGCCTTAACTTTGCCAGCGAAAATAAAACATTATTATTATTATTATTATTATTATTATTATTATTATTATTATTATTATTATTAAGTAATAATTCCCATTTCAAGATTCAAGCACATTTGCCCATTACAGGTTCACAGATTCCTCAGTGCTACCTGGAGTATCCTTTTTCTCTTTTTCTGTTCGGTCTTCATTTTAAATATATCATGTGATTTACAGACTGACACATTCAGTGAATCTGGTCATTACAACATTCTCAATGCCCAGCTGCAATTCCATTGTTTTCGAATAAATGAAGATACAAGCAATCAACAAATATTACTATGACCCATATATCTAGGCATCAGTCGTCCATATAACATGCATAAAAGTAGAATATAATACTACTAGGTTCAAAAAGTTCCCGGAATTTTACTACCATTTTTCGTATTAATATATAACAAGGGATATTATACATTTGTTTTGTTGGTAACATTCATGATGTCATTTCCTTAAAGTTTGTTGATAATGGCAATTATTGGTTTTGAGTTGTAGGCATTTGTTTATCATAGTGTTTTGTTTGTTCGTCGCATTTTGTAATTATGTCCACAGAGCAAAGTACGAACATCAAGTTCTGTGTTTTGCTGGGGACATGATCAGTATGGCTGATGAAGATGGTGATTTCTTAAACAAAATGAAACTGGTGCTACTTGTACGACCCAGTCCCTAAACGACAGTCATCTGAGTGGAAATCGAAAACATCTCCTCGGAAGCAAAAATTTCCTAGGGACACTTCCAAAGGCAAAGTTATTTTAAATGTTATGTTTTATTTAACGACGCTCGCAACTGCAGAGGTTATATCAGCATCGCCGGATGTGCCGTAATTTTGTCACGCAGGAGTTCTTTCATATGCCAGTAAATCTACTGACATGAGCCTGTCGCATTTAAGCACACTTAAAGCAAAGTTATTTTGGAAGTTTTCTTCGACTCTCAGGGTCTCATGCACCATGAGTTCATTCCAGAAGGTCGTACTGTAACGAAAGAATTGTACGTAGAAACCCTCCGTCGCCTCTGGGACGCAGTGAGAAGGAAACGTCCAGAAAAGTGGGTAGAAAACAACTGGTTCCTTATGCATGACAATGCACCTGCTCATCGCGCAATTATTGTAAAGAATTTTCTTGCCAGGCACAACATAACTGCTTTGGATCACCCACCATACTCTCCTGATCTCTCACCACCTGATTACTTTCTGTTTCCCCGTCTGAAAAGTCATCTGAAAGGACGGAGATTCAATGCTGAAGAGGTTATCGCAAACGCGACGAGAGCACTAAGACGGGTTTCACAAAATGGCTTCCAGGAACTCTACACGCGTTGGCAAAAGTGTGTTGTTGCGGAAGGCAACTATTTTGAAGGGAATGCTGTAGAATAGTGTTTAAGGTACGTTGTTTCTATGATGCTAGCAAATTCCGGGAACTTTTTGAACCTAGTATGTATAACTGAGTGGTGATGGATTTAGTTTTTCGTAAATGTATCAATAAAATATAAACACACAGAAAATTCTCTAAATGTAATCTGACTTGTTTTGGGATTCGTACCTTCAAATTGAAGAGTCACGGGTATCTTTTGGAAAACATGACTGAGATGTTCTTATTATGCTTAACTTTTAATTCCGATATAAAATTGCAAAATTTAATTTTTGTTTATGAAATCATAAGTACAGTAGTTATAAAACTTTTGCCATTGTTGCCATGCTTATACGAGGCGGATCCAGGAAATAACAACCGTTTGCGCATACCCGCCACGCAGCTGACTCCCCTTCCTTGTTTGAAGGTCAACTGGCTTCCTTAACATGTGTTCTCATAATGTTGTGAGTACTGGTTGCAACAAGTCGCCATTGTGCATTTTGTGTTACTTCAAAATGAACGACGTGATTGATAATCCCGCCAACTGTGAGGTGAGGAGTGCGATTCGATTTTTGAATGCACGACATTTGAAACCTGCAGAAATTTACCGGCAATTGAAAGAAGTGTATGGTGATACTGTAATGAATGAAAGAAATGTGAGAAAATGGTGCGAAATGTTCAACAATGGGCGAACAAATGTCCACGATGAAACTCGACCTGGACGCCCATTACTCATCACAGAAGACCTGAAGACTAAAGTGAACGACAGAATCTTGCAAGACAGGCGCACATCACTCGACGAATTGCATATTGCCTTTCCTGACATTTCTCGTTCTTTGCTTGGTGAAATTGTGTCGCAACATCTTGGCTACCACAAAATCTGTGCACGATGGGTTCCACGGCAACTGAGTGACCAACACAAAACTCAGAGAATGGCCTCAGCATTGACATTCTTGATGCGATATCACACAGATGGAGACGCCTTTCTTGATCAAATTGTGACTGATGATGAGACCTGGGTGTCTCACAACACCCCAGAGACCAAGCGCCAATCACGTCAGTGGCATCATCCCTCATCACCCAAGAAACCGAGAAAATTCAAGCAGACTCTCTCAGCACAAAAAGTCATGGCTACTGTCTTTTGGGATCGCAAAGGTGTTCTTTTGCTGGATTTCATGCCAAAAGGCACTACGATCAATGCAAATCGTTATTGTGAGACTTTACGAAAACTACGGCAAGCCATCCAAAACAAGAGGCGAGGAATGCTTTCGAGAGGAGTTGTACTTCTTCACGACAACGCCCGCTCGCACACTGCTGCTTCAACTCGAGAATTGCTGGATCAATTCAGTTGGGAAATCTTTGATCATCCGCCCTATAGTCCAGACCTTGCTCCTAGCGATTTTCACCTTTTCACTAAGCTGAAAGACTTTCTGGGTGGTACGCGTTTTGGAAGTGATGAAGAGTTGAAGAAGACAGTGAACACCTGGCTTAATGAACTGGCGGCAGAGGAGTATAACACGGGAATTCTAAAGCTAGTGAACAGATACGACAAATGTTTAAATGTAGGTGGTGATTATGTAGAGAAGTAAAGGAAGCTTCAGTTATGTAACAGACTTTGTTTTTTTTTTTTTCAAATATATTTTTTTTTAATTATCACAACAAAACAGTCGTTATTTCCTGGATCCCCCTCGTATTAGTATTATTCTCTTTACACAGAAATGTGAAGGCTTCAGTGTAATAACTTCATTAGTTCTTTGTTTTAAATTATTTCAAAACGTGATTGCAAAAATGATTATCTACATCTATGCGGTGAACATCATAATAGTTCAGAATTTTTCTTTCGCACAAGTTGGATAGGCCTTCTCTGTTAAACGTGTCCAGTCATCAGTGTTGCCAACTGTGCTGGAATTACACTTTGCAGACTGGCTCTTAATTATATTTCTTCTTTATAGTTACAGAAACGCTATACTAGCATTTCTAATTATTAGAATCTATGTTAACTAACGTTAATTCGGTTCCGCCATTCAAAGGGTGCTCCCTTGGCATATTCTCACATTGTTTACAGTGAGAGGTCTATTCCAGACCTGGCGGCCCTGGCAGTGCAGGGTACTATTTTTCCAGGCCGGGCAGCACCAGGGTACGTGTATGATTTTCATATACAACCAGTATAATTGCTGGAAATTTATGATTAACTACAGGACCATATTTAAATTATATAATCATTCATTCTTTCATTCACAGTGTTCTGCCCAAGGACAGGCCTTTCACTGCAAACCCAGCACTCTCCAATCTTTCATATTTTCTGCCTTCCTTTTTGTCTCCACATATGAGCCATACATCTTAATGTCGTCTATCATCTGATATCTTCTTCTGCCCCAAACTCTTCTCCCATTCACCATTCCTTCCAGTGCATCCTTCAGTAGGCAGTTTCTTCTCAACCAGTGACCCAGCCAATTTCTTTTCCTCTTTCTGATCAGTTTCAGCATCATTCTTTCTTTATGCACTCTTTCCAACACAACTTCATTTCTTATTCTGTCTGTCCATTTCACACGCTTCATCCTTCTCCATATCCACATTTCAAATGCTCCTATTCACTTCTCTTCACCTCGTCGTAATGTCCATACAAAGCACTTTACTAGTCTCTTCCTTGTATATTATTAAGACTTAATTCGTACTCAAACTGCATTACTATCGTCAAATTTTGCATTTATAAAAAGCCATATATTGATACTGAATCACTTTCATAGTAAGGTCTACTCCGCAGACCTAACAACCTCTGTATCTAGATTAGAACCCATGTACTTTCATCTGACATTCCATAAATATTCCTGCGGAAATTATGTTTTTTCTCGTTTTTCCTGTTTTTTTGTGTTATTTTAGTGAATTTACAATTTTTCTAGGTTGTCATAAAATGTCAAAAAGAAAGTGCAAAGTCCAGGACGAGTGGTTTGAGGAGCTGTGATTTCTAAAAAGAAAAAAATTTATACTTGTGAAAGCCACGTGTTTCTTATAAGTACAGCTTGCAAATGTGATGCTGATTTTCAAACAAAGGTGAAGTTATATATCCCATCATTTACAGGAACATAAACTGAACAGACGTTCCATAGCTCCTAGCTCATGCATTGATTCGTTTTTGAACCAACTACTTCAGCCCTTGATTATGAAACAGTAACATCAGAATTCACATTTGTGTATCACTTAAGCATTACGGTACCATTCTTTCCGAAGTTAGGATTGCACAGTTAAGCTAAATAAAAAGTTCTTCACGATTATAAGATAGTTACAGAAATTACACTAGGAAGAACCAAGGCTGTATCAGTTTGTCAGCATGCCAGCTTCTGTTTTGAACCTAACAATTTATTATTGTTAATAAGGTATATTTCTCAGTGGCATCTGACGGAAGCAACAAAGATAACATCAAATGTTTCCCTATTTTACTTAAGTACTTCAACTTAGAAAATGGGATGAAAACATTCTTTCTCTATTTTTATGAAAAGAGTGACGAACGAGCCTTCTGAAGCTCATGATATTGTAACTTTTATACAACAATGTGACTTTTGTTTCTACCTTTAACCACACACCTGTTAACAATGTATATTCCACTCAACACAGTTGTCGTTATTGCACTCTACACAGCGACAATGGCAATACACGACGTGTATTATTGAGAAGAACAACAAAGTACTCCTAATTTCGACTAATGTTCACAAGCACTATGTGCAGAACAAAACTGTCAGTTCTTCCAGCTCACTCACTCAAGTTCACTGTACGTCGAACCCAAACCTTCCAGATACAGTTCACTGCACTTCGAACCCAAGACTTTCGGATACGCCGCACTCGCCTGGACGCTGCCACAGTTATGGACTCACTCAAGTTCAATTAATATTTGAGGAGAAAAATTCGCTCCGGCGCTGGGGATCGAACCCGGGTCCTTGGTTCTACGTACCATTGACCATTGAGCTACGCCGAATTCAATCCACAACACCGGATCGAACCCCTCTCCTAATATAATGGCAGTTGACATTGGACATAAACTTGGAGTCAGGCCACAAAGGGAAACATTGAAGGAGAGGGGTTCGGTCCGGTGCTGTGGATTGAATTCGGCGTAGCTCAGTGGTCAGAGCTCTTGGTACGTAGAACCAAGGACCCGGGTTCGATCCCCGGAGCCAGAGCGAATTTTTCTCCTCAAATATTAATTGTGAATATTACAGATATTATTCTGTAGGACAAATTAACAAATTTATAGTATTCACTCAAGTTCACTGCACCTCGAACTCAGATCCTCGGGATACGTCTCCGCTGTCTAAGACAAGTCATGAAGGCTGACTGAAGACTAACTAACTCTCTCGCAGATGACTAACTAACTAACTAACTGGTCCGAAGACTGCTCGCGCTTTTATTACTAAACCATAACATCTCGAAACTTCGATCCGCGTGGCTGACAGAATCTTCGGGAGAGAACTGCTTCCAGAAGTTTTCCCCTGTTCTCTCCGCTCCACGTCGGAACCGCAGTTTTCCTTCCTCTCGCCCCTAACGCGCCACAGCGCCTACCGAAGCCCGAGTTCTGTTTCCCCGCGCCTTCCTTCGCTCCGTGCCGCGCTGGATGCGCGTGCACTCCCGAGGCAACCAAGATTTTCCACAACACTCCAAACGGGTGCCACAATATATATTGAAGACAACAATATTGTGTTTCTTTCATTTGTGCTCCTTGCGGATCTATCTCGAATTTTGTAAACTTTATTTGGTTGAAGTATGGAGCGGCCAGCCATATTCTACCTCCCCCCCCCCGCCCCTTGACTTGAGAGAGTGGTTAGGCATTCCTTGTTATCTGGTCTTAGACTGGCTGACTACACTTTTCCCACTGAATTGCAGCATTCGGCAGTGCCACCCTCAAGACATAGTTGTTTCCACTTCAACACGTGAGTGGGCACTTATGGAAACCTCCTCCCTCTCATCGCCACGACTGGCCATATAAAAGAATGTAGGAGAGGCCGCTTAAGCCAGATCTCTTTCATCTCCCAACAACACACATCTCACCTTTCTTTGCCTCGACTTTTCACTTCTGTAGCATTCCTAACTTCAACTCCACACACTCATACTTGCTTGCTCCAACGTAGTCCTTTCTTCAACCCCCCCCCCCCTTTCAGTGGTCGAAGTCGTTTACGAACTCGATAACTGAAGGTAGGGCCATTTGTCTGAAGAAGCGCCAGTAGTCAGGAACCTCCTCAACCTGCTTCCCACCTCACAATTCTCCTTACTTACTTACTTACTTACAAATGGCTTTTAAGGAACCCGAAGGTTCATTGCCGCCCTCACGTAAGCCCGCCAGCGGTCCCTATCCTGTGCAAGATTAGTCCAGTCTCTATCATCATACCCCACCTCCCTCAAATCCATTTTAATATTATCCTCCCATCTACGTCTCGGCCTCCCTAAAGGTCTTTTTCCCTCCGGTCTCCCAACTAACACTCTATATGCATTTCTGGATTCGCCCATACGTGCTACATGCCCTGCCCATCTCAAACGTCTGGATTTAATGTTCCTAATTATGTCAGGTGAAGAATACAATGCATGCAGTTCTGTGTTGTGTAACTTTCTCCATTCTCGTGTAACTTCATCTCTCTTAGCCCCAAATATTTTTCTAAGCACCTTATTCTCAAACACCCTTAATCTATGTTCCTCTCTCAGAGTGAGAGTCCAAGTTTCACAACCATACAGAACAACCGGTAATATAACTGTTTTATAAATTCTAACTTTCAGATTTTTGGACAGCAGACTGGATGATAAAAGCTTCTCAACCGAATAATAACACGTGTTTCCCATATTTATTCTGTGTTTAATTTCCTCCCGAGTGTCATTTATATTTGTTACTGTTGCTCCAAGATATTTGAATTTTTCCACCTCTTCGAAGGATAAATCTCCAATTTTTATATTTCCATTTCGTACAATATTCTAGTCACGAGATATAATCACAATTCTCCTACCCGCTATAATCGCCTCTTGTCGAATAAGCTTCGTTTCACTTCTTTCCAGACACTCCCTCACTTATTATCTCCTGTACTGGCATCGTCACATCTTCGACTAGCTTCAATCAGATTCATAGGACCAAAAATTTCAATATTCGAGGTTTCCTCAACAGCACGTCCATTTCCCCTGCCCATGACACAGTGGAGGAAAGTAATTGTTGACATAAATATCTGTATCTGTAACCAGAGCTTTTCCTTTCTACATCATTGCATCTTCCCCCCCCCCCCCACAAGATTCTTGTCCATTACTCCCATTTCCCGTCTCTCATTCTGTGACCACAGCAAGCAGAGGGACGTCAACAGAGACTGACGTATGACAACAATAAATAGAATACCTATTAGCTCAAAACGTTCTCGAGCTTCCAGCCAGGTAATAAGTTGGCGATCCACTGACGTTTCGAGGATGTTCATCTTCCTCGTCTTCAGGGTTAACTGGTAATTAGGGGGATATATCGCTCCTTATTTATAGTGCCAGGGGGAGTAGTGCGGACCACGGTGTGAACATGGCCGATGTGTTGTCTTGTGCTGTGCTGTGCAGCTGATTGACTGAGGGTCTTACAGTAGGCTCAGCAGATGTGTTCTCACGTATTCGTTGACGACGGCCTATCGTCTGGGTATTGAGAAATTTAATAGCCGGTGTTCAAGCAGAGCTGAATTGGAGACCCGAGTCCCGCTGCTATGGCCAGGGTTTCCTTCACTCTCCTATCCCAGTAGCCCGAACACTTCGCCAGAATCTCGGTATTATTGAAATTAGCCCTATGATCTATTGAAAAAGGACCATGAGTGACTGAAAATTTATTGAAGAGTGAATATATATATGAAGGGTACCTGGGAAAAACGATCAAGGTCCATCAAAAATCGAAATTGAGTTAATAATGCTATCTTATAGTGGAAAGGAAGTACTATCATGTGGTCTAGCTAGTAATAAGAAATCATCGTTCTTGACATTCCACTACGTCAATTTCTATTAAATACACACATAACAAAGTATTAAGTGCTTAAACTTTAAAATTCGTTTTTCTCGAAACTTTCTAAAATGGACCTTGATCGTTATTCCCGTGTACCCTTCATATAGGATGGAAGTGAAATAACCTTGCAACTTGAAAGGGACGAGAGGATACACGTAAATGAATAGAAAACCTATATTACGTTTTGTGATTAAATGCACTGTTAATTAGAAAATTAAGTTTGAAGTTTCAGCAGTCCGGCAACATCGTCGCTAATACACTTTACTCGTGATACAGATGTAAGAGGTCAACGAACTCAGTGAGTCTCCATACGTAAGCTTCATTCTGCTAAGATGCTGCCACTCACTCGCTTTGTGCAATGGCTTGAATTTAGGGATTTTTAAAATTAAATTTACACGAAAACCGTTCACGCTATTGAAATACACCAGAGGGATAAATTATTCTTTATTAGATTTTCTATCAATATGGACAAAAATCACGATCCTACTCGCAATAGTTACCCAATAAGAGATTTGATAAACATTTGGGAAAAACTCTTTTACCCGAAAAACTATGAACTATCGACCAATATGATATTATAGTTTTTTGTTACATGTAACATGGGCTATTCACTCTGGAAATCTGCAAGGCTCTTTCACTTCCACTATATATATATATATATATATATATATATATATATATATATATATATATATATATATTTTTTTTTCAGATTATAATAAATTTAATATATAAAAACATGCAACATATTAAAAATTATTTGAATTTATTTTAATTGTTGACATTGAAAGACTATGCCTTATGACTTATTGTGTGAATTTTGTATCTGTAAGATATTTATTTAGGAATTGAAAGGGACTGACTGGTATGGTGTTCTCATCTTCACGTTTAAAGATATGTTAACACCCCATCCCAGTGTTCAGTTTTCTAGATTCTCCCTTTCACTGCTAGATGGTAACACTCATCGTAATACAATCATCACACATTTTTATCTGATTTACAGTACTCCAGCTTATTTCCACTGATGATATAAACTGGCGATTTATTCCACTACTGGTATACCATCTTGCATGCCGTAACTATTCTGTTTTCTTTCTGTCTTGGAATCACAATGCAGCACTCTCCTGGCTATCGTTGGTCAGCTGTTTGTAGTGGGTAGGAAACCTTTCTCACCTCAGTTTTTTGTTCACCCAAAGATGAAGAGGGAGGTAGTAGATCAATTGGGATATTTTAAGAGTGTGTGAGCAATCTAGGCTATTTACTTTCCTTATAATTTAAAATCAAACAAGAATAGAGTCGGTCTTCATTACCAGCAATGAAATGAGACCAATCTACATTGCTAGAAATTTGAGAACATTTCTAAAATATGATTCTATTACAATCTTTGAACATACTACATCCCTACCATTAAAAGCCATTATTTCTGTATCTTGTTTCAAAATTATAGGACTAATTGATTTTAATTAAGGGGTAGTGTATTGTATTGTATTTATTAACTTTCCATGGTATTCATACCAGGGGCGTATTTTGCGGGCTACCGGGGCTACCGGCGGTAGCCCAAGGAAATTACAAAAGAAAAAGTTTATAATATAACATAATGTAATAATTTTGTATTATTAGTTTTAACATAGTAATTAAAATTAAAGTAATTGTTAGATATATTTTGTGTAATAATAGGGTCAGCGGTAGCCCAAACCCTTTAACCAGTATACGCCCCTGATTCATACATGCTTACAGCTAGAATATGGAACAAGTGAAAAAACTTAATACTATTATAAAATCTTAATTTATAGTCACAGTCTAGATGAAATATATATAGACGAGATTTACAATATAGTCTACTAGTACAACACAAAGTTTTAGTATCAGTTTCATGAAGTGTTATTGAATGTCATGAATTCACCTACAGAATAGTAGGTGTGAGAAATTAGGTACTTCTTTAATTTGGCCCTAAATAATTTTATGTTTTGAGTTTCATTTTTTATATCGATAGGGAAGCTATTAAAAATTTTTACTGCCATATAACGCACTCCTTTTTGATAGCACAATAGACTTGCCGATGGAGTATGAAAGTCATTTTTTGACGAGTATTTATGCTATGAACTGTTGAATTAGTTACAAAGTTTTCACGATTACATACGAAGAAGACTATTAATGAAAAGATATACTGACAAGCCATGGGCATTATTTGTAGTTTTTGAAAATAGCCCTACAAGATTCCCTAGATTTGGCACCTACTATTATTCTAATTACTCTTTTTTGTAATAGAAATATACTGTTACTATCTGTGGAATTTCCCCAGAATATTATTCCAAAACTCATTACCGAGTGGAAGTATGCAAAGTATATTGTTTTTAAGGTATTGATATTTACTATCTTTTGCATAGATCTAATAGTAAAACAAGCTTAATTTAGTTTGGGGGTAATTTCTTTAATATGATTTTTCCAATTTAAGCCACGAAATTTGTTTGTTGTTGTTTCTAATAGGGATCTATTATTAATTATTGTGCTAGAAATTTGCGACGTTGAATTTGCGCAGGATTTAAATTAAATTATCTTAGTTTTGTCACAATTTAATACTAATTTATTGACTGAGAACCAGTCACATATTTTGAAGAGAATTTCCTCAGTGTGCGTGTGCGTGTGTGTGTGTGTGTGTGTGTATGTATGTGTATGTGTGTGTGCGTGTGGCAATAATTTCACCAACCATTTGGCTCAAACTTATAAATTTATATGATAAAATTTAAATGTTTCATTACCAGTTTGTGATCGTCTTGTTCTTTCAGGATTCTGTCCTCTCTCTCTGTAAAATAAACAATACTGAATTTTAATTTCAGCATTTTGTAATATTATGGCTGAGTAAAGGACGTTGCATGGACCCATAAATATGGATATGATAAATTTAATTATTGTCCAGTAGTGTGGACTACTTCATCCTTAATACACTTAACATAAGAGGAATGCTCATGGTATGAAGCTGCCAGTACTTTTACAGTAGAGTCATTTGAAATCATAACACAGAGAAAATTTCTTGACGCCATCTAGTATCATAATTGCTTTCTCCCAGTCTCTGTTCTCATTCTATGTAGTGTTGATAATCGACACCTTCAGAATATTAGATTTGTAATAAAACCAGAGAATACCAAATCCGAATACAGTAACTACTTTTATCACTAGAAAATATAGTAGTGCAATGGATACCAGAACAATGAAATGAATTATCTCAAGCCATGTTACTGTTTCATATAAGCTATCACACTATTTCCCTAAATTACAAACATAGATATTGCTTGAAAAACACTTCAATCCGAACTGGAGATCTGAATACCGAAGGAATGTGGGGACAAGAAATACAGTATTCTAGACTGGCCGAGGGAAACCACTGTTTCAACATCTCATTAATAGGGACCGGATTTTTATGTAATTACATATTATATTCCTTTCAACCTAACCGTATATAAATAACAAATCTTTGCGAATCTTGTAATTACCATTAATATATTAAAATTTGATACTACATATTTACCCCACATTATACCTTGACCAAAACTACTTCCGACTTGACAGCTTACAGAGAAGGGGGAGCAGTGTTGTCATGTTGCCCATCTTTCGTGTAAGCAAGCGCGCTGCCGATAGAGTGCAGTAATGAACGGGTGACATGAACACATACACTTTTAACCAATTTGTTGAACACTAGGCATTAAAATTTGTGTACATTATAATAATAGTAGTAGTAGTAGTAGTAGTAGTACCGGTATTCTTCAATGTAATACCGTTAGAAAGCGTGGAAAGAAACTGTAAACAGGTTTAAATTTAATACGAAGCCTCTACTTTTATGAGTGTCAGTATTCTTCAATGTAATATTGTTAGAAAGGCGTTGAAAAAATTGTAAACTATAAAAATATTTATGGTTAACAATTTGCACGACCTTTTTCTTTTCCAATATCGATAACAGTGCTTTTATTAATTTTAACACAAGCAGCAGTTCTCATTACGACTTGCGCCAAAGGTAAAAGAGGCCCGCATTACCTTTTTCCCTCTCGAAATACTCCCTTACATAACACACCATCTCTCGCGTTTGACTCTTTAACGGAGCACTTTGTACAATATTCTTTGTTCTCCGCCTGCCTTTCTTTTCTTCCGACATTGCACAAGTCACGTGTTTAGAAACTCTTGCAAAAACTAGAAAACACACACTAGCCATACACTCCACCAATGACAGCGAAGATAATACGTGTAATATAATTTAAACACAATAATTATCGATACACTAAAACAATAATACAACTAAATACTATTTTTAATTCACACAAAGCACGCACTAACCAGCCAACCAAAGTCATTCCGGGCACTGTATTCACCACTAGGCCGTGGTATTCACGTGCAACTTCTAAACATAGACACGGCAACACTGTCCCGTTACCATGGTTACGCGTCTCTCGTGATTGGTTGATTTGAATGGTTGCCATGGTAACATGCTAAGGGCGCCATTTGTCAGGTCGGAAGTTGTTTTGGACTTATGGCTTGGTATTACATAAACCTACACATTTAGGGGGTTTATTCATTTTTACTTCTCTAAAAGAAAAAAAGAAACTTCTGCTGGGGAAGTTTACAATTTGAAATACACAGATTTAAAAAGCCTTTTTACCTACGCAAGAAAGGATATATTTCGGGACGAAACATAACGTCCTTAGTTCGAGGAAGTAATAGAGGCACTCACCCCATACCGCCCACTGTAAATATGAGTGAACAAAAGGCAACCTTTCTCATACAACTACCTTGTATCGTAAAAATCACTCAGAAAGTAGCGTTGCCTTCATGCGGTGGAGTGGGACAAGGACGACATGATTTGTCTCGAACTATAATTGTTCTGCACACGTCTTAAGTCGTTCCCATGCAATTTGCAACCTTACCCACCCTCTTCCTGAAAATCCGTGTCAAGTCTGGCATGAGCCGCAATAAAGTAGCTGAATTTTGAAAAGAAGCTGGAGTAAAGGAACAAACTGGAAAGATGTTGAAAGATTAAAATAAATAGCTTTTCAGGTTATTGCTTGACCTCTTTACTTTAAATTTAGTAAACCTATACGGAAATGGGATTTTCCGAGCAATTAGAAAGTATGGTTCTCGGCTGGAATAATCCTACTCTTCTGAATGAGACAAGAATGTCACTTTTCAAACAACAGTTTTTAAATACTATAGTTTGAGGTTTTAGTAGGTACTTTGTTTCTTATAGGTAGCAGATAAAATGAATGTGTCCCACATCTCCTCTTATTTTATCCTAATTCAGTAAAGCGAAACAGTGCTTGCAGTACTGTTTTGTCATTCATTTCACTCAGTTCTCTAGTTTTAGTACTTACAGTATGAAGTGCAAGTGAGTTTATTTAGTGCTTTTAACTAACTAAAATGGCCCCTGCATCTTCAACCCTAACGACAAAAATAAAATCATGGATTGCATTGGACGAAGCTTTCACTACAGATGGAAAAATAGTAATGTGGCAAGTGTGCGGTAAAAAAGTCGGGTGCTCTATGAAATCACAACTGGAGGATCTTACCTGTCCTATACCAGCCAGATATTGATTTTAAATAGTTTCATGATTTTTACATATTTTGGTACATATTCAGCTTATTTTTCGTACATAAATATGTACATATTTCACACCTTGATATTACATAAAAATCCAGTTCCTACTCATTAATGTTGAGATGACAAACTGGGTGCACACCCGTACCATACTCATCAAACATACCAACAGTGAGCCAATACAAGTGGTGGACAGAAGCCATTAGCTTAAATGATATCAGTTATAGATGAAGTTTAATTCAGTACACCTAAATTGGAAATAAGACAACATGTTATTACTGCTGATGTACCTACAGGAAAATTGCACTAATAGCAGTTTCCTGTGAAATGTGTTCCATAGGATGGTCCTTAGACATATAGGTGGAGTTTTATTTTTCGTAAAGATTTAAAGACACCCCGTAGAATTATTACACTTAATGAGAAAATAATTCCCTAAAAAAGTGGGAGGGATTGGATAATAAGTAGACGTGCAATTAAATTAAAATTTTAAATATTTTCTGAAGTTTCTATTCAACCAGAAGTGAAATATTTATGTAACTTTTTTATGTTATCCTTCACCGTTAATGCTTCTATTGTACATCTTGATTACACAACTTTTAACACTGTATCATGTATGATAAGAACTTTCTTGTGTTAAATATTAACGTACCTTGTTAATTAACATGTTTCGACCTATTTTCGGTCATCTTCGGAGCTGGTCGTTGTTGGTCTTGGCGCCTCTTGTTTCCTATGTGAATGCATTCGTAGTGTAGAGTCAAAGAGTGTATGTGTTTTGAAGTTGAGTTGTGTGTTGAGAATATCGTTGGGATGTGTTTTCGTGTGTCTGTATATTTCATATTGTTCTAGTGTGTTGAGTTTCTGGCTTTCTGACCATACAATCACACAGGCTTATACAAACTCAAATGTAACACTTGCAACAACTTCTACATAGGACAGACAGGCAGATCATTTCAAACACATTACAAAGAACACATCACGGCCATAACAAAATTACAAAACACCTCCACATATGCAGAACACATCACAAATGCCAACCAGACCTACAGAGACATCAATACAGACATAGAAATACTGCACATCCAACCAATAAGCCAGAAACTCAACACACTAGAACAATATGAAATATACAGACACACGAAAACACACCCCAACGATATTCTCAACACACAACTCAACTTCAAAACACATACACTCTTTGACTCTACACTACGAACGCACCCACACAGGAAACAAAAGGCGCCAAGACCAACAACGACCAGTTTCGAAGATGACCGAAAATAGGTCGAAACATGTTAACAAGGAACATTAAAATTTAACACAAGAAAATTCTTATCATACATATTCCGAAGCTTCTATTGTTCTTAAAAGTCTTTAAATGAAGTTCATTTCTTCACATCTGAATATTGATGCCGATATTCGAACACAATTTGCAGAATAAAATGTTTTTCTTCTTCTTTTGTTGTCAGCATATTGTAGTAGTGTGTCATCAGCAGACATCGGATTCTAGGGCAAATGCCTATTTTGTTTCTTTAGGAGAAAAGTAAAAATAATTATTAATATTTGTGTTTCATGGAAATTGAAAGGTATTCAAAGAGTTTTATAGTGCCCTAAAATGCCCTAAAACGGTTATTAGAGCCTAATTTGTTAATATTCGCCTAAAAATGCCTAACTCACTGTAAAGTTTCGCATTTTACTCTTACTTTTTATAATTTATACATGCATTCACTGCGAAATTTAAGGCATTTAAAAAGTGGAAAGTTTGCTTCACACCGGCCATGAAACCATTGATAAAGGAAACAAAATATTTTGAATCTCACGACACTCGCAATAGATTTCACCGAATTTAACATGTTTGGAGGCACAAATGCCGACAAAGAACCAACCTTAGTTTTGAAGCAGGCAACAATCACAACATGTGCTGCTACCGATTCAGAGATATACTATACTATAAAAATGACTGTTTTCGGTCTGAAACCGATTAGCTGTACTGCCCTTCACACAATATCACAATTTTTGGAGAAAGAGTGTTTTTGAAATATTTATGAAAAGTCGTAAAACTGCGAATTAGTAGGGTAAACCGTTACAAAATATTTAAAAGAATGGCCCTCCTAGTGTTAACACTACCAGGAAATGCAACAATAAGTGGAACTTTGTATTTTTGTCCAATTGAATCTCAATAACAACGGTTCATTTGAATGCTCGTTAACAGTTGCTCTTTCCCTCACCTTATTTGTGTTGAGAAGTTTTGAGCGGTAGGACGTTTTCCTGTGAAGTTTAACGCGATAATGCCGAAAAATATAAGTGCAAAATCTACATTGATCCGGCAATGGCTAACAGAATATTCAGAATTCACTTATGATGGAAAAATAATATTCTGCAAGATTTGTAGCAAACAGGTATGTAACAATAGTTGAAATATATAAATTCTATTAATTTTAATGAGTAGGCTTATAATATTTATACATTGACTGAGCTATCCTGAGGATAATTCTTTTTAAGACCACTACACTTTAACCTTTTAAATTCCGATAGTTAAAGTATTTGCAGGTCATTAAAATTTTGATTGTTCGAACTCACTAACTTTGTGATAGAAATACGGCAATACAACAATTAGGATTTTATTTTAATTCAGTTTACTTTACATTTTTAGATTTCGCAAGAAAAGAAGTGCCACCTAAAGCAGCATGTGCAAGGAGCGGCTCATAAGGCTAAAGCTCAGCAGAAAAATCAACTGCAACAAACTTTACTAACACAGCCTACTTCATCCAATCTCAGCAGCAATTTCTATGCTGATTTAACCAGAGCGTTTGTTGCTGCCAACATTCCCTGGAATGCAATTGAAAATCCGGTTTTAAGACAGTTTTTACAAAAATACTGCAAACAAAATATCCCATCGAGTCGACCCTAAGAAAAAATTACTTAGACAGAATATACAATGAAACTTTAGCTTCCATTCGGGAGGATATAGGTGATTCTTACATATGGGTCTCTGTGGATGAAACCTCAGATCCTATGAATAGGTATATAGCAAATATGGTAGTAGGAAAACTTAGTCCTGATGGACCTTCGATTCCCCACCTCGTGTGTGTTAAGGAACTTTCGAAAGTGAATAACCAAGCCATTGCTTATTTTGTAAATAAAAGCCTACAGTCTTTATACTCAGGTAATATAGGCGATTCTAAAGTTCTGTTGTTTTGTACTGATGCTGCCTCATACATGGTTGCTGCAGCTCCACTTCTTAAAACATTTTATCCTAACCTCACGCATGTAACCTGTCTAGCACATGGCCTTCACAGGGTTTCTGAAACAATCCGGAATGAATTTCCTCTTGTCAATTCGTTTATTTCTAACACAAAAAAATGTTTTTGTAAAGCCCCATCCAGGATTTCAATATTCAGAGAGAACTTTCCAGATATCCCACTCCCACCTCAGCCGGTTGTTACACGATGGGGAACCTGGATTCAGTCAGTGGTG
The DNA here is from genome assembly GCF_040183065.1 of Periplaneta americana. NCBI lineage: Eukaryota > Metazoa > Arthropoda > Insecta > Blattodea > Blattidae > Periplaneta > Periplaneta americana. The sequence goes on from NC_091131.1 coordinate 165,147,375, forward strand.
TATTATTCTAAGTATTTTAAAGAAGTGGTCACAGTTATTGATAAATTACCTGAAACTGATAGTGCAGCGTGTGTGAAAGCAGTGAAAGATTGTCTGAATGACTCACGAGTGAAAAAACGATATTGCCTACATAACATCAAACTTTTCTTTCATACCTGCAAGCATTGAACAATTAGAACGTGAAAAACAATCTCTTTGTAGCCAAATAGCAATAGTAAAGGAAGCTCAAGTGAACATACATTCTGCTTTGGGCGAAACTGGGAAAAAAAGTTAAAAATAAGTGGGACAAAGTATTAAATAAGAATGTAGGATTTTCATTGTTGGAAAAAGTATCAAGAGTGATATCGGGGGAAAGTGTAAATGTTCCAGTAAGTATTGATGTTTCTATTGTACCTAATTTAAAATTTGCGCCTCTCACATCAGTTTCGGTTGAAAGAAGTTTTTCTGCTTTCAAAATGATTCTCGGTGACAAAAGGCAAAGGTTAACTGTGGAGAATTTAGAAAAAATTCTGGTAGTGTACTGTGCAGATAATTATAATAAAGTCTGAGCATGGAACTGAATTTCAATAACTTAAAATGAGTAATCTTGATATCAATAATCATTATTTCATTAGTTTCAATATATTAAATTTGTGCAGCTCTGTTTATAAATATAATATAGTATTCTTTTTTAATGTTTAAACATACTTTTTTGTGCGTATTTTAGTGTATAACTAAAAATTTCAGTGAAAGAAATAAGTATGATACCTTGATGTGCCTAAAATGCCTATTTTAATTAAAATAGAGCCTAATTTTACAAATTTTGAGCTTATTTTAGGCGCCTAAAACTGCAATTTTTAGTGCCTAAAAATCCGATGTCTAGTCATCAGTTTCACTCCCTGTTCTGCTGCATCATTTATAGTTCTTTAATGTTAGCTCCACACTCTCGCTGAGTCGATCCGATTGCCACTCGGTGAGCGCAAATCGTCGTTGTTGCGAGCAATGTTCCTCTCCACACTCTCGCCAAACTCACGAGACGAGGCGAGGCGTTCAGTTGTGATGTGTACACGATGGAAGCTACCGAAATTGCCGCTACATCAGCTCTGTGTGCTCTTATTACAACTATATGGTAATATACCACACTAAAAAAAGTCGGAAGCCATGGAAAAAAAGATGGTGGATGACAGTTATACACAAAAATCGAACGAGGTGAGTTTGCCGATATTACATTACTTCTGTAACTTAATTAAAATGTACAGTAACTTGTCTATGAAATTCTTCAACGAAGTAACGATTTTATTATTACGCAATAAATTGATTCAAATGTTATCACAATATCTTAAAAGGAGTTATAAATGATTAATAAAAATATGACTTCATTTGTTTTGCAATGATAATTAAAGCCACTCAAACTAAATATTAATTTCTGTTGCAGGGAAATGATAGAAAATATGTTTAATGAGCAATTTTTGTGAACCATCAGGAGAATTTGGTAACTTCTGTCGTATGTCACTAACTGATTTCGAACATTCACTATCGCCAATTATTTCGAAGAAAGGCACCACTGAGAGAAGCAATACCAGCCAAAGTGTGGCTCGCCATATTGGCGTCTAGAATAGCTGAAATATATTGAACAGACAGTCGTGGACAGCACTAAAGGGGTGGTCCTCCAGCTTGGGGGTTGGACGAAGGGCTGACAACCCATCACCGTAAAAAAGAGCTTGTTGCGAAACCTCAATATAAAATTTATCTTTTGAAAAGGTGGAAGAATTCAAGTACATTGGAGCAACAGTGACAAATATAAATGACACTCGAGAGGAAATTAAACGCAGAATAAAATATATGGGAATGCCTGTTAATATTCGGTTGAGAAGTTTTTGTCATCCAGTCTGCTCTCGAATATGCTGAAAGTTAGAATTAAAAAAAAAAAAACAGTTTCTATATTATCGGTTGTTCTGTATGGTTGTGAAACTTGGACTCTCACTTTGAGAGAAGAATAGAGGTTAAGGGTGTTCAGGAATAAGATGCTTAGCAAAATATTTGGGGCTAAGTGGGATGAAGTTACAGGAGACTGGAGAACGTTACACAATGTAGAACTGCATGCATTGTATCCTTCTCCTAACATAATTAGGAATATTAAATCCAGACATTTGAGATGAGCAGGACATGTAGCATGTATGAATGAATCCAGAAATGCGTATATAGTGTTAGCTGGAAGACCTGAGTGGAAAAGGTCTTTGCGGAGACCAAGGTGTAGATAGGAGGATAATATTAAAATGGATTTCAGGGAGGTGGGATATTATGCTAGGGACTGGATTAATCTTGTTCAGAGGATAGGGTCCAATGGCGGGCTTGTGTGAGGGTTCCCTAAAAGCCATTTGTAAGTAGTGAGTACAAGAGTCTACACCAATGGTACTCACTAGAAATTAAAGGAGAGCCAAAAGTGGAAAATAATAACTTGCTGAGAGCCACAATGCATTGAAGCTTAACAAAATGCGCGAATTTTTAATTATTATATAATTTGGCCTATTATTATTATTATTATCATCATCATCGAAAGTTACACAACGCAGAGCTGCACGCATTGTATTCTTCACCTGACATAATTAGGAATATAAAATTCAGACGTTTGAGATGGGCAGGACATGTAGCACGTATGGGCGAATCCAGAAATGCATATAGAGTGTTAGTTGGGAGGCCGGAGGGAAAAAGACCTTTGGGGAGGCCGAGACGTAGGTGGGAAGATAATATTAAAATGGATTTGAGGGAGGTGGGATATGATGGTAGAGACTGGATTAATCTTGCTCAGGATAGGGACCGATGGCGGGCTTATGTGAGGGTGGCAATGAACCTCCGGGTTCCTTAAAAGCCAGTAAGTAAGTATTATTATCATCGACATCGTCATCATTACCAAATATTTATATATTACTTGTATTTTTAAGTTAAAGGGCGGACTCTGCTATCCTTATGTAATTCATATCGATACGAGCAGGTTGATTTGTTGTTTTATTTCACCTGTAATCTGTCTTGAATGAGTTTGGAAATTTAGAAAATGAAGTGTCACATACAGCTAGAAGACTCCTTAACAATATCCGAATATATAAATGGCTTAATTTTTGCTATGTGGCACAATGCCTTTGTTATCAATTCATTTTTATGTACAGGGAATACATTACTTTCTGTACAGATATTACGGAGTTTTTAACATTTTCAGTTTCCCTATCTTTGATTGAGAATCTTTTGAATATCTGTTACAAAAATTTGAATGCACGCTATGTCTATTAAGATAAAAATATTTATAACCCAGTATTATATCAAGACATAATAAGACATGACACATGACATACTGTACCTTTTTTTAAAAATGAAAACAAATATGCGTCGTTGTTGAACACCTTCACTGGCAATAATGATGCAGGGTAACCAAAATTTTCTCCATTTACACATTATTATAGAAATTAAAAAAAAACTCAGGTAAAAATAGTAATAGTAGGCCTAATGTTAGTTCAAGAGCCGCAATAAATGACTTTGAGAGCCACATGCGGCCGTGAGCCACGTAAACACGACCAGTGGTCTACACTTTTTCTTATTGTGTCTGAGACATGGTGATGCTCGGGTTCACCATTTGCTTTCTTTGACTTGGATAACAAAAACCGACACGGAGCAGAGTGCAGGCAAGTGCGAGTCTAGGTGAGATATGGCGAGGCGAGCTCACCCGCCACACTCTCGTGCTCGCCCTGGCTGGGGTTGACTCGGCGAGAATGTGGAGCTAGCATAAAATATTGTAACTTTTATTACAACAATAATGTGACTTTTATTTCTAACTTTAACCACAACCGTCAACAATGGGTATTCCATTCAACACAGCAACACAGTACCGTCGACCGGGTGTACTTTACATAAGGGGGGTAACTTTACACATTTCTATAAAAATGCTGTATAACAGTTTTAATAATGGCACACACTTCAGTGTACCACACATATGTGTTGTTGTCACATAGAATCAGTTCCACGGAGTTGCTACACATTGTCTGTAATGTGCTGCCTTCTAAACATTTTCTAGAAATGTGTAAAGTTACCCCCCTTGTGTAAAGTATACCTGGTTGACGGTAGTCGTTATTGCACTCCACAGAACGACAATGACAATTCACGTGTATTATTGAGAATAGCAAGAATATATTCCTAATTTCAACTAATGTTCACAAAGCACTATGTACAAAACAAAACTGTCAGTTCTCAGTTTGTTCGCCTTGACTAGTTCTTCTAGCTCACTGACTCAAGTTCACTGTACGTCGAACCCAAGCCTTCCAGGTACAGTTCACTGCACTTCGAACCCAAGACTTCCGGATACAGTTCACTGCACTTCGAACTCAAGTCTTCCAGATACAGTTCACTGCACTTCGAACCCAAGAACCCAAGACTTCCGGATACGCGTCGCCTTCACCTGGATGCTGCCACAGTTACGGACTCACTCAAGTTCACTGCACCTCGAACTCAGATCCTCTGCTGACTGAAGACTAACTAGCTCTCTCGCAGCTGACTGACTTACTAACTTCTCGTCGCAACTCACGGGTTATTTATCTACCACCATCATCTAGAATGTTCTGCGTCGCGAAGCCTCTGGAACCCACAATAATCGGCCTCCAGATGCTTCCTTATGTCTGTCCCCTCCGCTCCACGCTGGGACCCCAGTTCTTATCCCCTCGCTCCGCGCCTACCGAAGCCCTAGTTTAGCTTCCCCTGCTCTCTCCACGCTGCACTGGATGTGCACGCACACTCCTGAGGTCACCAGGATTTTCCAAAACACTCCAGACGGGTGCCACAATATTTTGCGATATGTAGTCCTTCCTGGAAAAGCTCGTTACTTTCCCATTCTGATGGATGTGTTTCCAAGAAGTCAGAAAATATTGAAAACCATTCAAAAATTCTTCTTGAATCTTGAGAAATAAAGTTTTCAATGCCTTTTTCTAAATATTGATCATAGAACTTCGGTTCAGCTTATTACTTTTTGATATTTTCCACAGCATCAGTATTTTAGTTTCAATTAAAATATATTCATTATATATATATATATATATATATATATATATATATATATATATATATATATATAACCTGTTTGGTCCTGCTGACCCTTTACATTTCTGTATTCGGGCCAGCATTCCCTTACTTGCACTATTTACAACTTTAAACAAGACGTATTTTGACAGTTGAAGCCTGTTCTTATTATGTCTTTCATGTCCCTTCACTTTCACTTGACCATCCTTCTAATTTATCTATTACTATTCTACTTCCCTTCACTTATTCTCAATTCACTTAAAAACCATTCCTACCTTCAACTTCGTTCCCCACTTTCTCATAACTAACTTAATACTTTCTTCTTGTAAATAACAATATATATAGGTAATTTATTTAATATATAAGACCTAACCCTTGTTGACTATTTCACTAAAACCTAACCTATTATTATATTCGCTGTCTAAACACTTCTTATACAACATATTAGCGTTCGTACACTAGCAACATTGGTTTCACTTTATTTATAACACTATTTAACCAAACTATTATTCTATAACACTCAAAAAGTACAACAGTTCACTTCTATTTATCCATTACATAATTAAGCCTGGTATTATTTCAACCACTGATACACCATTTCCTCAGATTATAGACAGTTTTTTCTTCACTCTTTATACTTCCCCTTCTATTCCCCGCACTTATTTCACTTTTTCGTTCACTATTCTCTTCTTTTGTTGATTCAGCATTCTTCTCTCTCCCCTTCTGCCTTTTAACTCGAAGGTCTTCAACTCTGTTGTCATCTAATACTTTGCTTGTTTTGCTGGCTTGGCCTTGGGGTGACGTCATTACTGGTCGTCTGTTTGGTGGTGCAGCCGCTGCCTTAGAGTTCACTGCCGGAGTGGAATTAGCTGACGATGATTTCTTTCGACATTCTTCCCACACAATCTCCTGAGTCACTGCCATCTTGTCTTTCGCAACTTTACCTTTTTTATTCATTCCACTATTATTAACAATTCTCCTTACGCTCTCCTTTATCTCTATTCCTTTACTTTCATCATTATTCTCTCCATTTTTCGATGCATTCAAGTTTTCCGAACAAAATTCAACATCAAATAACTCCCCGTTAATTTTCAATTTGTCTTTTAATTTTGCACAGTGTCCATTTTTCCTCGCTGCCTTCATAAACGGCACTAACACCTTCCTTCTACACCTCACCTCATATTCAAAATCTTCATCTATACTAATGCTCGAGTCTTTCAATGCTTTCTTACAAACCATGATCATCTCTTTAATCATCTGGTTTGCTAGTCGGACCAAGATGGCCTATTTTCCCCATGACCCATTCTATGCAGCTTTCACTTGTCCATTTTCAATGTCAATGCCTAACCACTCACAGCACGCATTCACTATCACTTCATACGTGTCCATAGACTGTTTTTCACCTGTTCTTCAATACCAAATAAAATTAAGTTGTTCCTCCTTTTCTCTTCTAAATATTTCACCTTCTTTTTTAATAGATTGTTTTCCTTTTGTACATCTTCCAAATTTTTTGTTAATAATATCAGTGGTCTCCCTTAGACTTGTGGTATCCATTCTCAACAGATTCTTCACCTCACTTATTCACTATGAAACGGCTTCCGTATACTACTGCACTTTGCTAAGTTAGCAGACTCGTGGTCAATCACATCTTACTCGGATGCTTGCTCATTGAGAACTGAAAAAATATTTATTTTAGACCAAATTTTCTGGAATTTCTTAATAATTGGAATAACTGGCCCTTCAAAATACACTACTGTCTGTGATAAGTGCAACACACAGAAAGAATGGCCCGAACAATTCCAAACTCGGGAAATGTGTAGAACAGTGTACCACCAATAATTGATTACATTTACAGAGAGATGGCATACACATAGGCCCAACAGTGACGTCTCTTGTGTCACCAGCAAGGTCAGTGTTATGACTTGCTCAGTCAGTACAAAGCTTCCAAACGAAGTGGAAAAGTGAAAGCTAGTGCAGGTATGACTCATCGACGTGGAAGGGCGCAATATCAGCACGTAAGTGAGTGCGAACGGAGCAGAATGGTTGGTCTCCAGGAAGCAGGTTTGTCATACTGTGACATTTCGGCTCGTACAGGGCATGCTGCTACGACAGTGATGCGTGTGTGGAACCAATGGATAGAAGAGGGTTGTACGCAGAACGAGAGGGTACTGGACCATGTAATGTGACCACAGTACGAGATGACCACCATCTTGTCTGCATGGCCGTGATGGACTGTACAGCTTCAACCATAGTGTTGAGTCGATGTTGGAGTACTGCAACAGGTGTGGACCTGCCTGCATCAACGGTTTGTTGCTGTCTTTTGAGGGCTGGACTATTGGCTCACATGCCATTGCGTCGGCTTCCATTTTCCAGAAACCACCAATCCCACAGACTGCAATGAGAACGTGAATGCCATCACTGGCGTGCTGAGTAATGTTTTCGGACGAGTCCCTCTTCAACTTTCCTACAGTGATGGCCACATACGTGTTAGATGCTACCATGGTAAACGCAATCTGAGAAGCAGCATTGTCGAGTGCCATAGCGGACAAACACCTAGTGTAAAAGTTTGGGGTGCCATTGGATACAATATGCGATCTCACCTCCTACATGTTCAGGGCAATCTGAATATCAACTGCGATTCTTGAGGCCCAGGTACTGCCCCTCCTTCAGGTAACTCCACATGCCATATTTCAGCAGGACAATTCCCGGCTACATGTGGCGAGGATTGTGCAAGCCTTCTTCGAAAAACGACGGGTATCACTGCTTCCCTGGCCTGCAAGTTCGCCAGACATGTTGTCCATCGAACACATCTGGGATGTGATTGGTTGGCAACTTGTTCGTCATGGTCCTCCAGCACCCACTCTTGACGCTTTGTGGACTTGCATACAAACTGCGTGGAGATTCCCCAGGAACATATCCAGACCCTCTTTGATTCCATGCCACGATGCTTAGAGGCTCTGATTGCAGTGCATGGAGGCTTCACTGAAATCTCACGGTCACAGATCAGGTACAGTTCTGTAATTCTGATCATTTGTGTATTGTCATGTACCTAATCTGTGGTATCAATTTCATTTCAGTCACATGTATCCCTCTTAGTGTTGCAATTTTCACAAACATTAGTGTAATTTCAGAGATACAATACCTACTTAGTAAAGAGAGAATATATCTCCCTAATTTCTGTTCCAGTACCTAACACACAAACACCTTGAAATTACCTGTGTTGGCTGCTGTTGTATCAAGATAGAGCACCTGCACTTTTTCAGTGATTTTGCACTCTTCTGGTAATTGATAAACTGCACCAGTTTGGTGTTGTCCACTAACCAAAGGAATTAAAGTTATCATTATTGCTTCATTGTACCGGAAGTTATGATCATTGAAAGCCTATCTATTTGGTTCTTACGGGTAACAATCAGAAACGTTTTTCCATCCCAATGAACTGTGATCGAATCTAAGCCAAGTTCATTGAATTTTTTAAGAGCCTTGTATTTATTTCACTTAGCAAACATTTACGACATCGCGATATAGAACTGCAGTTTATAATAACGTCACTCAAGTCATGACCTAAGGCTACTTTTTTGCAAACAGTATTCTCAAAGCATCACAATCACTCACTTTGCACTTATCAAGTGTTTTGGCGTGATTAATTGTATTTATTTAGTTCCTTATGAAGCAATGGATTCACCTGTTAGACTTAAATCACTAGGTTGAGGGACTTTACTGTTGCTTGGACCAGGTTCTCCAACTTGAATCGAATCATTTTCTGTGAATGAAGGGATTCATTATATTCTCTTCCCTCTGTAAATAAAAACTGATGTATGTCAGAAATATTTACTATTTATTCAGTTATTTTAAAGAGTTTGTGAAAAAATTAGGTGGAAGTTCACGTTAATGTGATATAAACTTAATTCTGGTAATATTCATTATATTCAACAGTGGGCATAGTGCACTGTAACAGCTTAATTGTGTTAGTTGCGCTGTGAACTTAATTATTACCACTATTAATAATAAATATTGTGCATTATAGTCGAAACTGAATTAATGAATTAACAATATTTAAATTTTTAAAAATTTGCAGTAAAAATTATCTTGTGCTCATATTTTACTGAGCCACAGTGATTGCCTGGATTATTTCTGTTGCTGACGTAGGCCATGTTTTATCTCTTTTTCCATCCATACGTAATCTGTTCCTATCATTTGGCCTGGTCAACCTTTCTTCCTTTGGTTTAGAAGAAATTTACAATCTTCTTCAATGGTGATCATTTGAAGGGCATCAGCATGTGTAATATAGAAGAAATCATCTAGTTTTTCCAGAAATATCTGCTCTCATTTTTCTTGAAGTAGAGATCTGTGTTTAGAACTTTTTTGTAACACTTTCCACTCTTCATAGTATACATTCATTTATTATATTCCATAGATCTTACATGAGCAATGAAGCTTTAAGATATGGAACAAGTCAAAATTTTACAATATTACAATTTTTACAAATTTTTACAATATTTTACAATTTTTACAGTTTTACAATTTAGTAATTTTCTACAATGATGAGGTGAGGTCCGAGGATTCGCCAAAAGATTACCCAGCATTTGCCTTTTGGTTGGGGAAAACCTCGGAAAAACCCAACCAGGTAATCAAATCAAAGGGGTGAAATGAAGTGATGCCGAGGACTCGCCATAGACCATCCGGCTTCAGTCCCACGGCTGGGGAAAACCTCGGAAGAAATCATTCAATGAGACCAAAGAGGGATCCAACCCAAGCCCGAACGCAGCTCCGGATCAGCAGCCCACCGAGTCTGCTGACTGAGCTACATCGATGGCTCTACTAAAAATATACAATACATAGCCAATCAGATTATTAAATTTACAAATGCAAACGATCATTCATCAGTTGAGCTCTATGTATAGTACAAAACAAGTAAGTTAATTAAATTTAAGGCATAAACAATTCAATCAGTTGTGATATACGGAAATTGATAATACATATCATGAAAACTACTTCAAATTACAAACACAAACAATTTATCAATAGAGCTATACAGATTACTATTCAATTTAAAGCATATACAATTCATCGGCCAAAACTATACAAACATATACAATACAAAGTAAGCAGATTAATTCAATTTACAAGCATACTTTCATTAAGCTATACAAATTTGTGCAATTAATATCAAGTTTATACAATGCCTTCCAGTTTTTCGACATTGTCTCTGAGCACAGGAATAGTACTCATCTACAAAATAGCACTTGGATTTAATAATAATAATAATAATAATAATAATAACAATAATGATAAATTATTTATTTAGAAGCAGCTGATATAATTCGCAGGAATTCGTGCTTTCTCCCAAAACACTTCCACTTCTTTTATAACCAGATGTGCACTAGAACGTAAGTTCAGTTTTACTTTACATATATTGTAGAACAACTCTTTTAAAACCTGGTCATTAAAAGGCAATTTTGCACCCACTATTTGTCTCTCATCCTCTCCTAAGAGAAACAATGAATCAGACTTTATTGTTTTCATTTTCTATTACTTTTCAACCATAAACGCTAAATTGTATCAATCTCCATCACCATCTTAGCAATATAACAGTGTAACTACACAATATCGAATATATATTTGCTACAATCAGCACTTGGTGGGTAGGAGTTTCCCACTCGAAGCTATGTGACACGTGTTCTCTCCATATAATCTCACTCATCTAAATACGCTTTTTTCCAGTCGAGTAAACAGGAAATCTCTATCTAATGTTTTTCAGAATCCAGATAATTTAATTGTCATCCTCTAGTCACACACCACAAACAACCGTAAGTCATAAATTCCATCTGTAATAAAACTCTTTATTCGGGAAATGTGTTCCGCTGCCAATCTTCAGAAAAGATGTGCCACCACTTACCTTCGTCGGATCGACTTCAAACTTCACACTATTTTCATATGTAATAACTTTATGAGGTGTCCCAAAGAAAATTCGAAAGTTTAAAATTAAGGACCACCCTAGTGTTCCATCAAGGGGGTGTGGGGAATATCGGCCATTATAATGTTGTTGATAGTTCAACGTAACTTACCATTAAGACAATAGCAACTTTCCTAGTAGAGAAATTATATGGGACTGTAATGATAGCTTTATTTTCATAAACGTTAAAGGCACCAGTAACTGACATGTACCCAGTAGCTCACATTTTCTAAAAAAAAAAAAAAAAAAATCTGTTATTCTTAAGATCTCCAATGATAAGTTGACAACAGAAATAGATTTATTGAAGTTGGGGGACTCTTTCTACGATTATATTGCCACCAATGAAATTTCAGACTGTCACATGTTTATGAGGGAAAATATTTTGTTAGAAGCTAACTTCCGCTATACTGGAGAATTAGCATGGTCGCTTTGAACCGTGCCGTTACGTTTATCACCAAATTTAAGTAAATACACAATGTCACCAACATTAGAACATGACATTGGTGTGTGGCGTAGTTGGCGGGAGAAATTTTTTTCTCTCTCTGTCTACCTCCTTCGTTCTGAACATTATTGAGAGATAGCGCCACTGTTAGCGACAATGTGTATTTGCGTAAATATTGCGAGTAAATTATGACGAGTGCCTTAGAGGAGAGGCTCGGGACGTGATCCTTACTTGAATTTATTTTTGCGTGTACATTGCAGATTAAATGATTGAGATCCCTTCTTGCTCCGGTTACAGGCCTTGCATTTACGAAGGTTATGTTAGGTTAGATTAGCTTAGGTTAGCTTCGGTTAGGTTAGCTTAGCTTAGCTTAGCTTAGGTTAGCTTTGGTTAGGTTAGATTAGCTTTGGTTAGGTTAGGCTAGCTTTGGTTAGGTTAGGTTAGCTTTGGTTAGGTTAGGTTAGCTTTGGTTAGCTTGATTTCATTCGTCCATGTGGTAGTTAAAATTATATAATATGACAGTTTTTGATTCGTAATATTGATAAAAAAAATAATAGGTCTATAATGAAAGCGGTGAATAATTTCATGGTCCCTACATTTTTTTTTCGTAAAAGGCTAGGTATTTTTCTTTAGGCCAGAAATAAAACAGCAACGCCGTCATAATTACGTACTTTACGCTTTGGCGAACATTAACCGGAAATTTACTTTCCGTCATTTTAATGGTATTCCGTGAAACACACCTTTTTTCCTGTTAATTTCCTTGTGATAACCTAGTTTATGATCTTATTACATCTTCATTTTCTTTTAATGCATTAAAAAAACCGCCGTTGTACTACATAAAACCTTGAACTTGACTAATGGAGTGAATTATTTAAGAATATAGTCGCGAATTTGACTACCACCATTTCGATTATATTTTGTTTGATACGGCTCGGTACGGCCCGGTGACTAGTGGCCAGCGAGTAGGGTCGACTATCGATATTGGTCTGCCGTGGGTATTATCCAGTTGTTCCGCTACTTCTTGTATGTTGCTATTTCAGCAGGAATGTTTAGATCATCTTGAAGGGTAAGGAAGTTTTTATGCTGTGATAAATTAATAACTGTTGTTCCTAAATCCATACCATTATGTACTGTGTTGAAATATGGTTTATATTTTTTCTAATTTTGTAGATTAGAAATTTTGAAATATATATTTTCAGGTTATAAGTGGGGTGTCAGCACTGCCATCGTGATCTAATACAGGCCGTAAGGCAGACCACGTGACTCGCTTAACAGCTGATCGCGAAAGGCGGTCTTTCAACCATATGAATTAGTTGCAGTGCATGAAGAATAACATATATTTCTCTTAAATGCAGTGTAATTGCGTCAGTAAAATTTTAAACAGTGATTGTGAGACACTTGAGACACAATTTACTTGCAATTTAAGGTATAATATTATTTTTGGTGTGAAAATTACGTTGCTGCAGGCAAAGTTCGTATGTGTAATACCTGCCTTTATTTCGATTAAATATTGCGCCCTTATGTGGTTAAGTGAAATTTTGGTCTTATAAACAGTAGGCTAAATATGTGTAATAATATATACGTGAAAGTGAAACACTGACTGGCATGTAAAGTAAGTTGTGATTAGGCCGAAGTGCAGCGTTACCGATGTTACTCTTGTCTAATCCATTATTGTTAGTTTAACGTATTTGTCTTATTAAATTTAAATTATTGCGCCCTTTTTATTTGTGAATAACCTACATTATACGAGTAAATAATACGACGTTTGATAATATACACAATTTGAACTAAAAACGAGATACATATAGTATATTACGAAAAATTATACCCTATAGTTTTCATTACTGTTACAGTATCTAGAATTGTAATTAGTTGAAATAAAGCACTCATGCTTCATTACGAAATTCTTGCACATTCATTTATGCACGTTTCAACAATTTTCAGTTGCATCGTACGCATATTTTAATGTGTTGAATTTATAGGTTATGTTTATTCTATCAGTACTTGCCTTATTTCCATATTCGCAATTATGCATTATAATTAAGCATAACGCTACGTATAACTTATAAATGCAATTTGTCTACACTTCAATTGTATTTATTCGTTTCAGACGGTACTCCAGTCTGAAGTCTGATTAGTTTAATATGTTACTAGGGCTAAACTAGCGCTGAGGTAGTTCCCTTCGTATTCATACATCTTGCATATACAAATTAGTTCGGTTCGTTCAGGATTTTAATATGCCTTGCTTATAGGATCAAATGCATCTCCACAAAAAATAAATTCAACTGTTTTCAGTTCAGAAATTACCGGAACTATACCTCAGCGCTACTAAGTAATATAACGTATGTACATTTCATATGAGGGACTGTGGTGAATTTTCTACCTATAAGTAAGGACGGTAACCGTGTTCTGAAGTTTATCCTAAAAATATATTCTTCTTTATTAAATCTCAAAACCGTTTTCGTTCTCAACTTAAGCCTAAAATGTTGACGCAGATAGGTTATGTTAACATGGTAAATTCTCTTCACATAAAAATAACACAGTTTTATTTATTATTCCTGCCACATTATGCAACACATAAATGGAACTTATGCACATATTACATTGAATAAAAATTTAATTGTATTATTTATTTGTTCCCTACTTTACTGGGTTGTAATAAATTGTATTTATCTAACCTACCAGATTAACACACAACTGTACATACACTAATTTCATAGGAGGGACTGTGGTAAATTTTGTACCTACAAGTAAGGAAGGTAGACGTGCTAAATTAAAATCACAATATAAATAATTCTTCTTTATTAAATCTCAAAATAGCTTCCATTCCAAACTTAAAATGTTGATGCAACCAGATTATGTTACCATGTAAAACTCCGTTCACATTAAAATAACACAGTTTTGTAATTATTTCTGCAACATATTATGCAATAAGAAGTGTGAAGGGGTCTTATACACACATTACACTAAATAAAATTGAGCGCCGACACGCTATAAAGTAATATCTTTCTCTCAGCTCCGTATACTCAAATAGAAAAGCCCGACTCATCGAATGACGTCACACAACCTGCATTACAGCCTGGTCTAGATCACGATGGCAGTGGGTGTCAGGCACTGGAGTTTGGTATTAAACTTTCTCCAGTAGCTGACACATTCTTGTCAGGCACTGGAGCTTACTTAGAAACACAATTATTTTCAGGTAAATGATCCTATGTCTTTCTAACAAGGTATTTATATGCAAATTTTCTTTCCAATGAAGAAAAAATAAACTCTACTAAAAGCTAACAGGTATTTCAGGTACTGGAGATTTGGTAAGTCAGGTACTGGTTCTGTCAGATTTGTTCTAGATTTTGTGGCTTACATTTTGAAAAAAACAGACAACATGGACAAAGATAAGAATGACATGAAAATATTGAAGAATGAAGGGCATCAAATATTGGATGCACTGCAGACTGTTAAGAATGGCAAGTCTTTGATATTTAATATTCCAAGAATAATGCTTACTTATAAATTAAGTGGTAATTATACTATTGAAATAAAATTACGGCCAACAACGTATCTTTTCAAAGAAAATGGAAATATTTTCGGAAAACGTATTATTTGTCTTTCTTGTGTTAAATTTTACATTACCTCGTTAACATGTTTCAGTCTGCTATCGGCCATCTTCAGAAAATATTTTAATCAAATGGATTACAGAAAGCCAGAAAATTGGATTTTCCATCAGTCATTCTCAGCTTACTGAAGATGTAAGAAAATTAGTAACCTAGTTGAATTTAAAAACGAGCTTTCAAGAACCACAAACCTGGAAAGAAATGATTAGTGGCATCCTGAAATAAGTCAAAGAATTCCACAAACTTTAACATCCTCTAAAAGTTCTATAACTAAGGAGAAGTTATACTTATGGTTTGAAGAAATTGAGCAGTGTATTGAAGAGGAAAAAGTTGAAGATGCTATATCAGACCCCAAAAGAATATATAATGCTGACGAGAGAGCTATTCTCTTACTCTGTCAATGGACATTACAGTTTTCATACCACTGAAGAATCCCTGGGTAAATTCATTGGATCATTTTAAAACTGAAAATAATCATCCTTCCATCAAGAAGAAACCTGTTGGAATAATTCTTAAGGAAGGTTTTGGAAAGGGTGGATTTAAAACTACAATTTCAAATGGATTCAAAACCTCTTTGTTGGCCAGAAGTTGATAAAAAAAAATCTTTCATTCCGTTTGTTGTCTGTTCAAATGCATTTAAGGGATATTATGAAAACAAGTTGATAAAAAAGAGGAGATAAGAGGAAGCAACAGAAAAGATGAAAGAAGAACGTGAAAAGAAAAGAGATAAAGAGAAAATGGAAATAAAAAAAGGAAAGGTACTGATTTCTTGTAATTCATCAGGAAATTCCGAGAATGAAATTTCTGTTTACAGCAATAATGGAAGTGAAGATTTTAAAGATTATTGAAGGGAGTAAGAAGATATGGAAAGAAAACAGAACGACCAGGGAAGAGGAAAAGATGATAAAAGCAAGGATGATATGTCACTATATTACAAAACAGCAAAAACGAAATAAGTGTGACTTATTTTGTGATTGTGATATAAGAAGATATTTTTCTGGACAAGTTTTGAAGATTGAGCATGGTCAGTATTACATGAAGGCAATGGGTATGAGTGGATACAATTGAAAAGGGCTGGCATCCGACAAGATATGGTTAGTATGTGAGAAATGATGTGATTCAAAAAACTAATCTGCCACAAAAAGTAAATGAAGTGCCTGAAATTGAAAAATTGAAAGGTGATATGTGACTGGTCTTTATGAAAATATTAAATTACTTAGTACCAGGACTGATCTGTTACTGAATGTTTAAGTAACCTAAATATTATGTAACATTTTTTTTTTTTATTTTTGCAAAAATAGTAATATTGAACTTAAAAATTAAAAACAAATCCATTTATATACGGTAATGTGTGAATATTTAGGGTACAATGTAAAACAATATATGACCATTGGTCACAAATTAATTATATTTTGTCCTCTCATATAGCATGAATATGGTGCAGTGTCACGTACTGGTGCAAGTGATATCAACCATTGGAGATACCTGTGTCAGCTATTGGTTCAAATTCCATTTTCCAGTAAATGTTTCACTCTTCCCTCCAAAATATTCCTGTACAAGATTTTAACCAAGACCCTTTAAATTAAAACTATACTGCACCCAGGACATAAATCCATTTCCTGTTTGTGATTAAAATAAAAAGGAAGCAATAAGATATATGCAAAATTTATACTTAAAGTGTCAGCCACTGGTGCCTTTACCTTACTGGTACATGTTTTTTCAACTTATTGTTGCCATTTAACACCAAAAGAAGATTTTTATGGTGAACTGGTTGTAAAATAGAACAGATGTGTACAAAGTGATCATAATGCTTTTATCCGTGTACGCGATATGAACAAATGGAGCTATATTCCATAAATAAATTTGCCGTGTATGATAAATTTTTATTTACCGTATATGTTATAGGGTTTTTCATTTCTAAACGGAGAAGGAAAATTTGTCATTTACAGTCACAGTTCCCACTTGGTGCCATAGAGAAAGACATAGAGAGAACTTTGTCTCCCTCTTTCAAACAAAGTAAAGTAAAATTGATGGCACACTAGACTTACTACCTATTGCTGCTATGATAGCTGTTCTTAATACTACCCAGTGGCGGTTCCTCAGGGGAGGGAAGGGAGGAACGTCCTCCTCACATTTTCTTCTTTTGAAAGTAAATACCAAATAAAATATGTGCCTTGAAATTCGAGGAAGATTCGATAATTTTTAAGTTCACTCGGTTCATCGAGTTTTAAACGACGCGAGCTCATGTGCTCTAGAGAACTGTGAGAAAGATGCGAGATTGTCTGTGTGGAGGAAAGGCACTCCATTCCTCCTCTACTGGAGTTAACACACATAGACAACAGCGCACTAGCGGCCAGAGAAAGAAGCAGAGTTTTAAAGCAAGTAAATGAACGGAGAGGGAGGAGATCCTCCTCTGAATCAGTCATGGGCGGGAAATAGAAATCGACTGGTGGTGCAGCAAGCTCGCTACCGCTGCCATCTAACAATGCTGCATTCAACCAGACTATAACACATCTAGGAGGAGAGACAACAAAAACAGTTTTAACGCAACGCTATGAAAGACACCATGTACACGTTTTTAATTATAAATCAAAAATATTATTAATTGCACTTTATATAGGCTACTCTTCATGGTTTGAAACTTTCATGGATATTTGAAAGTTAAAGTCGGGTTTATGTAAAACAAAGAGGAAGTAGTTCTACGTAGTTGGACCCTGAAATTCACTTCTATTTATTGTTTACTAGACAGGGCAATAGCCAAGCTGTCAGTTTTGTACAAATATATTTGAAACTGAAAGTAGGTACGCCAAACTACATCATTTTTAACATAAAAAATTAATCGGCCACCGGCAGCTTTGAACAATAATGGTAGTATGACTTTACAAGAACTGAGATTCTTCAAAAGCATGTGATACTGAACTTGTAAAATGTGCATGTGGCAATACAGACCACGTGGGTGGGTGCAGTGTTCTCGCTTTCCTCAGAATATTTCCCATTCCCATTTCCATTTCCGTAAAACGGTTCCGGTTACGAGTTAGTAGCTAGTCTCTTCCAACACGTGTGATGCTGTAGTGTGCTGGAAAAATGCTACGAGGTTGTGAATTTCCTTGTAATTGTTTAATTTGTGCAATTATTCAACAATGAATGGAAGTGAAAAGATAATATATTTTGGACAATTTAGGAAACACAGTTTACAAGAACAGATTATTGCTATACAGAAGGGAAGGCCAACCCCAACACTACCTGGTCTTACATGTATGCATGTAGGCTAATTTGTAGCATGTTTCATTCAAGAAGGTGTCATTTCGTGCTGTTAACTTCCTTCCTCCTCTTAAGAAATATGCAGGAGCCGCCACTGATACTACCATACCATTTCTGCTGCTATTAGCACCATTACTAATTAAACATTGTACAGGTAAGATTACTTGATCTTGCTTCTGTTTCATTCATGTTTCTATCACTGCTCACATATTACACATTCTTGTAATGTTGACGTCCTGTACACAAAAGGGAACAACTATACTGATTGCTGTTTCAGTATACCCATGGCTCGAAATGGAGAGACCAGAAGAGCCTTCTGGTTTGTGAATTTCAGAAACTTTTCCGTTTCGTCTCGTAAGAAGTGGCTAAGATCCATTCCAGTTCATTTCAATTTGGTATTAATTATGTATTTATTCCCGCTAATCATTATGCAAAATAATTATATGACAATATTTTTCACCTGCATAGATTAACCCTCCTGCTACCAAGGTTTATTACAACTTACTAATACCAAGGGGGTAATACAATTTCCCTCATCAAAATTATATACCAATCTTTGTTAAGAATTTCGAATATTTAACAATTTATGTATTATTGACTGTAGAACTCCAGAAAATGTAAAAATGTAAAATAATCATCCTATTTTTAAAAATACAGGGTGGTTCAAATGTCTGTTTCATATTGCTGAAAATGTATATCAAAATTACTGTGAAACTATAAGATAACATACCGGTATACAGTAAATTTAAACTTGCTTTACTTTCATTTCAGGACAGATGCCTCAAAGCTTTATAGTTTTGACATATTAAACAACACAGTTATGAACTATTAATTTCACAGTACTATAACATAAATTTGAAATCATTTCTGTTATTTGTTGAAATTTAAATATTGGAATACAATCTATACAACCATGAGTATCTTCGAAAGATTTGTTTATAATAAAATAGAATTATAAAAAATAATATATAAATTTCTAAAAATAAATAAATAAAAATATCAATCCAATAAAATAAAATGTAGTTCTTTGTTGAAATTCAAATGGTCGAACACCACTTGTACTACAATGGTCATCTCGAAAAAAGGATCCACTAGTGATTATTTCTAACAAAATCGCTTTTACAATAACCATAACACGCAGGAATAAAGAAAATGGAAACCAAAGGTCATGATAATATAAATAACAATATGAATAATGACATAAATAACACGAAAGAAAATAATTTGGAACTAGACAAACTCATAAATGAAGAAAATTAAGCTACAGATTCAATTTAATATCCTGGAATTTTCATGACACAGACTACCAAGTGGGGTAACAAGATCACCCCACATGAATAAAGCGAATTACTTCTAAAGTAGATGAATTATTTATGTTATTCTTATTTTAAAATGTTAGTAAAATGTAACAGACAAATACAAGGAATTTAAAAAATAAATATGGGAAGAAATGAAAACAATAGTCAAAAATCGTCAGTGGGGTAATCCCATTACCCCTCTTGGTAGCAGGAGGGTTAAGATTATTTTTAAAAAGCATCGAAGCAAACTATTAAGGATGCATACCAAAAGGAAGCGTAAGAAGGTATACAATTAAGAATGTATATATTTTATTCAATAGGTTTTTCGATTATAATTCGTGGTTTTTGACTGTGTGAATTTAATAAAGGGATTAAAATTTCTGGAGACTGTACGAAATTATTATATTACTTGATGTGTGTTTAATATTTCAATGTTCATTATATATATATATATATATATATATATATATATATATATGTATATATGTATATAGGATGGAAGAAAAATAATACTGCAGATGGAAAGGGACGATAGAGTATACTTAAATGAATAGAAAACATATATTATGTCTTGTGATTAAATGCACAGTTAATTATAAAATTAAGTTGGAAGTTTCAGCAATCTGGCAACATTGCCGCTAACACAGTCCTCATTTTTCTCGTAATACAGATGTAAGAGATCAACGAACTTCAGTCTGTTTCACTATACGAACCTCCTTCTCTGACTACAAAGTTGCAATCTCTTTGCATTGTTCAGTGACTTAAAATAGTGATTTCTAAATTAAATTTACATGAAAGCCGTCCATGCTATTGAAATACACCAGAGGGGTAAAGAATTCTTTATTAGATTTTGTATCGATATGGACAAAAATTCGGTTCCGGACAATTGGCCACAGAAAATTGGTAACTGGGACAATTGGCCACAGAAAATTGGTAACTGGGACAATTGGCCACAGAAAATTGGTAATAGGGACAATTCGACACAGATAGACAATTTGCCACAGATAGACAATTTGCCACACCGTCCACTATCCAAAAATGGGACCGTAACAATTTATTTAAATGTGAATTAGTGGCAAACATGATAAGTTTGACTTTATCCTCCGGTTCAAAATACACCAACCACCTTTCTCCTTGTACGGTCTTAGTGTATCTGTCGGCTATAACGTTCAGTTCGTCAATATTCCTTGGTTCAGGTGGTAGGTGCAGCTTCCTGGAACGGCGCACAGTTTTTTTAATAGATGGTTTCTTCGGTAGATTCACATTGGCTTCGCTTGCAATACACTGTAACTCATTTTGAATAATGACATTGATTCTCGGGAAGTCCCCGCCCTTGCCTTCATGTTCTCTACACATTCCTTTGCCTTAATCCTTCCCCGGTTTGCAGAATGATTCTTGTGTTCAGACGGTTCTTTGACGACACTGCTTCCACCTTCTGATAACATGACTGTTGCATTACACCCGCCACGCATGTCACAGCACCAAACAACTCCATTCTTATTTTCTCTAAGTCCCGTGTACATGTAGCCAAGATATATTAATTTGTGAGAGCCTCTTTCTGATTTTGTGAAGCGAATTTCTTCCCCCATAGTTCCTATTTAGTTTACAGCTTCTAGATTTGTCTTGTGTTACCACAGAAATATATTATAAATTTGCGAATTTGAGTATTGCCTTGAATTTCAATGTGCGGCTAATTGTCTTTGATACGAATTTCAATCCTACTCACAATTGTTATACCATATAAGAGGGTGTTAGACATTTGGGAAAACACATTTTTTTTTTTTTTGAGAAAGCTGTGAACTTTCCACCAATATGGTATTACATATTTCACTTCCACGCTATATATATGAAGGAGTGAGAATGATATAACCCTAAGCCTCACAGACAAAATTTCACAGGAGAGTATATTAAAAGTTTAGAGATCAATGCTACAAGGTGCGGTACCATAAATTCGTCATACTTACATCATTTGTTGAGTAAATATTGTGACAGCGACGTGAGATTCGAACTCACGACCAGCGTCCCGCAAGAGAGAAAATCGCGCGGAGCACTTTGGAATGGCGCGCGGCTGAGAGGGGAAAGGGCCAACGCGGCGAGAGAGTGGAGAGAGTTTGCGCGCGCATCTTCTGCTTGCCTAGAGAGGCCGAGAAACCCGTCGAAATGGAAGACTCGCGAATTCGAACTTTCGAGGCTACGTCGCTGTGGTTATAAATTACGGTCGCGAAGGAACGACAGGAGAGTTTTGCAGTTTTCAGTTATTCAGTCAGTGAGTAAGCCAGAGCAAGCAAGCCAGTCTTGTGTACCGGAGTTCGACTCGAGTGTGCGTCCGCAACTGTATCAGCATCCGAAGGCCTGAGTTCGAGTGCAGTGGACCGCAGTTGGAGGGACCTGAGTTCGAGTGCAGTGGACCGCAGTTGGAGGGACCTGAGTTCGAGTACAGTGGACTGTCTCTGGAGGTCTGTGGTTCGAGATACTGTGAACTCGAGTGACTGAGCTACAAGAACTGTGAACTGAGAACTGATAGTTCTGATTTGTAAATAGTGCTTTGTAAATATTAGTTAAGATTAACAGTTCATTGTTGTTCGTACTAGTCCAAGTAAATTGTCATTGTCGTCGGTGGTGTGCTATAACGAATACTGTGTTAAGTGAAAATCCAATTGTTGACGAGAGCGTTTAAGGCGAATTGTAGAAAGGAATTATTGTTGTGGCGAATAAATTACATTATTGTTACTAATAAAATTCACAATATTATAGTACCCCGGTATCAGTATTTTACTAGTAGCTTCTCCATATACTACGTAAGGAATAAACTCGCACAAAAAAAAAAAAAAACATTTTTTTTAACGTGACTTTGGACTTTCTTATTCTCACCCTTTCATATCTGTGTATGTGCGTGCGTGCGTGTGTGTCTCATGGTAATACTCGGCGTCATCTCACTCATCATTAATTCCGTCATTGTTGTCAGCGACACCACAGAATATTCCGGTTCATAAAAATGTCCATTTCAAGCCTTGACTGCACCACCAATAGAACAGTCATATACATCACACATATCCAATTAAAAGACTTACTACTATTTCTGTTATTACCACTAATACTGCTCCTGCCACTACCACAACCATCACAAGCAGAGAAATTCTTTAATTACTCACAGTGGTTCTGGAGCTGGACACCAGTAGAGTGTGAGAATAGCTTGACCTGTAAGTATGTTCAAAATCATGCATTACAAAGTCATGTCTTTCCCACATTATTTCAGCAGTAACTTTAATGCAAAGCAGACTCCAGTAAGGAAGAATTACATACAGTACTCTGAAAAGTAAGTAGTTTAAGTAGTGCCGGTACCAGTACTGCATGAAACTCCTACAGTTCTAGAAGTTCGCTGTGGGTAAGACGTAATTCTCAATTTCTCAAATATTAGACACACTTATCAACATAATACCCCAGCCAGAAACATCAACAACCAAATTTCTTGATTTGCATATTAATAACATATTAAACAGAAAAAAAATTATATGAAAGAAATAACCCCAGCTCAGCATGCTTTGCAATTAGGTCGTTACAGCAATTTGTAAACAGTAGTACCTTAGAGACAATATAAAGTATATTGCTTATTTTCATTCCATAATGTCTTGGTGGGGGGTGCAAAGGCTTTTGGGATTTCCTGGGCTCTGGCCAGGTCAGAAACCATGATAAACTGAAGAGGAAGTCGCTACATTAGAATCCAGACCTGAAAATAGTAATGAGTACTGGAGTCATCTAAAAAGCTGTGTACAGATAAGAGCAAAAGAAACAATAGGATAAAGAGAAGGTGTGAGGATTAAGAAACCTTCAGTCACAGGAAAAATGTTGGAAAAGGTGGAGAAAAGGAGAAAATGGAAAAAGAGAACGTAGAAGGAATTACAGGAAACTAAACTACGAACTAAGAAGAGAAACTGTTAAGGTGAAGAAGACTGGATGAAACATGAATATGAAAAAAAATAGAGTTTCTAGAGAAAAAAGAAAGATATGATTTAATGTACAGCTGTCAAAAAAAAAAAAGTGGTGGCACTCGTGAACAGCGAATGTTTTGTAAGTCCACTTCGGATAATGTTAATATTATATGATGCATGTGCTCATAGAAGCAGTTTCGGAACTAAGATTTTTAAGCAGGAATAATTCACATAGCTGTGTCTCGTAGAGCAGCAGTAGTGTGTTCACTTAATGATTCGAAGGTTATGAGTTCGAGCCTTGTTTAAGGTATCATTTTATTTTGTAATCATTCTTTAGCAATATAAATAATATTCAAGTTATCATTTTTATTCTGTTATTGTTCTTTAGTGATATAAATAATATTCAAGTTATCATTTATACTCTGTTATTGTACTTTAGCGTTATAAATAATATTCAATTTATCATTTTATTTTGTTATCGTTCTTTAGCAATGTAAATAATATTCAAGTTATTTTATTTTATTATTGCTCTTTA
This sequence comes from Periplaneta americana, assembly GCF_040183065.1. Lineage (NCBI taxonomy): Eukaryota > Metazoa > Arthropoda > Insecta > Blattodea > Blattidae > Periplaneta > Periplaneta americana. Next base: position 165,171,441 of record NC_091131.1, read on the forward strand.
GCAATATAGGTTAATATTCAACTTATCATTTATATTGTTATCGTTCTGTAGTGATATAAATAATATTCAAGTTATCATTTATATTCTGTTATTGTTCTTTAGCATTATAAATAATATTCAAGTTATCATTTTATTTTGTTATCATTCTTTAGCGATACCAGTATAAATAATATCAAGTTTTCATTTATATTCTGTTATCGCTCTTTAGTGATATAAATAATATTCAAGTTATCATTTATACTCTGTTATTGTTCTTTAGCGTTATAAATAATATTCAATTTATCATTTTATTTTGTTATCGTTCTTTAGCACTGTAAATAATATTCAAGTTATCATTTGTATTCTGTTATCTTTCTTTAGGTCGACCTGGTTGGCGAGTTGGTATAGTGCTGGCCTTCTATGCCCAAGATTGTGGGTTCGATCCCGGGCCAGGTCGATGGCATTTAAGTGTGCTTAAATGCGACAGGCTCATGTCAGTAGATTTACTGGCATGTAAAAGAACATCCGGCGACGCTAATATAACCTCTCCAGTTGCGAGCGTCGTTAAATAAAGCATAACATTTAACACATAACATCTTTCTTTAGTGATATAAATACTATTCAAGTTATCATTTTATTCTGTTATCGTCCTTTAGCAATATAAGTAATATTCAAGTTATCATTTATATTCTGTTATTGTTCTTTAGTGATATAAGTAATATTAATTTAATGTTAGATTTGAAACAATGCAGTTGCATAATACTAGTGTTAGTTTTATCTTCTTGTATTATTACATTATACTATCCTGGTAACACAATCAAATGAAAAGGAGTGACGAGGATTTGAACCTGAGATGTTGACATCTAAATTCCAGTATTCTTCCGACTGAGCTACGGGGGCACAAGTAAAGAAGCATATGCGGAAAAATTGGCCCAATCCTCTTCCAAGACATCTTGATGATTTGTGGAAGCTCGTCGAGGATGCCTGGGATGCCATTGATGAGAACTGAAAAGACTAGTCGATTCCACGCCCACTCAAATGCAAGATGTGATTGAGATGTGAGGAAGATGGACTAAATATTGAATCGTGGCTTTTTGTTTTGTTTTTTTGAACTTTTAATTGTTTGAATTTTCTAAGGCAGACGCCAGTATGTTTGTTTTGTTTATGCCACGAAAGATATTTTTGTTGAGAATATAATCTTTCTTTCTTTCCATTTGCAGCCATAATGTCATAATAAATAATGATAAAATCATAGCATAATAGGCCTGCATTCATGAACCTGATGTTGATTACTAAAACAGTCATAAAAGAGACAGGAGCAATTATATTTTCTCTCTTTTAAAAACGAAAGAAAATATAAAAAGCACTAGATTGTGTTTGAACACAAGACCTCACGAATACCAGTCCAAAATGGTACTTGTACCATTATGCTACAACAGTAACACGTAGAACACTTTAATTATAACTGTAGATATCAGGTAATGTGGTCCAATAACATGTAACATCGCCTGTCTCCGAATTGTAGCAGAGATACCCGAAGGGAACTAGTTTCCAGAGAGGAGCCACTTTTTCTTTTGACAGCTGTACAGTGAACTTCACAAATAAGAACAGGAAATCTATGTAGTTGATAGAAGTCGAAATCGAATATAAAATAACAGACAAACAAGGACTACTGGACAGTTTGACGAAATATGCAGAAGAGATACAGTATATGAGACAGAGAATCATCCAACTAACTTAGCTGTAGTAGAAGATGAAACAGCCATATCAAAAGACGAAAAATGCTCTATTCTAAGATAACAAGTTGACCTAGTACTAAGGGAAACGAAGAATGGGAAAGGAACAGGAGTTGATGAAATGGACTCTGAATTCGTGAAATACTTGGTTGAAAACCAGAAGAAAATTCTATAATTATGCAACGAAATATATGAGAAAGGCGAAATGCCTGAAGATTTCACGAAGAACACCATAGAAAAATATTGCCAGGAAATGTAATGAGTTCAGGACTATCAATCTGATATCGCACTTGGTGAAGATTCTCCTGTAAATATTGAATTGACATTCACATTCTAAGATGGAAGGGAGTTGGACAAAGAGCAGTTTGGTTTCAGGAAAGGAATAGGTATGAGAGAGCTAACAATTGGTGAAAGATATGAAAGATACCTAGAGAAAAATAAAAAGTGTACCATATGTAAACCCCATTTCAGTTTGGTTGATAGGCTTTCCTCTCTACTCACACTCCCTACCATCAGTGAAGGGGATGATGCTACTGTCCATCTCACAAACATTCGACTAATTGACTTTCTACATAGTGACAAATTTTATTTCTGAAAATGTGTACTGGTACTCTATATTTCGAAAGTTCATACTAAGCGTTTATATTAAATTTTGCTATTTTATATTAACAGGCACTCTAAAAGGGTACTGACAACAGAAGATAAATGTTTTCTCCACCGCTAGTTGCTATTCTACAGTATATTAGTGATGGGTCGCTCATGAGCGAGTCGTTTCGAATGAATGACTCCCGCTCTGGAGCGGCTCTCCGCTCGCTCCTTACAAAAGAGCGAGTCGTTCATTACATTTCGCTCCCTACTCTTGGGAGAGCAAGGCAACTTCACCTCGCTCTCTTGCTTATGGCTCACTCCCAACACTCCGCTCCCTCCACAACAGCACAGCACTCCACAGCTCCATTACAGCTGTATACAATCCCTGCAGCACGTCTGTCATGCGCAGTGACAAAGAGTGAGACATGCGATGTTTAAATTACACTTCAATACAGATAAGTTTAAACGTTGCCTATTGTCATGTTTCTGTTTTCCTTATTGCTAAATAGATCATGTTTGCACGTTAGCCATTTTTATGTAGCATTGTACACTTTCATAATTCCTATTTACTTATTTATACTACTTTACCAACACTTACAGAACTGTTTTTAATTGATCTGTTTATACTACATACCGATACTTCACGATTGTTAATTGTTCGTAAAATAGCGTAAGTAATGTAAATGGGCTCTCTCCCCTCTGGGATGACATGGAAACTGCACGTGTACATGAAACTTTTCTCCACATTCACAGACCGATACAAACCGATTCGAATGTGTATTGCAATGGCATCTATTGAGAAGCATGTGTACTATATCATACAGTTAACACCCGCTCTGCAGTTATCGTAGAAGAGTCGGAGCGGTGCGGTGGTGAAGCGTGGGGTGAGTGATCACTAGGAGCGAGCTGGTTGAGAAAGAGGGAGGGCACTGTACTGCTCTGCTCTTTTGAACGATTCCTCAAAAGGAGCGGGAGTCAAAGAGCTAGCTCGCATCAATGAACAACTCCGACCCATCTCTACAGCATACACAATGGGACAATCTGCACTGTGTCACTCCCCCTGACTTCATAATACAAACTGACATTCCTAAATGTAATTATTAGTTGAAAATATTGTAAGAATTACACAAAAATATACTCTAACATATAATTATTAAACATCTCTGACACTGTATTTTATATTCACTTATGTACTTTATTTAATATTTTATTTGCTAGGGTGTACAGCTTGGGGGTGCAGGTATAAGAGGTAACAGCTACCGGTCTGTCACTGATGGACTCAGGGCAAGTAGAAGGGGAAAGAAATGCCTTCGCATCCTCTCAACTTGTATGAAATGTTGTTTAGTATTGTGGATCTGTAAAAGTCTTTTGACAGTGAATTGGAATGAACTCATGAGGATCCTGAAGAAAATTGGTGTGGACTGTAAATAGAGGAGAATAGGAGAAGATATGTTAGAAGGAAGTCAAATAGGGAGAGGAGTGTGACAGGATTCCCTTTATCACCTAACTGGCTCAACATCTTCTTGAAAGATTTAGTGAAGAACTGTTTTCAGAACATTGGAGGGATGATAATAGGAGGAAGAAAAATAAAATGCATAAGGTTTGCTGAAGATATGGTGGTGTTAGCAGAAGAGGAAATGATACCAAGTGATATGCTTCTGGAGATAAAAGACAGCTCTGAGCTGTAGCCAAACAAGACGAAAATAAGAAGAAAACTAAAGAAGGTAAACTTGGGGATTCGAAATAGACAGCTTCATATGCTATAAGTAATAACATGAGCTGCTGCAAGGAGGATAGCACTGGCAAAGGAAGCTTTTAATAAAAGAAAATCTTATCATCTGTGGAGCTCTGGAAAAAGGACTAAGAGATTAGACAAATGCTCTGTGTGGGACAGAAACACGGACATTACGACGAAGTGAAGCAGAATGATTGGATACATTTGAAATGTGGATATGGAGAAGAATGGAGTGTGTGAAATGGACAGAGAGAATAAGAAATGAAGCTGTGCATTATGCAGAAAGAATAATGCTGAAATTGATCAGGAAGGGAAAAAGGATCACTGGTTAAGAAGAAACTGCTTAGTAAAGGATGTATTAGAAGGATTAGTGAATGGAAGAAAAATTCAGGGCATAAGAGTATATCAGGTTATAGAGAACATTAAGATACATGGATTGTATGTGGACACTAAGAGGAAGGCGAAAAATAGGCTAGATTGGAGAATACTGCGTTTGCAGTGAAAGACCTGCCCTTAGGCAGGACACTACGAATGAATGAATGAATGAATATCTCGCGGAATAATATTTTGGGGAAATTCTACAGATAGTAAATACATAGTTTTACTACAAAATTAGCAATTAGAATGATAGTTGAAGTAAAGCTCAGAGAATTGTATAGACCACTTTTTAAAAAATGAGAAATTCTGATCTTATCAAATGAGTACATATAATGTTACTCTTTAGTAAACTTCTTATGTTTAAAGAAAATTGTCCAACTAATTCAGCCATACGAAGTATAAAAAATTGTAGAGAGAAATATTTTCATACACCATCATCAAATTTATGATGCTATCAGGAGGGAGTATGTTACATGTAATGAATATATTTAATAGTCTTCCCGAGAACATTAAAATCATAACCTAAACCCTGCATTATTTGAAGTGAAACTAAAAAAAATTACTTAATATCTCACACTTTGTATTCTGTACATTATTTATTGACAGTATACGTTACTGTGTAAATATTAATGTTATACGGGTAATCCTCTATATTTCATAATATGTTATGTTATTAAGGTAATAATTCTGTATGTATTTCATATTTCCATTTTTATATGTTACACTAGCCGTATCCGTGCGCTCCGCTGCACCCATTAGAAATGAATATAAAGTAATTACATAATTAAAATAGGACATTTGATCCAGGGAACATTCGTGTTTGATAGAAGGATAAATCGTTTAATATGTTACTTAATTTAAACTTCATCCAAATAATTAAAATGCGATCATTTTGGTCCAGAGACACTCATGCAATGACAATTCCTTTAACATGTTTCTTAATTTTTATTACATGCAACCATAGTTTAATGAAGATTGACATCGTTTAGATATAAGAATTGGACATGTTTTTATTCTAGCTGTAAAGCAACTGTAAGAATATTATAGAATGAATAAATCTATCTGTCTGTCAATATCTGTTTGTATATTTGTCTGTCCGTCCACCTATCATTTAAGATAAATGCGACTGCACTACTTTGCATGTTATTGAAGAAAAGAAGACCTTTAAATTAGCTCAGTTCGATTTGTTTAATTTTGTCTCGATGTGCCTTTAATACCGGTAACTAAATTACTTGTATTTTAATGTACTGTAGCTTGAACCTGTAGTCTGCCATAATAATACACTGTAATTCGTTAGTGTTTGGGTAAAGAGTGATAAGTAATAAAAATTAGTTTTGAGTTAAATGAAAATTAAACATGGGATCCTCATTGCAAATAATTTTCTGCACAAATAAAACACATCAAATACTAGTATTCCTTTGTTTTTTGCACACCCACATGTATAATTTAACTTGTGTATTCCCCTAGAGATTAAAATTCCACTTGCACAAAAAATGACAACCACATTTTCCCGAACACCATCGAATTATTGTTTAGTTTCTCAGTTTCTTAGAATAATTTTAACTTACGCAATGTAATGTTGGTAAGTTTACGTTGCACCATAACCAGTCCAAGAAGTAGGGTGGATGCCAACTGTAAGCTGAATCGTATCCCCAGTCTTTCAGGCATATGTTGAGGATAATCAAATAAAATTACATGTATGATCTCCCATCTGGAAATAAAGAATGAAAGAGTAGATCTACAAAAATTACTAAATAATAGTCAAAGAGAATCAAGTTTCATATAAAGTAATGTGGTCCAGTATTTATTAGTGTATAATATAGTGTTTATTAGCTGTCTTTATAGCAAAACTATTGACAATGTCAAAATGTAAGTGTAACATTATCGCACTAAAATATAAAATAATATATAACATTCATAGTTTGCGTTTCACTAAGAGACAAGGTCTCCAACACGGCACTGCAGAAAATTACAGCTTCTGAGAACATCACACAAAAAGCCCTCATAACGAAGTGGAAGTGGGGTGGTCATGTAGCAAGGCAAATGGGCGTGAGAAACCATGTGGGACCTCTACATAGGAATGAGAACACAAGGCAGGCCAAGAAGAAGATGGGCAGATACATTCAAGCAGCAGCTGGGAGGGAACTGGTCAACCATCGCCCGCAACAGGAATGAGTGGAGACAGATAGTGAACAAACTCATATAGATCTAAAATTTGACAAACTCTAGTGTATCTCACATAGTGAATGTGAATGTGAATATTGTTCACGTGAAATAGCTCATCATGTGAACCACACCAACCGAGCTTCCCCTCCTGTAGGAGGCCCTAGCCCTTCATGGGACACAATGGCTTCATTCATTCATTCATTCATTCATTCACCACTAAAGCTAAAACAAACTGATCCTAAATAATCCTTAGAGTTTACAATCGAGAGTCAAGATAATCAAAAGTGTGTGTGTGTGTATCTAATGCTCTGGATTTAACAATGAAGTCATCATCCTTCTTGCTTCCCAATATTTTGATGGAAGGTCCACAAAATATGTCCTAAGAGTTTCACAATTAGCCAGGTGCTCCATCTCCATGTCCTCTTCTCTGGTGCACAGTAAGCATTTAGGTGAATTCAGTACTCCAATACAGTGGAGGTGTTTACTGAGGCAATCATGACCAGTAATCAATCTAAACATGGCCACGGCAGATTTTCGAGGTAGATCAGGAATTAGTTTTGGATCTTTGAATGATTCTTTCCATTTTGAATTTTGATGTTTTGCCTGTTCGCTGTAACTGATTATTTTTATGACTCGCTTTATTGATTCATATGGGAACTTGAAATTTGTAATCAAAAGTAGGCCTATATTATCTAGAAGAAAATTAGAACACATTTATTCAAAATAATATTTAATACTGGTACTGTCTGTTTACATACAGTAAGACAGAATTAACTTAGTACTGTAACAATTTATGAGAAACTCCTCATATATTTAAAAAATAATAATAAAAATGAGAGAAAGAAACTTAAAAAATCTGTCAAGTTTGATTTTCTAATTCAAAATATTCTTGCTGAGAATGGAATGGTTTCTCAACAGCCACGTTTTCACTTTACTTTGAATTTGTCTAGTGACACTTCCTGTGCCTCTTATGGTAACATGTTAAACATCTTACAATCCAAGATATAGTGACTACTTTTAACTTCAGATAGCCTGCAATATCGTATGTCTAGTTTTTGTTTATTACAGTTATTATTATTATTATTATTATTATTATTATTATTATTATTATTATTATTATTATTATTATTATTATTATGGCGAAGTCTTAAAGATTTTTCTTTATGTACAGAAGGAGATGAAGAATATATTCATTAACAGTTGTTAAGATGGACTCCCGTATAAACAGTGGTTTATCATGTGATGTCACTTCGGTGATAACTCTTACTGTAGGACTTCATTCAGTTTATTACTATTTCTCCACACCAGGATTCCATTCTTTAATATGCTATGAAAGAAAGCAACATAAACACTTCTCAGGTACTGCCTTGGTATTTTGTCTCTAATTACCCTTAAGAGGTACCGTACAGGACTCTGGACAGCAGTGGCGGTTATTCAAGTGAAGTAGGTGAAGACCACCTTCACCTCCTTTTTCGTATTTTAATAAATTATATTTTATCAATCAATTTAAAAAGGCATTCCTCACTGAACTATATTTTGCTCTACATTTTAACCTATCTTGTGCGGCTTAGTCTGCTCATCTGCACTTCGGATGAACCCTTCACCAGTCAGGCCAGTGGTTAGCAAAGACCAGCTGGTAAGGGGTGTGAATGCTGAATGTCCGGTGGAGTAAATAAACCTGGTTGCCATGATGATGATTTGCTTACTATGAATTGCCGACCCTTTTTGTGAAGCTGTTATGAAGGTCTCCTGAAGTGACATTCATGTGCTTTCTCCTTCTTGGGAAACAGATTCTTTGGTCGTACAAACACTGGACCAGGTTGACGAACTAATATTTTGTAACTAAATAAGATACCGATCTGGAGCTGTGCTTGGGTGCGGGTTCTATTCCCGTTTGGGCTGATTATCTGATTGTGTTTTTTTTCGAGGTTTTCTCCAACCGTAAGGCAAATATCAGGTAATTTATGGCAAATCCTCAGCCTTATCTCGCCAAAAATAATCATCTCACTAGATATATTTTAAATGCAAAGAATTAGTTAGTTTATTTATTATTATTATTATTATTTTACACAGTCATTACTTTATTTTTCCATTAACACTACTATCTAGGTAATTGTCATTGTCTCAATGTAACACATGCTGTCCTGATCATACTAATTCTACTATTCCTTTAGTTGTGAGATTATAGTCATATGTGTTAATTATTTTTCTTTTTTAAGTTAATACTGTATACTAGATGTATTTTCCTGTTTGTGATTATGTATTCAGTCTCTTTTTTTTATTATATATATATATATATATATTTTTTTTTTATTATTGTTATTTTAAAGTTAAAACTGATTGTGTATATGTATTCAATGTCTCTTTTTTACTTAATTATGTTTATTATTATTTTTAAGTTAATATTTGTATACCGGTATGTATTTTTTGTATGTTATTTGATCCTGGTTGAGTGGAAAAGAAGGCCTCATGGCCTTAACTCTGCCAGGGAAAATAAAACTATTATTACTATTATTACATTATTACCAATCTCATCGACGGTAAATAACCTCGTAGTTGATACAGCATCGTTAAGTAACCTAGTGAAAAAACTAAATAAGAAAGCATAAAATGTTTAAAGAATTTAAATATTGTTTAAATTTAAGGTGTTGCACATATAATTCGGTATTTCTTAACATTAGCATTTCATGAATATTATGTTTTGTGTCAATATTAAAATATCTTGAGTAGCCTAATTTTTAATAAAAAAGTTGGCATGAAATTTGAAACTACGTTTTACATCGTGTATCTGAGCTGACCAACGACGTCATTTTTAGTTTATACCAGGCCTGCACAAACGGCGCTCATTGAGTGCAGCTGCTCCTTCAGAGCTGAAGAGTCGTCTAACAGCTCATCAAAAGGGTACGTCGGAATAAGGTAGGCTTGCTATAGGTAGAGGATGGTCATTCATTCATTCATTTATTTTATTCCATAGATCTTACATGAGCAATGAAGCTTTAAGATGTGGAACATGTCAACATTTTACAATATTACAATTACAATTGTTACAGAATTTTTATAGTTTTACAATTTTGTACATTTTTTTTTTTTTTTTTTTTTTTTTTTTTTTTTTTTTTTTTTTTTTGCGAGATGTAGTGAGATGAGATGAGGTCCGAGGATTCGCCAAAATATTACCCGGCATTTGCCTTTTGGTGGGGGAAACCTCGGAAAAACCCAACTAGTTAATCAAATCAAAGGGGTTGATGCCAAGGACTCGCCATAGACCATCCGGCTTCAGTCCCACGGCTGGGGAAAACCTCCGAAGAAACCAAAGTCCAAAGGGGGATCCAACCCAAGCCCGAACGCAGCTCCGGAATCAGCAGCCCAGCGAGTCTGCCGACTGAGCTACATCGATGGCTCTACTAAAAGTATACAATACATAGCCAATCAGATTATTAAATTTACAAACGCAAACGATCATTCATCAGTTGAGCTATATGTATAATACAAAACAAGTTAATTCAATTTAAGGCATAAACAATTCAACCAGTTGTGATATACAGAAATTGATAATACATATCATGCAAACTACTTGAAATTACAAACACAAACAATTTATCAGTAGAGCTATATAGATTACTATTCAATTTAAAGCATATACAATTCATCGGCCAAAACTATACAAATATATACAATACAAAGTAGCATACTTTCATTAAGCTATACAAATTTGTGCAATTAATATCTGGTATCTGGTGTAGTGTGTATTATCAGTAGCTATTTCATTTTGCCTATCTACGGTTACATAATGGCGGAATCTAAAAGACGAAAAAGTGAACATCAGGCAAATTCTTTCAATATTTCGTGGGAAAATGCTTATTTCTTCACAGCAGCTGGCGTCAATACTCAGTGCCTTATCTGCCACGAAAGTTTGAAAGAAAGAGGCGAACATAATATAATGCGTCATTACTAGTCCATATATACAGATACGATAGTTTTGTTGGTGAAGATTATAGTAAAAAGGTTCAGGAGTTGAAAGTTGCATTATTACATGAGGGAGGGTATGTTAGAATTTATTAACCTTAAACAATTTAAATATCTCTCTTCAGGGAAAAGGCCAGCTCATTGATGATGTGTTGAATAAATTACTGGATTTCAGTCGTAAACTTACCCTTTTCGTAAGTCAGTTTCGGGAAGGTAATATGGCTCACTTTTCAACGATAGAAACTGCTCGTGATGAAGCCATGTTAAACAATTATATGCAAATGTTAATTGAAATTCATAATGAATTTAATTCTAGGTTCCAAGATGTTGTCTTAGTTGGAAAGAAGTTTAAAATTATCATAATAAATTCCTTCAACACCAGTTGAAACAATGTCATACGATTTACAGGTTGGCCTGGTTGGCGCAGTTGGTGTAGCACTGGCCTTTTATGCCCGAAGATGCGAGTTCGATTCCAGGTCAGGTCGATGGCATTTAAGTGTGCTTAAATCCGACAGGCTCATGTCAGTAGATTTAGTGGCATGTAAAATAACTCCTGCAGGACAAAATTCCGGCACACCAGCAACGCTGATATAACCTCGGCAGTTTCGAGCGTCATTAAATAAAACATAACATTTGGCAATTTACAGCTTGAACTTATTGATCTTCAATGTGACCTAAGGGCTAAAGACCATTTGAATAATACTACTAGCCTGGTTGAGTTTTACAAGACTAAACATTAGCAATAATATTCACGACTGCTAAGGCTGGCTGTGAAAATGACTGCTATGTTTGGCTCAACATTTATATTTGTGAGCAACTGTTTTCTATAATCAACTTTAATAAAGGCAGGCATCGAACATCTGTAACTGATGTTTCATTACGATCAGTACTGTTCCTTTCAGCTGCCTTCATGTACTGATAAATAAAAATATAACAAAATGATATTGTATATTTAAGTAGCTATAGAATTTCTATTATTTCTGTAAAATGTTATCTTTATTATTTAATAATACTTCAAGATAGTTTTGTAAACACTGAACGGGAATTCATTTCATGAACACTCGTACTAGTACTTTTGTGTATATTTTGTACGAGATCACCCCCTTCGTCCAGTCCACCCTTATACAGAGCACAGCCAATATCTGCATTCCGCTCGCCAGATGTGTGCTGACTCGGAGAGCGCAAACCTTGTGCAGGCTGATCTATATGTATTTTGTGACAGCAAGTGTGTTAGTACAATGAAGACATGAATCCATTAGGTAAACGATTTAGTGTGTAATGTTTTGGAGACGACGTTCTCTCATTGTTCTGCAGAAGATAAATAAGATATTCTAAAATACAATTCAATATTCTAATACAGCTTACAAATATGTCATCAATGACGTCACTCTACCCACTCAGTCTATGAAATTACCTAGAATTATTTTTGCTTTCATCTTATTTATCAGGGCATGAGCCGCCACTGCTGGATAGTCTTCGAGAGATAATATGTTCTACGTATTAGCTTTGCATCAAGATGGACACCAAGTAAAATTGTAAAAAATAAAAATAAATAGATCAATTATTCATGTGTAATATTAAAATGCAAAATCTTCTACAGTCAACTATTTTTTATTATTGTCTGTTGTATTTAACATAGACTTTCACGAGGCCATGGAAATTTTAACACGAAATTAAATTACATTGTTGTTACAGATCATGAAGGCTAAAACTAGATAATTCATGCAATAAGTATCTTTACGCAGTTCAGACCCTTCTTTTCTCAGTGTCAAAAATAATTTTTGAGTCTTCTCCAGGTTTAAAATTAACTTATTTGCTTTGAACCACTCTGCTGCTTCCACAACTGTCTTTGAGGTAAGCTGATGCAGTTCTAATGCCCTAGTCGAACTTGTTATGAAAGAAGTGTCATCTGCATATACTGTTGATTTAGCCATAATGTTGTAACTTAAATAATCTTCTAATATATAAAAGTGAATGTGGGTATGTATGTATGTATGTTCCCTATACAAATCTACACGCTTTGACCAATATGTAGCAAAGTTTGCACATTTAACCTTCATAACCAGGAGAAGAACATAGGCTACATTAAAATTGTGCAAATGGACGTTAAATTAATTAAAATAGTAAAAAATAAAAATAAATACGATCAAACATTCATGTATAATACTAAAATGCAATCTTCTATAGTCAGTTGTTCTTTATTATTGTCTGTTGTATTCAACATCGACTTTCATGAGGCCATGGAAAAAGCAAAACGATATAAAATAACATTGTAGATGCATCATGAACGCCAAAATCTAGACAATTCGTGCAATAAGTATCCTTATGCAGTCCAGAACCGTATTATGTGTTTCTCGAGACAGTTGTAGATAGTGAGCAGACTGTGTTTTATCAAACTGAATTCTTAAATTCTTTGAAATCACAAGGATTGCCAACACATAATTTAATACTTAATATTGAATCACCAATAGTACTATTGCGAAATATTGATCCACAAGAACTGTGCAATGGAACAGGAATTGGTGTGAAAAAAACTGATGACAAACGTAATAGAAGTGACAGTATTAACTGGCAAAACGAAAGGAAAAGATGTTTTTATCCCACATATTCTTATGATAGCCAGTAACATGCCATTCGATTTTAAGCAACTGCCATTTCAGTGCAACTAGCATTCGTAATGACCGTAGTAAAATAAAGCTCAAGGATAGTCGCTCAAAGTTGCAGACATTCATCTAAATCTCCGTGTTTTTCATATTGTCAATAATTGCGTAACTTGCTTTCAAGTGAGCACACATAAACATATATAGATATTTATACAAAAGACGGGAAAACGAATTGTATGCATATCAATGAGACTTTTGTCATGTTCCTAATGTAGTATGTGAATATACGTAAGCTCACTAAAAATAAGATATTAATTTACATTTTCTTTGTTTTTGTTAATTTGAATTGATTGGGATGCCGATATTTTAAATCCAAGATTTGGACGGCTATCATTTCGATATACTACTTAATTCTAAAATATATATCTATCAAAATATTACTGCCCATGTCCAATAATGTGTTATTGCGAAATTTTATCTGTGTAATCAGGTTGCCAGTGTAGTAGGTCAAGCGTTGTGGAAAGAACGGTGACTTCATTTTCTATAACATAGGATGTCTTTCAGAATATTATTATTTATGCTGAACAAAGACTTCTTGCAAAATTATACTCTATCTGCATTCTGTATATAAAATAAAAAGTAATATATTTAATATGTTCTAAATTTGTTAGATATTCGGCCTATATCTTTAGTCATATTTTAAAAAGCCCTGGTATGATATAAGCGGGCGTACAGCTGTCAAAGGGTAAAAAATATTCCAATATAAATTGAATTACATACGTATATATTGATTCTTTGGTACGACCGATAGATAAATTTAGGCTCACGATGACACCCCCAACGATTCAGACTGGGAACAAGGGAATTCTCTAATTACCATCAGCTGTCTCTGAAGTTCAAGTGAAAGCACACATAGACATGAAATTACGTGAAATGTATGTCAGCACAGCTTCAGTTAAATGTACAGATCTTATAATTATTTTTTCTCTGCCTCTGTACAACGTCACATTTGTGGCGGGGAGGAAAGGAGATGGCAGAAAAATTAATGGTGTTTAATACGCTGACAGCCACGACTAAGATAAAGCACTTGAAATTTAGCGGTAACTGACCGGCAGAGATAAATCAACAAAACAAATAAATATATAAATTTAAAACAAAGTTGAACGTCAGGCACATGATGAAATATTTTCTTTTCGGTGCCTGATCTACAATTGTTTTAAATTTAGTTAAACCTGGCAGGCATTTGGCTAAGGAGTATTAATTCATGTAAGTGAAGTTAAGTAAAGATTCATCTTTATGTGCGAGGAAAGCTTAGTAAAATAATTCGTTTTGGTTGTCTATAGTTGGGTTTCCGAAATTTCCGAAAATTTAACAACCAGTTCATTTGAAAACAGAAGCAGAAAGGAAAACCCGGGCAACGCCAGGTACTTTCAGCTAGTAATATATAAAATTGAATGTGGGTATGTATCTATGTATGTGTGTATGTTCTCTATACAAATCTACACGCTTTGACCGATATGTGCCAAAGTTTGCACATTTAACCTTCATAACCAGAAGAAGAACATAGGCTACATTAAAATTGTACAAATGGAAGTTAAATTAATTAAAATTGTAAAAAATAAAAATAAATAGATCAAATATTCATGTGTAATATTAAAATGCAAGATCTTCTACAGTCAACTATTTTTTATTATTGTCTGTTGTATTTAACATAGACTTTCACAAGGCCATGGAAATTTTAACACGAAATTAAATTACATTGTTGTTACAGATCATGAAGGCTAAAACTAGATAATTCATGCAATAAGTATCTTTACGCAGTCCAGGACCGTATTATGAATTCCTCGATGCAGTTTTGTAGATAGTGAGCAAACTGTTGTATAAAACTGAATTCTAGAATTTTTTGAACTACAAGGATTGCTGCCACATAATTTAATAATATTGAATAACCAATAGTACTACTGCGAAATATTGACCCACCAAAATTATGCATGAATAACAATTTGTGTGAAAAACTCATACGAAACATAATAGAATTGGCAATATTAACTGCAAAAATAAAAGGAGATGTTTTTATTCCACGTATTGCTAGGATACTCATTCAATTTTAAGCAACTGAAATTTCAATGCCACTAGCATTTGTAATGGGCATATTAAAATGAAGCTCAAGGACATTCGCTCAAAGTTGCAGACATTAACTTAAAAACTGCGTGTTTTTCACATCCTCAACTATATTTTATACAAAGGAGTGTAAAAAAAAAAAAAAAAAAAAAAAGATTTTACACATATCAATAAGCAATTCAATGATACTTTTGATATGTTGCTAATGTAGTATGTGAATGTACATAAGCCCACTGAAAATAACATTGTATTAATTCTCAAAATATTGTTGTTCACGTCCCAAAAATGTGTTGCTGTGAAATTATATCTGTATAAACACGTTGCAAATTTAGTATGTTAAGCGCTGTGGAAATAAAAATATCTTAATTTCTAAAATACCGGTAGGCCTATATGTTTCTCAGAAGATTAGTCTTTATGTTAAAAATGACTTATTACGAGTTTATATTGTATCTGTATTCTGTGTATAAAATTAGAATTAATACAGTATGTTTTGAATTTATGAGATAGCCTATAGTTTCAAGTTATATTAAAAAAAACTGGGTATGATATAAGTGGGTGTACAGCGGTCCGGTCAAGAGGTAAAAGAAATCTTCCAACATAAATTAAATTATATATGTATATACTGATTCGATGCTGAAACTGATCAGAAAGAGGAGAAGGAATTATATTTGCGTTGGGTTTTACTTTGTTTATAGTTTGATTTTTCTATTACTTTATTTGTATTTCTGGCGGTGTGGAAGAGAAGGCCTAAAGACCTTAACTACACCAGAATAAATAAATAAATACAAATGAATAAATAAAAACAAATAAGTAAATAAATAAAAACAAACAAATAAATAAATTTAAAACAACAGTTTAACGTCAGGCACATGATGAAATGTTTTCTTTTCGGTGGCTGATTTACAACTGTTTTAAATTGAGTTAACCCTGGCAGGCATTTGGCTAAGGAGTTCATTAATTCATGTAAGTGATGTTAAGTAAAGATTCATCTTTATGGGCGAGGAAAGCTTAGCAAAGACAATTCGTTTTGGTTGTGTATAGTTAGGTTTCCGAAAATTTAATAACCAGTTTAATTAAAAATTTAAGCAGAAAGGAAAACCCGGGCAACGCCGGGTTCTTTCAGATAGTTTATAATAATTAGAAATAAGAAAGGTTCTAAGATGGAACCTTGTGGGACACCATGTTGCACGTCTCTTTCAAAAGATCTGACCCCTTGAATTTCTACTAGACATGTATGTTGAGAGGAGTCCAACTCCCTTCCATTTATACCATAGTAGTGTAGCTTATGTCTTAAAATCTCACGTGAAACACAATCAGAAACTTTCGTAAGGTCGCTTAATGTGATCTCAGAGTATATTCTATTTTCAAAGCAACTGTACGCTAATTCCAATGTAGGGTAATAGAGGAATATATTTTTATTAGGCACTGGAACATTAGGATGTATAATAAACAGACAAAAAACAAAGAAAAGATATTTTAAAAATGGCAAATGATAAAAAATATGAAGACATTTAGTTTGGACTTTTTCACTGCTAGTAAAGTACATCTCGACTGAAATTCTTCGTGCTTCGTCATGGATGTAGTCTGGTAATCTACTTTTGTGTCACTTGATGAATCCTCTTCTTGGTTGATTCTCCCTTCAGTTTCGTCTTACTCCGTCACAGTTGTAGCCTGGAGGTCTTTTGCTACGTTGTTTGCTGATTCCTCTTCCTGGTTGATTCTTGGCTGAAATCCTTCTTGCCTCGTCACGGATGTATTCTGGTAGTCTACTAATGTGTCAATTGAATACAATACAATACTATGATCTATGTCAGCATCACTGTTTCCAAAGAAAGTCTTCTTTGCAGATGATGTAATGAGATGTATCTTTTTTTTACAAATTGTCTAAATGTAATCCAAGGAAGTAACTCTCCACAGTGGAAATTGATGTAATAAAATACCGGTATCATAAGCCATATTTTGAAGAAAGTCCTGATTCATATTCACTGAAAGTTAAGAATGACACTGTGTAGTTCATTGGAAGTGGTGTCGGTTATGAAGGTTTTTTTAGCCTGGTTCACAACACTCTAAAATGTAATAATAGGGAACTTAGTCACAATGAATGGACAAGTCACAAAGAATAGACAACACATCTTGTAAACCATGCACTGATTTATAAGTGGTGGTTATGAGGTTTCAAGATAGTTTATAGTATCAAAGGGAAATACTGAACGATCAAGAATGGCACCTAAAAGGAGTGGGGACATGGCTTTTATGTTTGTAAACTATGATCCTACCGACCAACAGTATTAACTTACTTTTAGTAAGCTTATCTATAAATCCAGGCTCTAGTTATCAACATTACATAAGAATTAAATTGACATGCACATCTAATTTCATTCTGTCTAATGAAAGCTGAATAGTTTGGAAAGAAGATGGCACAACTTGATTAAAAATCAGTAAAATACAATTATATTAAACGTTTTGCATGATAGACCTATATCATTTTTATTGTTATTTAATTTAATTTAATTTCTTCCTGTAACCACTACAGGTCGCCATCGACAAAGAGTACCATGATACAATAGAGTAAAAGCCTTGAGGCTTAGTGATAACTTGTTGTTAGAGTGAAAAATAAACAATTTGAATTATACTGAAACACATGATGTTAAACGAAGTAACGTCAAGGAGATGCGAATTAGTCATGGTCCATATGTATGATGCCTGAAAATAGCTATTGAGCCTTTGAGTGCTGCAATTGTTAGATCTCTTAAAATACTTCTATGCAGGCCAAAAGATTTACAGAAGTCGACTAGGAACCGGGGTATGGTCCCACGGGCTCCTATCATTAGTCCCGTAATGACGATGGATTCCAGATGGTATTTGTCCTTATAAAAACTGATGGAAGGTTCATATATATTCCTTTTTTCCTCGTGTACTTCTTCTGGCTGGTGTTCGTGTGATTCGAATCTCACAGTAGGGTCTATGATGTAACCTTCAAGAGAGGGAGGTTTAAATGCAATTATGTCGATTCTTCGATTACTGCCCTCACTGGATATGCCGTGTACTTCTTCATATACTGAATAACCTTCGTTCCTTAAGGCAGTTGCTATTATAGATCTTACTGTATGATGCTGGGTATTTCGTAGAAGTTCACCGTGTGGACAGGCCCCCAGGACGTGGGCAAGGGTTTCAACCTCCCTGTCGCAACGTCCACAGAGGTTACTGCCCGAAGACCTGCCAGGTTCGTGAACATAAGGCTGCTGCAAAATAGACATTATGAACAATTGCTACAATCTACCGGAAGAAGCCACAGCAATAGCATCCAATAGAATTACCAAAATGTCTGAACAATAATAATAGCGGTTTTCTAATAATAGTGATCCATGTTACATAGCTTTGGGTTAGAATGGATTAGGTTTTCTCTGGTAGTCTACTTTTGGTTTGGCTGGGTTAGGTTAGATTATGCTTTTTTGTTTAGATTTCTTTTGTCTTTTGTTGGGTAGGTTCAGCTAGGTAGCAGAAAATATAGTTTTGAATTGGGTAATTTATACAGCTTTGAATAGGTAAGTTAACTTAGGCAAATAGAGTACATTACATTAGTTAGGTAGGCCTAGGATAGATTAGCCAGTGACGTAGAATAGATAGCTAGCAAGATATGCAGGCTACCTAGGATAGCTTAGGTTGGTAGCATAGGTAGTGTAGCTTAGTTATGTATGATTACTTTTGTTTCCGTTATATTGATGACAAAGCTAGTATGTTAAATTAATACTGTTATTTAAGAAAGTGCATTTTCAGGCGAGTGTGGATGTATTCAGAACTAATCACTAGGCAATATTTCCCCAATACCTACTTACATCATAGTGTAGTATATACAGTCACGAAGCTCAATATGTAGTAAATATGCAAACTTTAGATAGTTGCTCACCACTAGGATCGCTAATATCGACTCATTACAGGCAATGCAAAATAGTACCGTCACAGTCTATTGTTTCTAGCACCCTCAAAACTCAAGCTTCGTGACTGTATAGTATAGTATAGTAGTATAGTATTTATTAGCTGTTTTTATAGCAAAAGCTAATGACATTGTCAAATTACACGTGTGAAATTATAGTGCAAAAATGAAAATTATTCTATTACAACACTAAACATAAAACAAAATGATCACAAATACTCCTTAGTTTACAATTGAGAGTCAATATTATCAAAAATAGGCTAATATCTAGATGAAAATTGTAACACACTCATCACAAATATTACTTGATTTGATTAACAATTTATGAGAATTTCCTAATATATTACAAAATAATAATACAAGTCAGAGAAAGAAACCTAAAAAATATCTACAGCTTGATTTTCTTATTCAAAATATTCTTGCACAGAATAGAATGGGTTTCTAAGAAGCCAAGTTTTCACTTTGACTTTGAATATGTCAAGTGACACTTCCTGTGCTTCCTGTGGTAACATGTTGAACATCCTACAGCCCAACATGTTAGGACTACTTTTAACTTTGGATAGTCTGCAAAAAGGTATGTCCAGTTTTTCTTTATTCCGAGTATTATACTCATGTTTATCCATCCTACTGGTGAAGCCATAAAGATTTTTCTTGATGTAAAGAAGGAGTTCCAGAATATATTCATTAACAACTGTTAAGATGGACTCCTGTATGAACAGTGGTTTACAATGTGCTTTGCTTGGTACTTCTGTGACAATTCTTATTGCCTTCTTCTGAATCAGTAGGACTTCAATAAGTTTATTGCTGTTCCCCCACACCAGGATTCCATACTTCAATATGCTATGAAAAAAAGCAAAATAAACACTTCTTAGGTACTGCCCGGGTATTTTATCTCTAATTACTCTTAAGAGGTACAGGACTCTGGACAGTCTCCGAGAGATGTATTCAATGTGGCAATCCCACATGGATACCAAGTAACTTTACTGCCTTTTCTTCAGACCCTTCTTCTTTTTTCAATGACAAAATTAATTTTTGAGTCTTCTCCTCATTTAAAATTAACTTATTTGCTCTGAACCATTCTGCTGCTTCCAAAACTGTATTTGAGGTTAGCTGACGCAGTTCTGCTACACTAGTCGAACATGTTATGAAAGACTGTAGACTGTGCTTACATTTTCAATGACGCCATATCTGTGCCCATACATGTGGATAATTACCACCAATACAGTTATTTAACAGTTAATATTACCATTAAATTGAAGTGAATTTCTGAAGGGAGCACTACGACCCAGCACTGCTACCTTTCAAGATCTATTGCGCTAACTCCACCCACCATGTGCGTTTCTCTCAACCTATACACCCCTCCATCCCACGCTCCTTTGTATTACGTTACACTTAGTGAAATGTAACATCTCTAATAATTACACCATCTTAAGAAATTGAGTACTGAGAACAGTGCAGTTGCGTGATATGATTTAACATACAATTAACTACAGTAGGCCTACATACTATCTCACACTTACGCCTTTGCTGCCACTTTAGTCTGTAACACCTGATTCTCGGTAACTGATTTCTTAGTTGCTAATCTCCATAATACTCTGAATGGACCTTTACGGGCAGTACACAGCTTACGAATGTCGTATGGCATTTCTGCTTTCCTCTGTGAAATTGACACCTGAAAATAAGATATTTCACAATTGCCTGAAATGATACGATAAAAAAATATATTTAACATTGAACTCAATCTGTTTATATACGGTACCCAGTAAAACAAATGGAACAACTTCCTCTGTGCGTGTATCAGAGATAGGGAAAAGTAAAGTCAAAGTTACGCAAATTTAAACAATACTAACAAATTTAATCACTTTCTCAGTATATTTAATGAGTATTGGGTTTTAAGTACGTACGTAACATGTATTTCCTGTGAAATCATATTCCTAGACAATTCTTTTCGGACAAAATAATTCTGTTGCAAGTTCACGTACCGGTCGAAACATGGTTCATATTTTCTGACACACGTACTCTTATTGAAGGTAAAGTCAATAGTCCAGTTTACATACCAGTACAAGCAATTTATATATCTCGTAAGTTAATTCAAAACTTTTTACCTTTAATCTATTTTCAAACTGATTCAGTTACAGCACACTGCATGGAACAAAATATATTTTAACGTATTTATTCCTTTCAGATCAATTCATACCCCACTTTATTGGAAAGCGTTTGATTCGTGCGTTCAAACTGATTGATGGTTACAAATGACCAATTATATTCAATTAACATTTCGGTTGTCGCATTCACTTAACTTTGATCTCAATGTAATTTTAAATGCCAATATAAAAATATGTGTTTGCATTATTAGAAAATATTTCCATTTTTCCTCGTATTTTTAGTGAGTAGTAATATTAAATGTGTTAGAACACGGTTCTGCGGCATATTCGTGTTATGACTTTAAATATTTAATTATTAAGGTATCATAAATATGATATCGCATAATCAAATGTTATTGGTTACAATTCAACCAATAACATTAGTCAAGAACGTTACCTACAATAAATGACCTCTTCCCATATTTTCTTTCCTCTTATAGCACTTTCCTGTAAATAAATCTTTAATATCTCGCTCTCGCTTGTTCCTTTTTTATGTTTATGGAGTCTAAAATATCAACTCCATTGTTTTGCATACTTTATGTAAGTCTTATGGACTGGAATTAGTCTAACGAACTTGTGATATCTGGGTGTGGTTGTTGAAGTGCATTAAATTTGCGTTTAAAAAATCTTCATTTAATTGCGCAATTAGGTTACAAATTTATCTCGGTTTGTTTCATTGCATGTTCGCTTTTCAAATGGGATTTTTTTTTTCTTTTACAAATTGAGTCAGAAGACTTTAAGGACCATACAAAAAACACATGCTTTTTTTATATAATAGCTGTCCATTTACAAGTTTTCTTCTAGCCATGGAATCGTTCTATTGGAGACAATACTGTGAATTTTATTAGTAAAAACAATGTAATTTATTCGTCACAACAATAATTCCTTTCTACAATTCACCTTAACGCTCTCGTCAACAATTGGATCTTCACTCAACACAGTATTCGTTATAGCACTCCACCGACGACAATGACAATTTACTTGGACTATTACGCACAACAATGAACTGTTAATCTTAACTAATATTTACAAAGCACTATTTACAAATCAGAACTACCAGTTCTCAGTTCACAGTTCTTCTATCTCAGTCACTCGAGTTCACAGTATCTCGAACCACAGACTTTCAGAGACAGTTCACTGTACTCGAACTCGGGTCCCTCCAACTGCGGTCCACTGCACTCGAACTCAGGCCTTCGGATGCTGACGCAGATGCTGACGCACACTCGAGTCGAACTCCGGCCCACCAGTCTGGCTTGCTTGCTCTGGCTTACTCACTGACTGAATAACTGAAAACTCTAAACTGCTGTCGTTCCTTCGCGTCCGTAATTTATAACCACAGCGACGTAGCCTCGAAGGTTCCACGCGTCTCTAGAGATGGCACTCCAGAGAAATCCAGAGCCCTCTCCTCTCTACCAGCACCAGATGCGCGCGCAAACTCGTCGCGTTGACGTAATACACCCTCTCTCTTCTCTCCACCGCGCGACGTCACTCAATGTTCCGTGGAGCCTGTGCGATCTGCTTTCTTGCGGGACGCTGGTCGTGAGTTCGAATCTCACGTCGCTGTCACATTGCTCCCTCCTTAGGACTGCTCGTCTCGGGCAGTCCCTTGGTAGGCTGCTAGTCGGTCCAACGTTTGGGGTTCTCCGGCTGCTCCCTCCTTATGGTGGTGCCACCCCATCCTTGACTTGGCTGGGCAGCAATACTCGTACTGCGTGGGCGCCATCTTGCTTTTCCACTTGGCCCTCCAAGGAGAGCTCGCTGGCCACGGGTTGGTCCTCGGCGTCCATCAGGAACACTTCATCCCGACCAAGACGGAGTATACGGCGCCGGACGTCCACCGTCGCATCGAGTAACCGCATGGCGTCGAGTCCCAGGACGACGTCCTCGGTGATGTTGGCGACGAACACCCACATCTCCAGTTTCCTCTTCCCCAAGGTCAGGTCCAGGAAGACCTCTCTCTGGATGGGCAAGCTCTCGCCTGAAGCAGTCCGTAGCTCGATTGGCGCAGCGGCGTCCTCCCAGGTAGGCCCCGCACGACGTCTGGTCTGGCGATAGTGAGCATCGCCCCGGTGTCCACCAGTACTCTGCATGGACGGCCTTTTATCCGTCCTTCAGCAATCAGCCCATCGTCGCATCTTCTGTCGACCGGTTTCAGACTGAGTATCATTGTTCATCAAATTCGCGGCTGTTAATTCTGTGGTGTTCAGACTGAGTATCATTGTTCATCAAATTCGCGCCTGTTAATTCTGTGGTGTTCAGACTGAGTATCATTGTTCATCAAATTCGCGCCTGTTAATTCTGTGGTGTTCAGACTGAGTATCATTGTTCATCAAATTCGCGCCTGTTAATTATGTGGTGTTCAGACTGAGTATCATTGTTCATCAAATTCGCGCCTGTTAATTCTGTGGTGTTCAGACTGAGTATCATTGTTCATCAAATTCGCGGCTGTTAATTCTGTGGTGTTCAGACTGAGTATCATTGTTCATCAAATTCGCGGCTGTTAATTCTGTGGTGTTCAGACTGAGTATCATTGTTCATCAAATTCGCGCCTGTTAATTCTGTGGTGTTCAGACTGAGTATCATTGTTCATCAAATTCGCGGCTGTTAATTCTGTGGTGTTCAGACTGAGTATCATTGTTCATCAAATTCGCGGCTGTTAATTCTGTGGTGTTCAGACTGAGTATCATTGTTCATCAAATTCGCGCCTGTTAATTCTGTGGTGTTCAGACTGAGTATCATTGTTCATCAAATTCGCGGCTGTTAATTCTGTGGTGTTCAGACTGAGTATCATTGTTCATCAAATTCGCGCCTGTTAATTCTGTGGTGTTCAGACTGAGTATCATTGCTCATAAAAATAACATTCGTGTGATAGATGTGAACGCAGACTACAAGTTTGTGTATTATAATGTTATGAAATGTTAAGTAACATGTGTCGTGCTTATGTTGCTTAGACTGAATTATTCTTGCATACATAGTAGGATAAGTGTCTTTTAGGGAATAATAATGCTGGTTTTAATTAATTTTGCAATGGTCATGAATGATAAAGGGTTAGCTGTTTCATATTATCGTGCGTTTTGATGTATTAATAACAGAATAAACATGCCTAAACAGTTCAATTGTTCGGAATGTAATAAAGACTTTGACTATAATAGAAATCTTAGAAGACATGTATCAAAAGCACATCCTCATGTTTTAAAGATAAACCAGAAGTCGTATGCTTATGAGTGTTCTGCATGTCAAAGAAAATTTAATCACAATAAAAATTTTTAATTCCACGAAAGATTAGTTCTTGGTACCGGCACACCTGAAAATGTTAAGGAAAGAAAATTGGCTTCCTCTCCTACGGCTGTCGCTGTCATTCAGCATAGCAGGTATCCGTGCGTTTTTTTTTAAAGCGCTTCAGTAAAGCGCTTGATGCTTTTGCTGCAGCAAAATGAGGGTCGAAAAAAAACGTAAGTAGGTCAACTGACTGCAAAATGGTGGACAATTAATATTGGCTTCTATTTCTGCCATAATAAATTTAACCCTAAAAGAACTGAACATGTTAAATATAGTTTCGACTTCCATGATAATGATATGAAATTATTATTACTAGACGATTTTGACAATAATAAACGTTGCAAAAAACCAAAACACGAATTCCGCCATGATGGATCGTGCAGCAAACTCGTAAAGCGAAGTTCTGATTTGCTGCACGCTTGCTACAGCGCTACTGCAGCGACGGTGAAGCAAATGTAATGAAAGAACGGTCTGCTGCAGCGCTTTACGTCTTGCTTAAAAAAAAAACGCACGGTATAGCATTCGTCTCTTTCCGCCCTCATTCGGCATTGCGAGGAGCAGAATTGCTTACGCTCCCTAGCCCCTATTTACACTTGCTATTTGTCGCGCAACATCAAGCGCTTTCTGTCGGCTATATGTAGCATCACTGTTTACACTTGGCAGATTTCTCGTCCACAAGTCGACGCAAGTTGTTGCGCTTTCTGTCGGCTAAATGTAGTATCACCGATCACTCTTGGCAGATTTCTCGTCCGCTACTCGAGGCTATATTTATAGTTGTTGAGCTCGAGCAACGTATGAATGATGTGGTGGGCCTTTTAAATGAACAGAATGGATTTTAACAATAAAAAGTAGCTGTTTTAGCTTCTGCAGCTTCAAGTGTTTTGTTAACTTGCACTAATGAGAAGCAAAAAAAAAAAAAAAAAAAAAAAAGAGAGAGAGAGAGACTGGGAAAGGAGATGGAGGTCCAGAAGGCAGGAGAAAGGGTTATTCCATGTTCTCAGTAAAGATTTCAAACTGGAACAAAATTGTCCAATAGATATTATATTAAAATGAATTGAAAGTTTAATTTTTTTTCTTGCATATTGACTCCTGATGTTCTTTATTTTTGTTTTGATGTCGGAGGGAATAGTATTGGGACGAACAGACTTCAAATTTTTACAAATAAACTCCAGTGCATTTTCCCTCCGAATCCTATTGTGATAGTCCTTATTTCTGATGTCATAAAAGTATGGAAATTCCTCGTAAAGTTTGATTAATTTCATGACTTGGTTTTTGTTCCACTCTGACATGACGCTACAAAGCGCGCGGAAACAGAGAAACAGCTGATTTAGGCCCGATTGTATAAACCATTTAATCTTAGATCAGAGGTTAAATTGATCCTTGTTTCAGCTGAACTTGGAATTTTGTGTTGTATAAAGTCTAATCTGAGATTAATTTGTCTCAAACTAAAGTCAACTTTGACTGAAGAAATTTCTCCGATTAAGTTAGATGATCCAAGTTCAGTTATTTCTTTTCTGTTTGAAATATACGAGTGACAGATTGTGCAAATAAAATATCCATTATTATTAATATTAATAGATATGATAGGTACATTTATATATATTTCTTTCAATTTCTTGCCTTAATACACAAACATGCTTATATTTTATAAGGCTCTATCGTGTTCAGCAGTATCAAATAACATAACCTATAATTATATTACGTTTATAACAACCATTAATTATTAATGGATATGATAGATACATTCATAAATGTTCAATTAACTGTATTACTAAACGAAAATTGTCGTTTTATAAAGCTTTATTATGTTTAGCAGTATCAAACACCATAACATGATAACAACTTGAACAGTCAACCTTCTTCTTATTGTCCGCCATTATTTACATTGCAAAAAAAAAACAGTGTCTCCAACAGAGTGTAATATGGAAAGTCCGAAAAAGTAGTTGTAAAGTCGCTAGATTTCTCATTATCAACAAAGAAAGATTAAATTTTGTCACTATGGGGTGCTAAAAAGGTCACTAAATCCCTATTTAAGCAATATAAAAGTTAAAAGAAATTGTTGTTGAAAAAGAGTTAAAATCGCTAGATTGGCAACACTGAACAAACCTGTATAACATGGTCCGCGCATCACGTATTTCACCTGTTTATGAGATGTTGCCAAATCCTTTTCACGTGAACTTAGATTGCATTTGAACCAAGGTAATTTGATCGCAGAAAAGTTTTATACAATAGAAGAAGTGTCTGAACTCGGTTTACTTTTCGATCTTCGATCAAAGTTGATCTTTAGTCAGGGAGTTTTATACAATTGGGCCTAAAAGTTGTCTGCTGCTGCTTTTCCGAACCATGTTCGGGTCCTGTCGCGTCAATTCGGCTGGCCACCTAGGAAATGTCGCACAGAAATAGAAACAGCTTCTACTCAGCAGATGTCGAAAGGAAAGGAACGAAATCCGTACTGCGCATGCGCCCGCGCTGTAAGTCGAACGACAAATAGCAAGTGTAAATAGGGACCTAGAAATATTCTACTCCTCTTGACCAAACGGGACCAAGCGTGCCCGTGTGCACCATTCTCGATTAAAATTTGACCATGGTTAAGTCGGCACTTGACCATCTTCAACGCCAATTTGCGGAGTATCAATCTCGATCAAAGTTAAACAAGCGAGTTGATGATCAAATTTGATCACGAGTGTGGGACCGATTATCTTGAGTTGAACATGGTCAAGTCGAGAAAACCAAAATGGCGGCACGATTTGACGTACTTGATGGAATTGAAGATGAAGTTATGTATCTTGAACACGCAAATCACTGCGGAAATAACATAATTGGTGTTATTGTAGAAAGAGTAAGTTTGTAGATGAATAATAAAAATGTTTTTTTTTCTCAAAATAGACTAATGTTTTATATATGTTTCTGCTTTGGAGGATCGGGACTTTACTTGAGGACAAAATATTATTTAGGCCTAACTGTTTAATTTTGTTAACATAATAATAAAGTAGTTATTCTATGCCGGTAATAATATAGTAAAACTTAATGACAATTTTGTAGAATGAGAGATTATCACTTACTGGCTATAGATTTGCCGTTTGAAACTATTAGGACCTACATGACGTTTTGGACAATTAGGCTATTTACGCTTGAATTAAGAGAAATTACACGGATACCTTCCTTTCCCTCTTATTCCAAAATTCCAACCTTGTGAACACAAAATAAATGGATAAAATTCAGAACAAGGATACTTTCCTTTCCCTCTTACTCCAAAATTCCAACCTTGTGCACACAAAATAAATTGGCATTAAAAACTTCTTTTTCGTATGCATGATGATGCGTATTCGACATACACAGACGAATTGCTTTTTTATTATTTTAAAATAATTGTTAGCGAGGTATCCGTATACTGAAATTTTCCCAAATAAATTATTGGCACTGAAATGTGTCTTTTCGTAAGCAAGATGATGAGCATTCGACAAACACATAGAAATCTGCTCTTTTTAGTAGCCTGTTTCAAGATAATTGTCAGTGCGGTATCCGTATACTGAAAATTTCCCAATTTTTATCAATAATATGAAATAACCACTGTATAAATTACGTTACAAATTATGTGGAATTATGTAAACACGTATAAGACATGTTGAATTGTGAGGTTGAATCCAACCAGGTAGCCTGATTTTCTCTTAGAGAACTTCAGTCAGTATTTTTATTCTCTAATATGGATGCAGAATTGCTGACGAGTTCTAAAAGAATTCCCACTTCGAACTGTGAGAAGTTCGGTGCTCTTTTCTTTTTTTTTTTTTTCTTCCATGATTATTGAAACTTGTTATTTGAAAACTGCAAGGATGTTTGAAACAGTCCGACAAACAAAAACGAAGCGATAATTGACAGGGTGCGTTCGTTTGCTGTTTTATACGCAGTAACTTAGTGCTTAGATGATTCTTCTCAAGCGAGCGTACCGTCAGCTGACGGAACTGAGTTGATCGAGGGAAAATGTCGGTGCACTGCATCTGTAACTTGATCATTGTCAAGAATTAACCATGTTTCTGTGATTGCTGATAAACGGGCTAGATGATCGAGAATGGTGCACACGGTGTGTCACCAAATTTTCGGTAATCGCGATTAGTACTGTAGTCTGTCACCAGTGGAGGCAGATGAGTTAAGGTTGGTAGCGCAAAAAACGCAAGAAGTATGTTGGCACTCCTTCAGATGTTAAAGCATAGGAGGACGAATACTGCAGTTATCCGTTTCTTTCTTCTTGCTTCATTGATTTCAGCAATTTATATGCGATAGTTGACGGATCTTCTGTAGGCTTTGGTTCAAAATAATGTTAATCTTTGAATTGAAAGTCGCTATATAATCCAAGACTAATTTAGGCAATGGATCATCTTTGAAATATCCTACGAAGCCTACTGCGCATGCGTAGATTTGTCGCTGTTTTTGCTTCATTTTGTTATAGTGTAGTTATAGGTTTAATAAGAAACAATCTGTGTACTGTGCCAATAAAAACAAGAAATGGAAGCGGATGCTGGTAAAAGAAAACGTGGTGGTAATTGGACTGCAGAAGAAAAAAATATATTATTTTCCTTAATTAAACCAAAAATATCCATAATTGAAAATAAATGCTTGACTACAAACGCAAATGCAATGAAAGAACAAGCGTGGAAAGACGTTTATAACGAATTCTGTGTCATTTTTGGTAATGGAGATCGCAGCGTTCCTCGTCTGAAAGAGCAGTGGAAGAGATTAAAATCAAGTGCTAAATGCAATTTGCTAAAAGTAAGTACAAGTGTTACACATTTCTAGATTAGGTTTAACTATTATGAAAGATTTCAATGAACGAATTTGTTCTAATGCAATATTTCGTAGCCTAATTCTATAGAAGAAATAGACCAAAGGCGGCACTTTTTAAACGATGGCGCTTTCAAAACCAGTAGGCCTGTACCTGAAATCAACCACTAGGTCTATTAATAACCCCTAGAGTTATGCTGGCAAATGCTGATTAGTTATGTGATTTTAGTCTTTCATTTTGCTCGAGAGGTCCTGGACTACACCAGCAAGAAAACATTACAGATTAACTTATTGTGGAAGAAGGTTTTATTTTTACATGATTCATTGTATTTTACATTTAAATTGTGGTCCGTTCCCTCGTGACGTATGAGTGGATAATATGGCAGCGATAGATCCATTCATTGCTACGTATAACAGGTGGTTTGTTTTAATTTATTCTGTGCAAAGTAATGGGTGCTAGAAAGTAGAACCACGTGCTTAGTAGTCTATAGGCTAAGGCCCACTAATCGTAGTGCGCAATTGTGACTTCTTTGGTCTAGTTCTGTAGAATTGCCTAGTATTCACTTATCTATTTATTTATTCGTATATTTTTAGTTTGAACACCGAAATCCAACTGGTGGAAAATATCCTCCTCACTTGGAGTTTGACATAAACTTACTTGCATCTTTACCGCAAGAATTAACCAAAGGTGACGCAGAATTCGACTCGGATGCACAGGTGTCATATGAGGTTGGTGATTTTGGTTATTATTGTGTGTTTAAATGTGGAGCTATTACTTCATGGTAAATGTTTTTGTCTAAAAGTGGCTATGTCATAATTATGTCACTTAAGGCTACATTGGGTATGGAGTAAATAATATATATCGTGTAGAAATATGAGTTATGTCAGTAGGGCTACACAAAGAAGATAGGGCTGAACTAGCGCTGAGGTAGTTCCCTTCGTATTCTGCTTATACATCTTGCATATACGAATCTGTGACAGGTTAGGTTTGATTAGTTTAGTCTTCTATTATGTCTTGCGTGTACGATAAACTGTATCTCCAAAAAAAAAAAAAAAAAAAATCCCCTATAGATTCAAGGTTTTTCATTTCCGAAATCACGGAACTACTTCAGCGCGAGTTTCACGGAAGATATAATTCACAATTATCGTGAAAGCACAAGCTACGATATACTCGTACCATACACTTCGGATCAAGGTGAAGTTACATCAAACATCTGATGTCAACCCATGCAATTATCAGTCGTAACCTAATATCTCGTGTACTGTTATTATGAATACTGAGACATTTACATGTAATAATTATTTATTTATACTTTCAGGTTTCTGAGATACCGGTAACCCTGCTCTCTCCTTCATCAGGAGAAATAACATCAGTTGAGGTTAGCTTTCTCTCCATATAAGTATAAGAAATTTGTAAAATTCAAATTGTTGGTTAGTTATATCAAATAGCAGAGAGCAATATCAGTCTTACAGTTATTTAATTCTTAAATTCTAGGTTGCTGATGTTAGTGTTATTGAGATATCAGTGTTATTTCTTGTAACCTTATTCTTTGCATGGGTCGGTATAGAATGATGTAATAATAATTATGTAATTATACAGGATGTAACAACTTTAATGTTTAGAATTTCTGGAACACGTTCCCTGACACATTCTACGTTGATTAAACCTAACATACCTATATCCGAAATTGAGGGGTTACAGAGATAACAGAGCTGGAAAAAATAGAACTTCTTGCAGCTCCAAGCATTATACCGTTTATACAAGGCCTATTTTATGGCATTACTAAGTAGAGATACATAAGAAACATTTGAAAAGCAGTGAATGAAGGAAATTTTACTTTTAAGAGAAATTAAATTAAAATTGTTTAGGTTGCTAAGGAAACGAAACAGACAACAGTTTAAAATAACAGTTGTGAGAAAAATAAACCGTATTGTGACTAGTCTTTTTATTGAATTTTGACCATTAAAACATGCCTTTTGTGTACACACATTAGGAATACGCCGACATAGTTTATGTGTATGGACTGTGTGATGGCAATGCAACAGCAGCTGTTTTGGTATATCAAGCACGGTTCCCAAATTGTAGGATTCCTAGTGCACAGGTATTTTCACGTGCCTATTGGCAAATTTCAAGAAGTACAGTGTTTGGAAACGTAAGGACATTTTTTTTTTTCAACTTTGCACTGCTTCTTTCATACTCACAAGTAGTTGTTATTAAAATGTAATATGGTACTAATAAAAGTAATGACATAGACATAGACTTTCGGAAATTGGCGTTACTTCTTTCAGTATTCAGCGATAAAATTAAACTCAAAAATTTAACTTTGGGGTACAAATACTCCAAACCTATAGAACTTTGGATATAGATGTGTTAGGTTTAATCGACGTAGAACGTGTCAGGGAACATGTTCCAGAAATTCTAAACATTAAAGTTGTTACACCCTGTATATTGAACACTTTAATTTTATTCCAATGTGAGTGGATCGGATCTTTGAGTTCACCATGATGATGATGATGATGATGATGATGATGATGATGATTTATCACTTTAATGTCCTTGTTCCATATCTCAAAGCTACAATGCTGTGTAAGATCTATTCCGGTATGTGTTATTTATATATTAAGTCCATTTAATACTGTATTGGTGTGCTTATTTCAGGGTATCAGTATTCCACTTTCACCTACAGCAGTTCCAAGTACAGCTGAAGTGAATTCTGTTTCCACAAACCTGGACCAGTGTGCGTTAACTGTTCCAACAGTAATCAACAAGGAGTAAGTTTAAGACCTCATTCAAATTTAAGAACATTACTATTTATGACTACTGTATTATAACATTCATATAATATGTATTATTTCAGGCAGTCCAGTGGGTCAGAAGGGGACTGTTCTAGCAGTGAACGTCATGGAAAGGTTTGTAATGATAATATAGCATTCGTAAGAAATAATTTGTTAGATACAGGGTGATTCAAAAGTCGCGCGATATAGGAGATCTCCGTTATTAGTGCAAGTACAAAAAATACAGTAGAACCCCGGTCATCCGTCACCCTATTAACCGATTGGCAGATTATCCAACTTTTTTTTCTCGCTTTTTTTTTTGCTACAGAAATATATTAAATACGTATATATTATATTAGCGCGTTTTCTTTTCTAGAAAGAGTTATTACAAGACTTTACCCTTACACATTATGGTTACCTGTTAGAGTTCTATAAAATGTCTTCCATGGTTATCAAAGGAAATCGTGTCCATTCAAGGGCAGTTCTTTCACTGCATATTCAGCTTTCTTCACTCTTTCTTTTTTCTGTCTTGCGAAGTATAAAAAAGTGCAAATAACTGAGTGGTTTGTGGAAGATAAACTGTGGCTCATCTCAGAACATGAGATTGGAGTCACAACCGTGTTCAATTTAATGAAAATCAAAGATAAAGTGTAGAAAGTATGTAAATCCAATACACGAGACTTCCACTACTCCTATCTTTCCACAGACAGCCATTACAAGGAATTTCCTTTCCCGTTAAAAAAACCGTTGTTAATAACAGACTTAAATCAGTGGACTCCTGATCCACAACCTAGCGTGTTCAATACGAAATCACAGAGAAAATCACTAAAGTATAAGCGTTATTCACTAAATTTACAACAATCTTTTATGGTATGGATTATCTGATTAACCATTCAGCTCAACCCCTTCATTACGACGGATAATAGAGGTTCTACATTTCAAATAAATTTTTAGATACTGGTACTTGTAGTTCATGTCCAAAATTTAAAGAAAATCGTAAGAGCCATTTTTGAGAAAATTGCAACAAACATGTTCGCGTTTCAAGTAAAGTACCAGTTTGGTTAGAGAAAACGCATCCAAAACTGAGGTGTCACATCTCTGGAGGATACGAGACTTAAATTAGAAATGTGGTTTGGGTCGCGCGCCATAATTAATAAATTGTGTTTTTTTGCGTTGACAGGTGAGTAAGTTGAGAGTCACAATGGCAAACTGAAACATTTTATCACTTGAACTTTCACGACCTGTGTAATTATTCCACATGCACACTAATGAAGTAAATGTTCAAATTGGTGGCCATTTTGTTGACGTCACATCCATACACGGTTGAGGTAACTGCTCTGCACATTATGTAACACTGCAGGTGTTATTTGTGCACATTCTCTCCTGATATTTTCCTGCAGTTCATCCAGTTTTCGGGGTCTGTTGCTGTAAACTACACACTTGAGATGTCCCCAGAGAAAAAAATCAATTGGCGTTAAATCTGGCGAACTTAGGCAGCCATTCCACTGGATTCCTGCGACCGATCCAACGCCCAGTGATAACTTCATTGAGCAATTTGCGGACTGTCAATCTGAAATGCGGTGGTGTTCCATCCTGCTGAAAGAAAAACCCACGTCTTCTTTCTAAGGGGAGCTCATTCAAGTAGGCCAGCAGTGTAGCCTCGAGATGCTATCTGTACAGTGGAGCAGTAAGCTTGTTGTTCAGAAACACGGGACCGATGACAACATCCCCGTGTATTCCACACCACACATTTAATCTTGGGTCAAACTGATTATGAGCCTCTACAGCTATGTGGGAGCTCTCAGTTGCCCAGTACACAGCGTTATGTCGATTCAATGTTCCGTTGAAATGGAAACAGGCCTCATCGCTCCAACAAATATCAGCTTCAAGGTTTGTCTGGTGCGTTAGTCGTTCAAGGAACCACTCATAGAACTGCACCCGCATATGTGTCATCCCCATGCAGTTCCTGCACGAAGTGT
The DNA here is from genome assembly GCF_040183065.1 of Periplaneta americana. Classification (NCBI taxonomy): domain Eukaryota; kingdom Metazoa; phylum Arthropoda; class Insecta; order Blattodea; family Blattidae; genus Periplaneta; species Periplaneta americana. The sequence goes on from NC_091131.1 coordinate 165,205,597, forward strand.
ATGCAATAGGGATGGAAATGATTGACGGATAGTATTGACGCTTGACTGGTGCCACATTCTTGCGCCACTTCCCTGGTTGACCGTGACGGACTGACTACCAGCTTAGCTAGTACACTAGCTGCGTTTGCATCCCCTGTTGCTGTACGAGGCCGCCCTGAACGTTTTTTTGTCGTGGATACTGCCTGCTGTCTTGAACTGTTTCAGTAAACGACCAATGCTTCCGTGATGTGGGGTAGGTTGATCTGGATGCCGTCTGTGATATTCTTCTGCTGCTTCCCGCAGAGTCAGGCCTCCCACGTGGATGAGAGCCATTTCCACCCTCTCAGGAATTTTGTACATTGTCTGTTGCTACCCGGTTCACTGGTGAAACTAGCACTTACTCACCTGTCTACACAAAAAACACAATTTATTAATTACGGCACGCAACCCAAATCACATTTCTAATTTAAGTTTCATACGCTCCAGAGATGTGACATCTCAGTTTTGGATGCGTTTTCCCTAACCAAACTGGTACTTTACTTGAAACGCGAACATGCTTGTTGCAATTTTCTCAAAAATGGCTCTTACGATTTTCTTTAAATTTTGCACGTGAACTACACGTACCATTATCTAAAACATTTATTTGAAACTATTTTTTGTACTTACACTAATAACGGAGATGTCCAATGTCGCGCGACTTTTGAATCACCCTGTATATGCTTATGTAACCTCATTATATTTACTACATAACAAGCTTTGAGAACGTATACTAAGTGGGGCACATGTGTACCCCAGAAATAATTAATATTACGTAAGTTTAATGTTTGGAAATAAGTGAGTACAGCCTTACACACAAAAAATGATCAGTCTCCTGTAGTGTGAGTTTGTTGTTATTGTTGTTGTTTTCTAATGTCAGGCGTTTGACAATAAAGTCATTTGACCTCTTGCACTCCAATATTTTTCAAAGATATTATCATGACCAGCCACTGAAGCACAGATTTTGAGGTGTTCCGAATCCATTTCTTGGTTTGAGTTGCACAATGGACAGTTAGGGGACTGATATATTCCAATTCCATGCAGGTGTTTGGCCAAACAATCATGGCCTGTTGCCAATCTAAATGCAGCTACAGACGATTTTCGTGGTAAATCGGGAATTAACTGTGGATTTTGATGCAGAGAGTTCCATTTTTTCCCTTGGGATTGAGTTATCAAATTTTGTTTGTTGAAGTCTAAGGATGTAGATTTAATAAATCTCTTCACAGAGTAATACGTAGATTTAGTAACAGGTCTGTAAGTAGCAGTGCTGCCCTTCTTTGCTAAAGCATCCGCATTCTCGTTTCCCAGGATTCCACAATGGGATGGTATCCATTGGAATACAATTATTTTATTGAGTGATATTAATTGAGAGAGCATTTTAGTTATTTCTGCTGTTTGAGATGAAGGTATGTGTTTAGAGACTATTGATAGAATAGCTGCTTTGGAGTCTGACAATATAACTGCATTCCTAAATTTATTGATGTGGCATAGAAGATTCCTGAGACATTCACTTATTGCAATGATTTCACCATCAAAACTTGTTGTTCCAGATCCAAGAGATCTATAAAGTGAGAAGAGACAGCACGTAACACCTGTGAGTTTAAGTTCACTTTGGGCAGCTTTTGATTCACACGACTAGGGAAAGGATGCTAATTTTGCACCTAATTTACTCCTTGATTATATCTTCGTTGTAGATTAGTTGTAACACTTGATCTATAAACAGATAGAAAAAAAGGGGGGGGGAACAGAGTGTGCTTAAGAAATTTTTTGAAATGTAATCCTAAGCTCTCACTGAATCATCTGAACTCTTTGAAAGGGAACTTCATGTATGGCAGCTGGTTCGTATTTTCTAAGATTATACATGTTTACAACTATACACAATGGAAAATTAGGATTGTGAAATGAAATTTATGAGAGCAACTCTAGGATATACTCACTTAGACCACAAAATAAATGAACTCCAATTACAACCAGTGTCACAGTTTTTAAACAAGTAGGCCTATCAGTTGCAATGGAAAAACCACATCCAATGAATGAATCATGATAGACTTCCAAAATCCATGCTTCAATACTGTCTTTGGGCTGTCCAGAAAAAAAGGTGGACTGCAAATGACTCACTGACACTAACAAGCCTTGTGACATATGTATACTTGTTTGGATGATGATTATGATGATGATTATAATATTTTCTAAACCTCATGTCAACTTTATCATTTTCAGCAGTTTTTCTGCTGATATCAGTACTTCTCATTGTCCCTGCTTCACTTCCAGAATACAGTACAAGCATAACTAAGGTTTTATACAAGCTTATTCTTGTGGGCTTTTCACTTATAACCAGTTTCACTCTAACTTAACTATTCAGAAATTCATTGATGTCTAATGATATGCAAGTATCGGTGATTAGACGTGTGTAGTTACAAGTGGTTTAATGTCGAGCTCCGTGAATTTAGCAAAGCCGTGTATGTGATTTTGCTGATTGTCGTGCTATTCTTGTTAGTTGCATGGCTTGCCCATTAAGGTCTTAATAACAACACACAATATAAACAACTACAGAAATTCAGTGACCTCAATAAGTGCTTCGTTTTCTAGACAATGATTTTAGCACTTGAATTAGGACCAGCAGAAACCGCCCTATTTAACGGCGTAAATGATTGACCAACACAGCCATTCCAACAAGTGCACATGTTCTCTTTACACGTTATATTTTACATAGTGTTCTTTAAAACTGTATCTTATTGTATTTTATATTGTATTTTAATTGTATTTTATTGTGAACTAGAGACACTGACCTAGGCTAAGAAATCATAACGAAGGTCACCATGTTAACTCTAACAAGGCTTAGACATTGCGATAAATAATATGCAACCAAATAGTAAATTCATAAAATACCAAGAGGCTAGGTTTTCATTACATATAGTTAACACAATGCTCAAACATCTGATGATGATACATAAGTAGTATCGAAAACGTTAATGTTATAAAAAAACTATTTACGAAGATAAGCACAGGTGGCGCAACAAAATTGTTTAACTCATAATAGCAGCTTATTGGCACACAACAAAATGAAAGTGTCCTACTGATATGTTTTGAGGAATGTTTCTAGTTTTGGCGGTAGGCATTACTATATACTTTTCTCTTGATTAATCATTAATCCCATTAGTTGAGCTGCATTAGGAAGTTCTGTTGTTAATCATTTAAGAGTTGCCAGGTCCCTAGTGATAATGGTAATATCATCTGCGTATGCACATATTTGGCTTGACTTGAGGAATGGTCTACTTTTTCGATTGCCTGATGTATTGCCAGGTTAAATAATATTTTGGATAATCCGTCTCCCTGTTTCACCCCAGCATTAAAAGAGCTGCTATTACTGAATTTGTTCCCAAGACTAACTTAGATACCTAATTCTCCCAGTGCTTCGTAGAGTGCGCTTCTGCACACACTGTCAAATGCTTGTCTAAAATCAATAAACAGCAAATGTAATTCTGTATCCCATTGTGAAATTTTTCCATTATTTGTCTAATGGTGAATATTTGGTATATAGAAGAACAAAATGGTTTTCGTAAAGACAAGTCTTGCTGTGATGGTTATTTTACATTGAAATTGCTAATTGAAAATCCAGAGAATTCAACTTAGAGACACACATTGCTTTTATTGATTTTAAACAAGATTTCGATAGAGTCAATCGAATAAATTATTTCAGATGCTAGCAGATGATCATGTCCCCCAACAGCTCTTAATTAACATTCATAACGTTTACAAAACAACTTTGATAGCAGTTAGAAACAAAAATAGACTTTCAGAATGGGAGCAAATTCGTAGCAGAGTAAGACAAGGTTGTGACCCATCTCCATTACTTCTCGTTATATATATAAACAGAATCATTAGCAATTGGAAACAGATGCGTCATGGTTCAATTTCTGTCAGTCGAAGTTTACAGATTGATAGTCTGCTCTTTGCTGATGATTTAGCCCTAGTTGCAAGCGATGAAGACGAGCTTCAGTATTCAGTGCATAATCTAAATATGATCAGCACAAAATACGACATGGAAATCAATAATAAAAAAAACAAAAGTCATGATATTTCCTGGGAAATACCTGGTCGCAAGCAAAATTTCCTTAAACAAATTAATAGAAAGAGTAAATGAGTTTATGTATCTTGACTGTAATTTAACATTTCTTGGTGAAACAGATATAACTTCTAAAATTTGCAAATGCAATAAAACAATGGGAATAATCAACAAAATTATGAAGCCTTCCCTAGTACAGTGATACACAAGAATATACTTCTATAAACCTTAGTTATACCTGTACTATGTTTTGGAAGTGAAGCATGGACAATAAGAAGTACGTATATCAGCAGAATAACAGTCTGTGAAACGAAATTTATGAGAGCAACACTAGGATATACTTGCTTGGATCGCAAAAGAAATGAGGATATCATGCAAGAACTTCAATTACAACCAGTCTAACAGTTTATAAATGAGTACCAGCTGCAGTGGAAAAACCATGTCCAACGAATGAATCGGAATAGACTTCCAAAAGTCATGCTTCAATACTGTCCCCAGGGGAAGAGATCTTTGGGTTGTCCAAAGAAAAGGTGAACTGAGAATGATTCATTCACTCCATAACAAGCCTTGGGCCATATCTTTGTTTGAATGGTGATGATTATTTATCAAAACACCATGTCAACTTTATCATTTTCAACAGATAAAAGATTAATAAATTCAGAATATCAAAATGTACCATTTCCACGAAATTTCAAATGAAAAAGATGGGAGCATCTCAATGTACAACATATAATTCCTGAGTATCCAAGGCAACGTGCAACCAGTTGCATCCTTTCGATTACTCACAGGGCATGACTGTTTGTCAAAACACTTGAACAAAATTTGAATTTTTTCTTCATCACTTTGCGCATTATACAGTCTTCAGAAAGAAATGGCTCAGAATCATAATACGCCCAGCCCTTTCCTCTAAACCCACTGTGTGTGAGAAATGTAGGAGAGGGAGCGAGTTAATGGCTTTATTGCCAAGAACTCAGCATTAGTTAACGAAAACAACACATTTTAAAAACGCACTATTTCATGTCACCATTTAAAACAGTTTAAAGAAACAAACATCTTTTTGATTTTTTAAATAAAACTGTTTTTCTTTTTTGCCAACCCTGCATTTGAATAGTATAAGACAAAATTATTTAATTTTTTTTTTTTCCATTTTGTGTTTAAGCCATCCCTTTTTTTTTTTCTAACCTTTGGTGCACACTTTAAATGTCTGAATGATCATTATACACAAATATTGGTGTAGGTCATTCGTTATGTCGTGAAATAAAATGCTTGCATGTGCTGTAAGATATAGTAAAAACCTTATGGTGGAGGTAACTGAGCTTGCTTGCTACGTACGAGTAGAACTGTAGCGAGGGAGAAAAGTTGAGAAGCTTACTTTCTTCTTCCCTGACAGAAAGACAGGTCTCACGAGATACGAAATGGTCTATACTTACTGCATCTTGTCCTGCACTTCCCTATCCCTACTTAACTGCATCTCCCAAATTGCGAAGGCTGAGGTGAGGAGGAAACATTCCTCTTTCTAACTTGTAAATTCCTCAGAATCTATTTTCTGGACATATTATAGCTAGACCACTTAGAAAAGGCAGCTATGGCGGAAACCTAAATCATTTCCTTCTCCCACACTCGCTGCGTGTTCCCCTCTGTGCATTCCCCGACGTTGATCACCAATCAGAATCCGTGTTTTAACCTAAGTTGGCGATACTATACTAGATGTGATGTATCTTGTCTCACTGTGAAAAGAGAGAGAAAGGAGATATGTCTTACCTCGTCTGTATTGTTATGGTGATTGGGGTAATGGAGCGATGCCGTCCATACATCCAGTGGCGGAAGGGCCTGCTTCCATGAAAATAGAGATGTCGTCAGTCTCCTCACACTTATCTGTATCTGTACCTGTATCCGATTCTTCTAAATTTATCACAAAACTGTCCAAGAGCTCATCCACGATACCATCTTTGCTCCTATAAAAATCTTCAATATACCGAACATGTTCACATGCACTATTCCAATTTTCAGGTGTTATTTTTTCCAACGCGGCTTCAAACAGTTCCTTAGTTTTGCTAATTTTGAAATTTGTGTTGTGTTTTGCTACGTCACTTTTTACTTGTACCCATATCAATTCTATTGGATTAAAGTCACAATGATATGGTGGCAAACGCAGTACGGTGTGTCCATGTTGAACAGCAACTGTGTCGATTTCGCATGTTCTGAATCTGTCTTTTGATTTTTTAACAATATCATATAAAACTGGTTTAGTATAACACGGATCGTACGGAATATTGTGATAGCGTAACCATGCTTGCATTTCTTTTTTTTTTTTTAGTGGAAGAAACGGGAGCTTTATTTAGTTCAACTATCACTGAATTCCATTACTATCACTGAATTCTGTGGTATATTAGGGAGGAGAGTATTAATAAACCAGTTCTTAAAAACATTCCCGTCCATTTCTTCATGGTAGTCTCGTGTAGATTTGGATTTGAAACACAATAAACCATTAGGTACAAATCCAGTCTGCGATCCAGCGTGAAGCACGATAAATCGTTGGCCTTTGCCTATGGGGACTCGTAGTGGTGATTCTAGGTCGCCCTCAGAATTTTCACACATCCAGGTCTCGTCCAAATAGATAATGGGGCGGTTAGAAGATCGATATTCTCTTATTTTCCTCAAAAAATGAAATTCTTTACTACAACATCACTCCTTTGCATTAGCATTTTCCGTCCTTGATTATTTTTGACGTAGCGAAATTTCATTTTCTTCAGTATCTGTCGAAGAGTCCATTTGCTACCATCAAACAATTTCGCCTCTTTTAGAGCCTCCCTCATATTATCTAAACTTGGCAAAAACTTTGATTGATACAAATTGTAAATTGTAATAGCAGAACCCGTAAACGAATCTATAACAGTTTTATTTGGTGTTCTGTTGGGTCTCTTCTTTCCTGGGGTTGACAAAACGTTTCCACTTTTTTCCGCCTGTTGTTTTTGATTTAAAATACGAGAAACTGTTCGCCTAGATACACCAGTCGCAACCGCCGTTCTACCTAATACATTTGATACTGATATTGTTTCTCTTCCGTTTTGCAGTGCGTCTAATTCTTCTTCAAAGAACTTACGCACCAAACATACGATTTCCCTAGCGTCTGACTGTAACGGTTTCCCTTGTTTGCCTACACCAGCTAGGAGCACCAAAATCAAAAGCACAAATAACACAAATAAATTAAAAGGGATGTAAAAATCACTTACAAGTTGATGCATTCTGTAGCACAAAATAGAATACTCAGTAACAAAATATCTCTCTTCGTACTGTGTAGTTCCGTCACTGAGCTTGTCTTTCAAGAAACTGAGTTCCGGTAGCCTGCACAATAACAAGGTTTTGAAAGGAATACTGAGAATTTACAACCCTCCTATAATCTCCACCCTCATTTGAAGGGACTTGGTTTTATTGCTATTGAGACAAGTTAAACCTCACCAGGTATAGGCCGCTGTTATCGTGACTCTTATTGGATTGCGTTCTTTACTTCCGCTTCAACTGCACACTTCTGGTCAAAATATTTGTCCTCTATTTTCCGCGCATGCTCACATAATTTCATATATTTTTTGGGAGAATATTCATCAATGAGTTTATGATCTAATAATATTTCTCACGTAAAGACATGCCAATACTCTGGTTATAACTTAAACACACAGCACTATTACTAGTATTCATTTATTTATTTTATACTACCACTTCACTTCACTTTGCGCAACTGTACTCCCTTCGAACTCAGCGTTCGCCATGAACAAGAACTGTGGGAGGGGAGGTTAGCGCATGCGCATTACAACTGCGTTTACAAAGTGGTATCCCTATAACTTGCAAAATAAAGTACACAGCACAAGCTAAGCTGGAAACAGATACTGGACTCATGCAATAATAATATTAAAACATGTCACTAACTGGAAACAGTTAGAGCAGTGTGCTCAGCATTGCTGGAATTGAGCAACAAATGTATAGCTGATGCATAATAATAAAAATTGATGACCTCAGTATATTTCACAGTCAGTCCACATAGCTTACCGTAAAATGTTACATTTTTTTTTGCGTGTTAGAATCAAATAGAGAATTTCAAACAGTGTAATAAACTTCAAACTTAGACATTAAGAAAAACACATTTCATATCAGAAATATTGTATGCGAAAGATTAAATTTTTTAAATTTTTTTTCATAGGATTCTGGTGAAACATCATTGAAAATGACAGAATTTGAAGCGGAGATGTTGCAGCTCCAAAAAGAAAAGCATGAATCGCAGATGAAACATGATGAGGAACTCCATCAGTTGCAAAAAACGAAATTATTATTGGAAATAGAATTATTAAAAGCAGAGTTAGAAAGAACTGGGACAAATGAAAAAAACTAGAAATGTAATAGTGGTAGTGAAGCTCTTCACTGTACATAATTTGCACGAAAGCTTCCCAATAGTACAGTAAAAGCCCGATTTAGTGTGGCTGTTGGGGACATACTTAACTCCCGCATCATAGCTGAACTGCGATCTATCGGAAGTGATTACAGTCCGTGTGTTAAGGAAAGGACAAGTCACCTGGAGATAGGTAAAGTCAGTAATTTAATGCACTATAACTCTATACATGAATTTAAATAATGTAATAGTACTGTAATATAAACTAAACACTCTCCAGTTATGCTGTTTATTCCATAAAACTTATTATTGTATTTATTTTTAGCATTAGTTCACTTCACTGTTTAGAAACTGTCCTGATTTTACATTGACTTAAAAAAGTCCGTAAGTTTTGTTTGCATTTCTTCTCTGCATATTGTTTTATATTAGCAAGATGGAGGAGACGAATATTGGTTCACTTTGGCTTTCCAACAAAGACATTACATTATTTAGATGAGATATCACTGCAGTAACACTTGGAATATTGTCTTCCTCTTCTACAACATTTTCATCGTCGTTTTCTTCATTTTCACTGCCATTTTCATTCTGTATAACATTTATAATATCTCCACTCTCTAATTGTACCTTTTGGAATGCCGCATTCCCGTGACAAATTTGCCTTTGTTTCTCACTCACTAAATATGCTTTTCGTTTTTGCGACATTACTGCACTTAACATTTAATTAAATTAAGACTCAGAACATTGACACAGACTAAAACACGGTCCAGTATAACTTTCACTTTACAAGATTTGAGAAAACTAAAATAAAAATGCATTCATGACTTGTTAAGGCAGAATCCCATGCAGTTTTACAACCCCGAAGAAAAGGTCATTGTCCACTAAGGGGGCTGTGCATATACCTGCTGGTGCAGCACATTATACTGCAGAAATGCTCTATGCAGTATTATCTTTTACATTAATTTTTTTTAAGATTGATTTCCACTAAATATATTGTATTGTGGCAACTGCCCTGGAAAGTTCTCGCTGCCTCGGGAGTCGAGCACGCGTCCGGCAGAAGGGAGGGCGCGCGGAAAGGAAGGAGACGCGAGAGACGAGGCGAGCTCCGCGGGTGCGGCGTGGGGAAAGGAAACGTGGGCTTCGGCAAGCACGTATGCCATGGCGGAGAGAGAGAGAGGGAAGAAAAGCAACTGCGACCGAGCAGAGAAAGCCAGAGAAGTCTCCAGTAGCGCAATCCTCTGACGTTTGGAGAAACTTCGGGAAACAGTACTTTCTGGAAAGTGTGATTTCGCAATAAATAGAAGGGCAAGTGAGCCGCACAGTCAGTTTTTGTGAAGCAGCCGTGAGCGAGCAAGGAAGCCAGCCTTCGAGACCGGGGTTCGACGTGAAGCCAGTTTAGTTTGGACAGCGAGTTCAGTTTGAGTAACTGCAGCAGCGCCCAGGCGGAAGCAACGCATCCAGGAGTCTTGGGTTCGACACGCGAGTGAACTTGAGTAACTGCAGCAGCGCCCAGGCAGAAGCAACGCATCCAGGAGTCTTGGGTTCGACATGCGATTGAACTTGAGTAACTGTAGCAGCGCCCAGGCGGAAGCAACATGTCCAGGAGTCTTGAGTTCGTCGAGCTGTGAGCTGAGTAACTGTGGCAGCGTCCTGGCGGAAGCAACGCATCCAGGAGTCTTGGGTTCGACACGCGAGTGAACTTGAGTAACTGTAGCAGTGCCCAGGCAGAAGCAACACGTCTAGGAGTCTTGGGTTCGTCGAGCTGTGAGCTGAGTAACTGTGGCAGCGTCCTGGTGGAAGCAACGCATCCAGGAGTCTTGGGTTCGACACGCGAGTGAACTTGAGTAACTGTAGCAGTGCCCAGGCAGAAGCAACACGTCTAGGAGTCTTGGGTTCGTCGAGCTGTGAGCTGAGTAACTGTGGCAGCGTCCTGGCGGAAGCAACGCATCCAGGAGTCTTGGGTTCGACACGCGAGTGAACTTGAGTAACTGTAGCAGTGCCCAGGCAGAAGCAACACGTCTAGGAGTCTTGGGTTCGTCGAGCGGTGAGCTGAGTAACTGTGGCAGCGTCCTGGCGGAAGCAACGCGTCCGGGAGTCTTTGCTTCGGCGTGCAGTGAACTTTATCTGAAAGTCTTGAGTTCGAAGTTCAGTGGACTGTCTCTGGAAGTCTTGAGTTCGATATACTGTGAACTTCAGTGAATGAGCTAGAAGAACTAGCCAAGGCAAACGAACTGTGACCTGAGAGTTTTGTTTTGTAAATAGTACTTTGTGAACATTAGTTGAGATTAGGAGTACATTGTTGTTCTCAATAATCCACGTGAATAGTCATTATCGTCTATGGAGTGTAATAACGAATACTGTGTTGCTATGTGGAGTGGAATACCCATTGTTGACGGGAGTGTTTAAATTCAGAAATAGAAAACCATTGTTGTTGTGAATAAAAGTAACATTATTGTTTTGAATTAAAAGTCACAGTATATTTGATGTCTTTTACTGGGGGACATATTTTCTTCATGTTAAATACATATTCGCGGTAAATCGGGCCGTGCTATATCGGGCTTTTGCTGTATTTAGAAGCTTTAAATTCTTCTTTTCCAATCATTTTCTGGAGTTCAGTGCAGAGTAGTAAGTGTTCCTTGTTCATTGCAGTATTTGTGTTGCATACCACACATTATGGTGAGTGTAACAAGTTCATTTGATGGAGATGTGCTGCTAGACAGTAGTGGCCAGCTTCTAAGTGGAATGAGGCAATTGCATCAGATCGAGGAGTATTAGGTATGTTGGGCTCTTAATGGTTTTTTCAATTTTTTATTTTGACATTGTTCTTTAGTGAGTTTTCCTACATGTGTTTCTGTTTGCATTTTGGTTAAGAATGTTGTTTACTTATAATCATATAATTTTCCTCCTAGAGATTTAGGACATGTTTTTCAGAATTTTATTTTCTTAGCGTAATTTCTTCCTCTTATTTTACACAACATTGGATACATCTTTTCGGTTCACCGGCATCTTTCGTGAAGATTCCAAGTATCGAAAAACTAAACATGGGAAATCCAAGGCCCTTGATTCATCCCTTCTCACTAATGACAATTGAAACTTGTTAAATTAACAACTTTTATACGTCACTGTGTTAACTTATGAAACTTTATGTGATACTTTACCTTAGTAACTGCTGGCTGCAAAAGGGTATCTGTCGTATACAGGGGGGAGAGCCATTAATCCTTCCCATTGAAGGCCTTAAGGAACCAACCTGGACAAATACCTAATGTCCCATCTCTACCTTCCCGTGATGCAGTTGTTAGTAGGCATAATTTTGCGAGCTGAACTAAAGGGAGGGGCTACTCATCAATTAGCACTGGTCAGCTTGATGAGTTAATGACTGAATTTGGTATAATTTTCCTCTATTCAATACCTAATTCCCTCTTTACCCTTTCCTATCCAGTCCTCTGACTGAACTCTTACTTTCTTCGACCCCGACGGCATTAGAGCATTCGAGGCCTAGGGGTTCATTTCACTTTCCTTCCTCCTCTTTCTACTTTTCTGTTCCTAGTGCTGACCTGCTATGGCACTAAAATCGTCCTCCAGTGGCTTAAGGAGGGAAAGCTGGTGATCAACAAGATCTCCCAGCTAGGTCCAATGGACCCGTCGACCAACAGCAGGTGTGGTCCTCCAGACATTCTGGGGGTTGTGTGTGAATGAAGTAGCCACCAAAACGTTAAAATATGGTGTTCACTTAAATCAGCTACAACTTGCCGTTTTCACTGCCCATTGTGCAACTCAAACCAAGAAATGGATTCTGTGCTTCAGTGGCTGACTATGATAATATCTTTGAAAAATATTGGAGTGCAAGAGGTCAAATGACTTTATTGTCAAACGCCTGGCATTAGAAAACAACAACAACAACCTTAGTAACTAAATTTCGGGATGATTTGCCGTCATTTTCGAACTTTTCATCACTAGTCACTGATGTAAACTGCCATATTAAGTTTCGTAAGTTAACACAGGGAAGTATAAAAGTTGTTACTTTAACAAGTTTAGCATATAGGTAAAGGTAAAGGTATCCCCGTAACATGCCATGAAGGCACTTGGGGGAGGGCATGGAGGTAGAGCCCCATGCTTTCCATGACCTCGGCACTAGAATGAGGTGGTGTGGTCGGCACCACGCTCTGACCGCCTTTTACCCCCGGGAAAGACCCGGTACTCAATTTTATAGAAGGCTGAGTGAACCTTAGGGCCGTTCTGAAAGTTTGGCAACGAGAAAAAATCCTGTCACCACCTGGGATCGAACCCCGGACCTTCCAGTCCGTAGCCAGCTGCTCTACCAACTGAGCTACCCGGCCACCTAAGTTTAGCATATAGAACTTGCAAAAATGCAATTGCATTATGATACAAGGTCCGGCAGAATGATCTCCTCAATTGGGAACATAACAAGAGCAACACAGATTCTATTCAAAATTTTATTTTATGTCTTACAGAAGAATCACTTTGTTTTAAAGATAATTTCGTCCAAATGCTTGCCCTCACGAGCTATACACTCCTCAAACAGTGACTGTTAGTCCTTCTTCCTCAAAAAAGCGTGGCTCTGTCCAAATTGTGCGACAGAACACCAAACAGTAACACATTCACTGTGGAGAGGTCGCTGATGCATTCCTCGAGGGTTTTCTGGGGACCAACATGGAATGTTTTGTTTGTTGGCACAGCCCAACAAATGAAAATGAGCTTAGTCATTACTGAGCACAACAGCATCGCCTGGAACATATTGCAATATGGTCTGCAAGCCAGTCACGTTGCCGAAGTTCCTGAACCACTAGACCTTTGTAGGGATGGAACTTGACGTCTAGGTGTAAGATTCGTCTGACGCTCCGATCAGATATTCCCAGTGCCAGAGCTTATTTAATGGCTGAACGTTGCACAGTGGTTCCAAATACAAACCTAGCAGGACAAAATGAATAATTCTCCTCGTTTCTAACAGATTTTCATAAAATTTTGTATAGAGGTTACAGGCATTTTGCATTTGCGTATAAACTCTGATTACGATTAGATAAAATAAACCACCCTTTTACAGGGGTTGAATTTTAAAGAATTATAATAATTTTACAAAACTGATTTGCTCAGGGATTGGAACAAAATCACAAATGCATTATATACTTTCTATTTAATTTTAATGTGTGAAAGATGCTAAAAATACACAACAGTCGTACACATTGAGTCAAATATCATTTAATTTTTTTAATAAAATAGCCTACATATTAATACAATTTTAACAAAACCGCGAACTCTGGTTAAATAAACCTACATTTGAAATATTTAAAGATATTTGAGAGAGTTGTAACTCTATTAATTTTCAAACATCATCATCATCACCACCACCACCATCACCACCACCACCATCACCACCACCACCATCGTGATCCTGGAGTAGTCTTAGTAGGTCTACATCAGAAGATACACTTTTTCTACTCTTTTGGCCTTAGATACGAAGCCTGCTTACCATTGGGCCAGAGGAAATTCCATCAAATCGATTGTCGTATCGCGCGCGTGATAAGCTTATTCCCTGAAATTCTTGTAATCTTTATTTCGGACTGCTTGGGGTTCCTCGGACATCATCCCAACAGAAGTACGGCTTCCTTTATCAACTGCGCACCATGGGTAAGTATTTTATGCACACTTTGCGGCATATAATACCACTTATATTTCTGGGTGTATAATTCTACAGTGCCCAAACAGTATTTTTTCAAACTCTCCAATATTAATACTGTACCCGCTGGCGATTGTTTTAAGCAGTGGTCGGCAAAGATTACGTCATATAAAATGCAGCCCGCAATTCACAGCGAAGGGGAATGTAGGAGAGAAGGGTATCCAGATTGCTTAACGTTGAATGAACAAGTGTTGGCTAAGGGGATGGAAATCATGCCTTACCCCTTCGCCCTGCTTGTATATTAAGGGGTTAATTCGCGAGTTACGAAATGACGACCACTGGTTTTAAAGATGGTTCCAAATCACCGAATCAAGCCTTCATCTACGCCAGTAGTTTCTGATGCCAAACCTGGATCTTGAAAGAACCTCCGCGCCCTAATCCTGTCATTAGTCGTACCAAATTCTTGTTTTGGGAATGTCGACATGAAGTCCCATTTCTTTGCGTAAGCGATTTTGTTTTCTTTTCTTTCATTCATTTTCGTGACCATTTCTGAGTAAAACTTAACACCTGCTTTACCATTTCTGCTACATCAGGCCTGTATGTTGATCTCAAATCCATTTCTGTGACGAGCAATCTCATCAACCGAGTGTGTTTCCTCAGCTTCCTCTTCTGACTTTTCTCAGCACATTCATGAAACGACTTTTGTGGACGATTTTTGTTTTTTCGTCGCTAGACACAGTCTAGTTAAAAAAAAAAGTCTTTTTAACACTTAACCAATCCTTGTATTTCCTTAAGAAATTTTTAATACGTAGAGGCAATTATAGTAAAGGCAGAAGAAATAGGCGGGTTTTTGGTCTTGTGCGGAATCTACTCACTCCACACTTTCTCTAGCTGTTTATGACCTGAACAAAGAGATCTTCCTGTTGCTGCGTTCGAATGCTAGTTGTTGACAAGTGCTCGTCTGTGATACTACTGTGTTATGACTTGTTCGCAGATGTATATGTACTAATAAAGTATTTTAAAATACTAATCATCCAAGTAATCACTATCATGTCTCAGTCAAGCCCTGATATCAGAAGTCATACTAAAGGCGTTATTTATCAAGTTTACTGTTTTTTAAAGAACTTAAAAGTTGGTGAGGACATTAAGTGTCCTATCATCAACGCAGATAGCTACTGTCAAGGCGTTTGGTAGTTCTCCAAGATCGGTTGAGAGAATTTGTGCAGAACAATTTTTTAAGCCATACTTATTGCGTTATTTGTTTTGTTAAACTAACCCATTCTTAAATGTGCTTATAATACCGGTACATAAATGTTTTTTTATTGCGAAACTCGTTCATGTTGTAATAACTTGTACATTTTCTACACACAGCAAAAATATATTAATTTTTTGCACTTTAATTTTTAATTTTCTCATGATTCACAAAGTTGATAACTGTATAAACATCATTTAGTATTTACTATTTCAATACAATATTCTGAAAACACATAAAAGAAAATTCTTGTGTGTAATGCTAAATATTTTATTTCTCGTATTAGGTTTACATTACAATTATTACTTTTGTGAAATGGCTAACTTGCGAAATATTAGAAATGATAATATAATCTAAAGTCTGATTAGTGTATGCGATGTATGCAATGGAGGGGAAAGGGAACTGGCCACCATAACCCATTTTTTTAGTTGGTTATTTAACGACACTGTATCAACTACTAGATTATTTAGCGTCGATGAAATTGGTGATAGTGAGATGATATTTGGCGAGATGAAGCCGAGGATTCGCCATAGATTACCTTGCATTCACATTACGGTTGGGGAAAACCTCGGAAAAAACTGAACCAGGTAATCAGCCCACGCCCGAACGTGACTTCAGACCGGCAGGCAAGCGCCTTAATCGACTGAGCCTCGCCGGTGTCTATACCCATTATCTCCTGGCTTAGTTACCTCATGAGTGATAATTTATTGTTGTCACTTATGAGTTTCAGATCTTGTGTTCCGACAATTGACTAAACAAAACAACAATATTCAGTAGGTCAGGTATTTGTAATCATGTTATTATTTCATTTGTTCTTTTAAGTTTTCCTATATTGCTTCTAAGTAATCATTAGCTTGTAAGACGGTGAAGTAAATTTCTTATTTCATTTGTTCTTTTAAGTTCTCCTATATTGCAAAATGTGTGAATGGAAGAGTAAGTTATTTGGGACAGGACCATACACCAATCAGGTTCTGAGGGGTATAGGAGTCGGGGTAGTGAATGAGGGGTTCACCATACCCGCCTGTTTCTTCTCCCCCTAGTATAGTCCATTGCTCTTTAAATTTCATTCAGAATTCAGCACTTTTTTCTGCACTAATTTACGATCATGTCCCTCAAAATCTCCTAAACCATTTTAATTAATACATACTCACACATACAGGCTAATCTTCTTAAAATATTATTTTCTTTTCACGAAATGTCAACTAGTTCTCTTCTTGGAATTCCGTCCACCATCACTAAAATGTAAATAAAAGGAGAAGGTGGTTGAAGTTGGTTATAAAACCTTTATAATTACATACCTAAATGACTAATGTAAATGCTGAACCTGCTTTGACAGTGGCCTTTTGTGGCCTTTGCTTTTGCGGGACTGCTACAGCAAATAAAATTTTAAAAATTTTCATGGAACACTTCTCTGTGTACTAATGAGTATTATAACTAAGTAACGCAATGTTAAAGTTCGAAAATGCACTAAAATGTAGGGAAATACCTGTAGTTTTATTCACCAAAACTAGAAGAGAATTGGCAATATATTATATCTTCACACATCGATGTTCCAAAGGTAACTTGCCGGGTGATGTAAACGAGAAGAGAATGTCTGTGCTGAACACTTGGCTTCTACCTGCAACTGCGCAGACCACAATAATTTTTATGGAAAACTGAATACGAATCGTAGATACACGACTATTTAGGATTATAGAACTGCAGTATTTATGTTGTTTTGAAGCTCAAACATCTATACCTTTTGTCCAGTCAGATTTGAGTTTGGATCCACTGTGCTTCGTGGAGATGTGGTAACAGCATGTCTCACTGCTGCGATATTCTCAGGAGCCCAAACGATTTCTATTTGAAAGTCGAACATTTTGTCTGACATTTCTCACCCATATCAGTAGAGTTTTCTTATCAGGAATTCTTTCGTGTCGACCTACTCTAAAATGGTATGAAATTGCCACAACGTTGCAATGACAGTCACAATTTTTAAAAAATGATCAACAACAAAATGCATGACATTCACCTGTCCACGCCTGGTAACTGAAATAGCATGACTTGTGCTGCTCAAAGATATATGCCACTCAAGCACGACTATCGAGGAACCTGTATGGCAGCCAATTCGAATCAGAGAGATCATTCTGCCAGATCTTGTGTAACGTTCAAACATTAGAAAACAATTGACAAAGAAAAAAGACATTCCATATGTGTAAACACAACACACTTCTTATGTAACAGAAACTAATGAGAGATAAATATAACTGAAAAATCTATTTTAAAAGAAAAACATTTTTCCAATCTCAACATTACTTTAAATTAACACTTCAACGTTGTACTTACTTTTTAATACGTGTGTCCAGCTATAAGCTGATTACACGATGTCCACTGTAGATGAAATATGTGATTGTCATGGTTAGTGTTATTACATTGAAGTAGGATGTGTTCTATTGTTTCTTCTTCTGTTAAACATTTTTGACATAATGGTGACTCTGATAATTTAAAGCGATGCAGATAAGCGTCTGTAACAAGGTGTCCAGTTCTAGCCAGTGCAGCAAAAGTTTGTATCTGTGTGGAAATATCACAGTAGATTTTAATATCGTTGAGTTGTTTCAAAATTTTCCATAGTGCTCTTCCTGTTTGTCCACTTAACCAATCTTCTGTCCATTGCTTATTTATCATGTTATGAATATTATTTATTATTCTGTCAAGGGAATCTGTAGGTTGTGGTATTGGTAAAAGGTTGGATGCATTTTTTGCTATTTCATCTGCTGTCTCGTTACCTTGCACTCCACAGTGGCCTGGTATCCATTGAAAGGTGAGATAATTACCATTTTTAGAAAGCAGATTTATTAATTGCACAATAGGTATAACTCTGAACGCATAAGCAGTTGGTGTGTATTTGATTATTGTTTGAAGGGCCGTTTTTGAGTCTGCGAATATGGAGATCTGTCTATAATGTGAAGCTTTGCAGTACTGCAGAGCTGCATCAATTCATCAGTCACTTCAACATTGTCATCAGTATCAATTGTGCCATAACTAACGAGAAAGACAGACTACGGCGTGAATTGGAGTCACATGGTTATCTTAGTCTAGTCATTGCCATTGTGACAATCACCTAATATAAATGTATGTGCAAAGTTCTAAAAAACAAAGGAATCGCTATATTAAACTCATGTTAAACGTGAATTTATGTATCAACTTGTTCAATGTTGGTCATGTTATGATGTGTCATAGCCAGTTTTTCTCATTAGCCACGATTGCACTTAATTTCACGAGTAGTTCTGTGCATTGGATTTAGAGAAAAATATTCAAGTGAAGTTAGAGGAGATAAAGTACAAGTTTTTATGTCAGCTCTATATTTCTCTTTAAGTTTAGGACATCTTTTGTGTACATTCTTTCAGATTCTTCAGATTTCGGTTTTGGTTTGAGTAGGCCTAAGCATTCCAGTAATTGTTACATGATGTCCTTAGTTTTTCATACAGTGTTATTCTTTTTCTTTAATATCACATTGTATTTGTCTGTTGTTTGTTAGAATATGCATTTATAATATTGGAGTAATATTAACACGTCCTGTAATTACTTTTAGGGCTTAGCTTTTGACTTCTTCTAATTTATTTATATATGGGGTTTGATGAAAAGTAATTCCTCCATTGTCGTAACTCATGTTTGAATGGGAATATTTTGCTAAATAAAACGCAGAAGTAATTCTTAGAATGCGCCCTTTATTTACATACATTCACTTTTCAACATAATCACTAGATACCTGAATACATTTCTGCCAATGATATACAAGTTTTGTGAAGCCTTCACAGAAGAAGTCCACCTTCTGTTTCCGCATCCAGTCTCTCGTAGCGTGTTTAATTTCTTCATCAGATGCATAATGCTGTCCTTGGAGATCTTCTTTAAGCTTAGGGAAAAGGTGGAAATTGAAGGATCCCATCTGGACTGTATGGTGGATGCTGTATTGTCATGAGATTGTCTCTCAAATTCTTCTGTAGTGGCACGTGATATGTGTGGCTTGGCATAGTTGTGGTGTCAGGACAACATTTCCCTTTTCCTTCCGAACCTTTCTCAGTCGCCATTTTAAAGTTTGAAGCATTGTGATTAGTAGGCTTATAATGTTGGAGACCGATTACACAAGTTGACTGCAGCATGGTACGTAGGTCGGGGACGTGAGCTAGTACGAGGACATTGATTTGGTTCTGCGATCGATTATGCGAATAACAAGGTGCACGTAAGGAAATCTGGACAGCTGCATATCCTGACTGTTGTTGGAACGAACCTGGTGAATACACTGCTCTTAATCCTACAATTTCTGGCAAATTGTAAGTGTGGAAATTTTCACCTAAGCATTTAACCACAATTTTTTTTGGTGAAATGTAACACTTTTTAAATACATATTAAAGTATATTAAAACCATCAAAAACTACAGTCTCATTTGCTTCACATGAAGTGTAGGCACAAAATTCCAAAACTCAACTGCCTCAGTTCGGTTTGGAGTAGAAAATCTCCATGTTGCGGGGAAGATCCAAGATCACATTATAACCAGTTTTTTTTTTTTTAAGATGGGACCATAGACTTACTAAATACCCACTAAACAAAATTATGTAATATCCTTTATTTCTGTTCCTTGTGTTCGTCCTGCTTATAGAGAAGACGATGAGCTGTAGCTTATAAAAAGTAGGCCTATTTCGAAGACAAACGATAACTAGAGGTTCAAATGAATTGTGTAATTCCACGTCAGGATTAGTAGCATTTGTCTCCATATCACTTTTATTTTCATCACTTGATTTAAATTTCTTTGTCGGTACAGATGTTACATGTTTTGATTTCAATGTTGATGGTTGTAGTTTAGAAGTAGATTGACGTGAATAAGTTTTTAGCACAGGAGAATTTATGGAACGATATCGTAATTTATTGTAAATCAGTCCACAATGTGTTGTGTATCCTCAGGCGAGGGCAGCTGACGCATATTTGTGATATTTTCATTAGCCATTTCAATATCGTAGGTCTAATGCGTTGCTAACAATAAAACTGAACCCAACTATGGGCACAGAAAAATGTCTTATTTAACACATTATTGTCAAGGACAACTGTTATTAATTTATAACCGCAAACAACACTTAAACAATTAGAACACAAAAACACTGATCAAATTAAAGCGAAACACTGATTAAATGTATTTATGGCGGGCAGAATACAAGTTCAAAAGATCCGCCTTTCAGACCCAACAATTGACTCTGAACTCTGGGTAATGTACCCAACACGTAGTTCTAATGTTTACCACCAACGACGTCGGGCGCTGATCATCTTATTTGAGCTCCCTGCCGCCAGATGGTGCTGACCGCAGTTTCCCATCTTATAATATTTATCCATTAACTGATCTATGAACCGCTTAATGGAACGAACATACAATCAGCTGTTCCCACCAAAGACGTTTTAAAGCTTAACCGTTCTCACACCTTCCACCTTAACATCGCAGCCACAGTCTACTATGTACAGTCACGAAGCTTGAGTTTTGAGGGTGCCAGAAACAATAGACTGTGACGGTACTACTTTGCATTGCCTGTAATGAGGCGATATTAGCGATCCTAGTGGTGAGCAACTACCTAATGTTTGCATATTTACTACGTAATGAGTTTCGCGACTGTATATACTAGACCAGTGTTTCCCAACCTTTTTAAGTTCGCGGCACTCTTGAGAATAACATTAAAAACTGGGGGGCACCCTTTCTTGAATAAAAAAAAATTAAGTTTAATATATTCATTTATTGAAAGATGATATAAGTAACAGACATAATAACATAATACGGTAAACTTTACTACAATCACTTAGTAAAATTACATCAATTTAGTCCACACCTGTGGAGTAACGGTCAGCGCGTCTGGCTGCGAAACCAGGTGGCCCGGGTTCGAATCCCGGTCGGGGCAAGTTACCTGGTTGAGGTTTTTTCCGGGGTTTTCCCTCAACCCAATACGAGCAAATGCTGGGTAATTTTCGGTGTTGGACCCCGGATTCATTTCACCGGCATTATCATCTTCATTTCATTCAGACGCTAAATAACCTGAGATGGTCGTAAAATAACCCAATAAAAAAATACATCAATTTTATATATTGTTCTGTCGAAGTCTCGGGAATGTTCGTGAGGAAGCGAGTAGTCTATACTAGTTTACTGAATCGGGAATGTTCGCCAGGGATTGGCTGTAATGCCATGTGCCGGATACAAGTATAATTTAATCTTCGAAATGAATCGATCTGTATTGCATGAGAGTAATTTATTTGATTTATTTTATTTCAAGACCTTACAAGACTTTAGGCTTAAGTAGACAGTATTTTTTTTTTTTTTTTTTTTTTTTTCAATGTCTCGCGGCACCCCTTAGCCGATCACGCGGCTCCCTAGGGTGCCGGGGCACACCGGTTGGGAATCACTGTACTAGCACAGTCTACTATAATATATACAGTCACAAAGCTTGAGTTTTGAGGGTGCTAGAAACAATAGACTGTGACGGTACTATTTTGCATTGCCTGTAATGAGGCGATATTAGCGATCCTAGTGGTGAGCAACTACCTAATGTTTGCATATTTACTACGTATTGACTTTCGCGATTGTATATATACTAGACTGTGTCACAGCTGTCAACAAAACAAAGAGACTCCGCAAAAGAGGGTGACGACGAAGAAATGATATTTTTCTCCGCATATGTGTGTTTTTCTAATTTTTATTTAGTGATATTTATTATTAATTTTTAGCGATATTTCTGGGGATTTCTTAACAAATTTTGGAGAGATTTAGCTACTTTTTGTTGAAAAGTTAGCGAGATTGTAGGGCGAAATGTTGGCAACAGTGTTGCAGCGCTTTACGTCTTGCTAAAAAAAAACGCACGTAATATTTTTTGTGTGTGTGTCTTACAGCATGGAATTTAACGAGAAGAAAGTTTTTCACCCACGTAAACGAATAAACAGAAAAACTAAACTTCAGTTAGTATTCGATAACAAAGCAAGAAGGTATGTTATAGAATAATAGAATTCTGCGCTTCGTGCCCAATTACGTGTACATAAATAAACCTAACCTAACCGAGAGAGACCTTCAATATTACCACACTTCCGATCGATGGCCAATCTTCGATAACTTCCCACATCACACATGGGACTGAGGTCTGATTTGCGTCTTGTTGTGGGTTAGATGAGGGTAGTAGCCTATGTGGTAAAGTTAGTGAGTTAGTTGAGGGGATATCTAAGTGACGTGAAGCTGGGTGATGTGAAAAGGCTTCAATGATTTAAGTACGTTTTTTCTCCCATGTCAAAGTTTCACCAATATAAATTTATCACCAGGCAGCTAAACAGAAACTGGCGACATTATTGTGGATTCAAGTAGGACTAGGTCATGAAGTACACTAGAGCAGTGTTGATAAATCAGCTTAGTTTATGAATTCACTCGTTTCTAGACCTAACGCTTCCATCAACATTTACCCTCTTGTTTACCGTTGCTTCCAGTGCATCCTTCACTAGACAGTTTCTTCATAGCCACTGATCCAATTAATTTCCTTCTCTATTTATGATCAGTTTCAGCATCATTCTTTCTTGACCCACTCTTTCCAACACAACTTCATTTCTTATTCTGTCTGTCCATTTCACACATTCCATTCTTCTCCATATCCACATTTCAAATGCCTCTATTCGCTTCTCTTCACTTGGTTGTAATGTCCATGTTTCTGCCCCATACAGTGCCACACTTCACTAGTCTCTTACTTTATTCTTTTTCCACAGGTTCGCAGATGATGCTCCTTTTCCTGGCTCATTTCGAATCAGCACGTTTATGTTCCTTATTTTTCTTCCGACAACCATGATCTTCGTTTTATTTACATTTATTTTCGTCCCATACTGCTCTCAGCTGTCGTTTAGCTCCAGTAGCATATCCCTTTGTAGACTATTGTCTCCTCTTCTACTAACAATGCCATACCTACAGAAAATCTTATGGAATTTATTCTTCCTCCTACTATCACTCCTACCATGTTCTGAAAACAGGTCTTTACTAAGTCTTCCAAGTAGATGTTGAACAGGATAGATAATAAAGGGTCATTCCATAGTGACACACGTAACATTTTTGAAGTAACTAACTATGATTTTCACAAGATATTTAATTAAATAGGGCTACTTAGTAGTTAATGAAATTACTGTATTTTAACATAAGCATTCCTAAATATAAACACAAATTCTTAATGAAAAAGAATACCTAATTAATAATGTAAAAAATATGAAATATTGTATGGTGTAACACACGAACATTTTCTTGCCACTTGATTTATTACCAAAATGGAAAATGTTCATATTATTGTGCCAAATGACATAAATGCATTCAGTTGTTTTCCAAATAATTAAGGCACTTGTGTAGTACATGTAATTGCTAAATCACAAACTTTAAAAAAAATTAATACCGGTAGTGTTATTAAGAAATAAAATATTGCAAATATGTTGTGACACATGAACATTTCTGTCATGTTAGTTACTAATTGTTTTAAATGCGCTATAATACATCATTTCTTGTGAAAGACATACACTATGCCTACAGGTCTTATTATGGAAAACAAAACACTAGATTACACTAAAATACAATTTTAAATTTAAAATATCGGTTGATTACAACCATATGTGGTGATATTTCCTGTGTAATGTCATGTGACGAATATACCAATATGTCAGCCATTTGTAGTACTTCCCTTCCTTGGACATCACAGAGACTTTATATTCTTTGCCACCACACGCTTTTGTAACTTCACCTGTATATTTGATGTCTTCTTTTTTACTTGTCATTTAACGACACTGTATCAACGACTATGTTATTTAATGTCAGTGGGATTGGTGATAGCGAAATGGTATTTGGCGAGATGAGGCCGAGAATTCGCCATAATTACCTGACATTCACCTTACGGTTGGAGAAAACCTCGGAAAAAACCCAACCAAGTAATCAGCCCAACTTTAATTCTTGAAAATACTATCAAAAAATGTTCAAAATGTATAAATTTTTATATCAATAGAACACCTAATATAAATTTAAATCTTTTAAAATTGCTAAATGATACCTAGGGTAAGTTAATTAATGTTATTAAATAAAACAATTTTAAATTAATATTAGAGATTTAGTACCATTTACCTAATGTGCAAATAATTAGACCAATTTATTTATACATAAGCCTAGTATGCTGGCTACCTACTTACCATAAAAATGTACTGTATAAGCTTGTTTTTTATACGAAATAAATTAACATAAACCTAACTTTGTAGGTTTTTAATTCAAGGACTTAAAACAATTATAAATATTTTATACGAACTTTAAGTTAGGCATAAATTAAATGTTTATGCTAATTTTAGGCCTACACACTATATTTTTACAATTGTTATTTAGTCAACTGTCCGAAGACAGGTGTGAACCTTACAAGTGATACCAAGAAGATACCACTTATGAGGCAACTAGGCCGGGAGATAATGGGTAGCATGGCTAGTTCCTTTTCTCCTTACAACAGTTATGGAACACATATTTTCAAGAGAGTTTAACCTGCTGTATATGTACATTGAAAAAAACGCACGGGTGCGTGTGCACGCACACACAATTATCTATATGAACAATAAGTATTTGAAATTCTACTACTGATTATGTATAGGCGTAAAGACTTCCAATAACAACAAAAATTGTAACTGGATTTTAGGATAAACTTTACTGACACACGAAAATAACGTTTTTGTTCGTGTGTCACAGTCATTGTGTTACATGTGTCACGTGTTTTTCTTGTAGAATTTGTACATAAATCAAAATGTTGTCCATATAAGAAGTTGATTGTTATGTGATGTGTCTCACTTTTACATTTTTGAAATATTAAAAAATGAAATGGTTTTGAAGAAATATAAACAAATGTCCATTTGAGCGTGACACACGAACTCTCAACGTTTCTTTGTAATAATAGTATCAAGCACGAAATAATCATTGTATTACAGTTTCTATGCATTATAATTACTAACAAAGGTCAGCACTTCATTATTAATTGCATTTAACATACAGAAGTAATGATTTATTTGCCTTAAATGTGCTTTCAAATATGTGATTTCTAATAGATAATTTCGCGCTCTTAAACCACAGATTTCTTTGTGCTTTTTCTCCCACTTACGTGTTGTTACACAATCAGTGTTGTCAGATTAAAAAAATTCGGATCATAACGAAAAAAAATGACATAGGCAGAGATTCGTGAGATTTTTATTTTTCATGAAAATGTCGCATTTTCATGGAATGACCCTAGAGAGCATTCTTAACGTACTCTTCTCCCTATTTCACTTCCTTCTGTCATGTTTCTTCTCCTATCTTGACTTTGACTCGTTGTTTCATATAAAGGTTACAGAACAGCCTTCTTTCTTTCCAATCCACATCAGTTTTCTTCAGGATCCCCATCAGTTTATTTTAATCCACTCTGTCAAACGCCTTGTCTAAGTCCACAACATCTGCATACACATCTTTATTCTTCTCTGTGTATCTTTCTAATTGCGTCAAGCTGTTGTTGTACAGTAATTGTTTTATCGAAGCTTTCACATTGCCCAAAGAATGTTAATGACAAATATCTGAATTCTAAATGTGTATTGTGGAATTGGTACTAAATTTTTAGGGATATTTGTGAGCCCTATGGCAAGTTATACTTAAGTTTATAAAATAATACATTATTAATACTGACTTAGATGTATCTTTACAATTGTGTTACCAAAGAAATATAATATTATTTACGTATTTGGCTTCTAATCGAGTCATTTGTGCCATAAACAAAAGATAAATTGGGGGGCAACACTAAATTCACACTGGATTAACGTTGTAAAGTTGCTGTGAAATTGGCGACCGCAAATAGATGGTATCGCATGCCTTGCATGTAGGCTTTTTGGTACATACATAGATAAATAGCGAGTTTTTTGTAAGATAAGTATCGATGACAGGTTAGGTATGGTTAATTCAGACTTCTGGTATATCTTGCATATATGCATTTTGGTCAGTAGGTGGGTATTGGATATGGATATATATTCGCGTTCCATTATTAACGAAATTGTAAAAAATTACATTGACTTGAATGCAGAATCATGTAAATGTTTTTCTGAGTTAACATGATTCGTATTACTGTAATTAGGCCTTCTGTCTCTCTTATTTTGTATAAATATGGGGATATCAATGTAACATTTAGACCTATGGTCGCCCTGGGTAGCGTAGTCGGTATAGTGCTGGTCTTCTGTGCTCGAGGTTGCGGGTTCGATCCTGGCCCAGGTCGATGGCATCTAAGTGTGCTTAAATGCGACACACTCATGTCAGTAGATTTACTGGCATGTAAAACAACTCCTGCGGGACAAATGCAGTTGCGAGCATCGTTAAACCATAATTAATTGAATTTAGACCTATGTTGTATAGTTATGGGTAATTATAATGCTTAACATTTACTATTATTATTACTACTTTTTAAATAATAATAAGCCTATTATATTTTTAATTCAAATATAATTTATATGTCTACTTCAAAGATTAATAACTGGTTGAGTGTAAGAGAAAACTTTATCTCTAAAATAATATTAATATTAACCACCCAACTCAAATGTCCAAGGGAATTAGGCCTACAACTTTTGACTAGTGTATCAATTGTTGTTCAGTAGGCACACAAGTCACATTGGTCACGCAGTTAATGGATAGGCCTACATTAGTCACGCACCTGAGGTTGTGTCAGTCACGGCTTTTTTTAATAGGATTAACGTGAAATTTCAAAACAAGTTTTATTAACGAAGTTAGTGTTATTGGTCTAACTTTCATAGACTTCATTTTTCAATTTCATTTTTTACTTTTTTTTCGAAAATGAGAAAAATTTCCATTTTTCGTGACGAATGTAACAGCAATTTCCGCTACTTTCAAAACCGTCACGTGGGTTATATATAGGGTTCCCAACTTCGTGACTGTGATTTCTAGGACAACTTATAGGCCTATGAGGCACAGGAGAAAAAGTTCTTGAACCGAAAACTAATTTTGCAGTGTTTTTGTGGAGAAATAAGTTACTTAAATAAAGTACAGCCCATTACAATTACTTGGTATGACCATTTTATTGTAATATGTTGATTATTTAGCCTGCATATTAATCACATTTGAAATGTTAAGTCAAATTAATTTATTCACTTATTTAATTGTCATATTATTGATAAATAGCAACAGACATAAAAATCAATATTTTGTTTTGGTAATTTTTACACAACACTGACACTAATCACAGTTGAATTTTTAAAGGTGTATGTGCTTATCTTAAGATTTGGCTATCAGATTTGGCCTACATACTCTTAATACAGTCGTAGAACTCAGTAGCCTATATTATATGTTGAAATTTAGTTTCACCTGGATTTCTGCTTCCAACTGATTATCATTTAGTCTCTGTGGACTAAAACTAAAAGTTACCTTAGTTCACTAGTTTCTGCCTGGGGCCATCTTCAGAACTGGGTGGTCCACGTCTTCTGTTGTTCTCATCCCCTGTGGAGGTGCGTTTGTGTAGTGTAGTGTGGAATCGAATAGTGTGATTGTTCTGAAATTGAGTTGTGTGTTGAAGATTCATTGTGGGTGTGCTTTTGTGTATCTGTATATTTCGTATTGTTCTAGTGTGTTTAGTTTCTTGTTTTTCAGTTGGATATGTAGAATTTCCATGTCTGTGTCTGTGTTGCTGTAGGTGTGGTTGGCGTTTGTGATGTGTTTAGCATATGTGAAAGTGTTGTGTGATTTGGTTATGGCTGTGATATGTTCTTTGTAACGTGTTTGAAATGACCTGCGTGTCTATCCAATGTAGAAGGTGTTGCAGCTGTTGCATGTAAAAGAAAGACACTTTTTTTTGTATCATCGTCATTCGAATTTTAAGACTGAAAATATGTTTATACAATTCATATACATGAACATTGAGCTGATGACCATTAACCAAGGTTTCTAGGTCACTCCCTGTTGTTAGAGTTTTCAAAGACAAAACAGACATTAAAAAAAAAGTGACAATTCAAAATTATACAGCTTTGACAGATATTGTAAAGCTTTGTAAAAAAAAAACTACACTTGACTTAAACTTTATTTTTTCATCTAGCCTATATCATCCATGCTCATAAGAGCGCAAATAGCCATAGTACCTGACACACCCTTTTTAAACCCCACCAACGAACCAACCAATTGACCGACTGACCGACCAACTGAAACCAACCAACCAACCAACCACAACCAACCAACTAACAACTGCTCAATAAGTTTTAAGTTTACTAATCAGAAATTATTATAATTCAGGGATTTTTGCCATCTTGGTGGAGCAAAAATCCTGAATGGTTGGGAACCCTAGTTGTATATGCTCGATAAATGTTGCAAAATGTTCTGAGTGACATGGAGATAAATGCAAATAAGACGACCCTGGTCATTGGAAAAAAAAAAAAGGAGATAAACTTGCGATTTCTAAATGAGGCAGTAGAGCAAATGGACAGCTTTTATGTGTAAAAAGCTGTGTTGGAAAGAGTGGGTTAAGAAAGAATATTGGACAGAACTTTGTATGACATCAACAAAAGTGATATTTCTCGAAAGCTACTAGAGTTAGCCTTTTTTCCCTTCTTAAAGACACGTACAATACATGGAGACTCTGCATTGTTCTGGCACAGTTTCCTTTTCCCAAGTAGCAAGCACATCTTATAATTTCACTAGATAATGTGCTTCACCCTCTTGTATTAATTCTGCTGGAATTTGATCAATATCTGGAGACTTGTGCTTTTTCAAATTTCCAGAAAGTGTAGATTCGGGTATCAAAGGTTTAGCAATTTGTATTTGAATTTCGTTCTGATCATTTCTATTTGGCCTATGTACATTTAGTAGTTGCCCAAAATAGTTTTTCTGTCTGTTTAGGATGAAATGAGAATGCAAGCAAGTCACCGTTCTCATCCTTGATCATGTTTACCCTTGCCTGATATCCTTTCTTAAATTCTTTTATGCCCTTATATAAATCTCTAACGTTTTTATTCTTACTATTTGTTTCTCCTTCATGTAATCTCTCTTTTTGTTCCTAAGTGTATGACTTGCTTCCTGTCTTTCATTGAAATAATTATCTCTATTCGCCTGGACTGGATCCTGTAAGAATTTCAATTTTGCCTGTTTCCTTCTTTCTACTACCATGAAATAATCTTCATCAAACCACGGTTTCTTTTTCTTAGTTCCACTGTGACCATGCATTAAAGAATTATGAAAATAATTAAAAAAAACATTTTACTTTATATGGTAAACTTTACATCTCTAGTGACTTGATAAAAATATGTATTTGTTTTTTTACTGCATATTGTGTAGACTGATGGCCGTGTGCACCATTCTCGATCATCTAGCTCGTTTATCAGCAATCACGGAAACATGGTCAATTCTTGACAATGATCAAGTTACAGATGCGGTGCACCGACATTTTCCCTCGATCAACTCAGTACCGTCAGCTGACGGTATGCTCGCTTGAGAAGAATCATCTGAGCGCTCGGTTACCGCGTATAAAACAGCGAACGAACGCACTCTGTCAATTATCACTTCGTTTTTGTTTGCCGGACTGCTTTCAAACATCCTCGCAGTTTTCAAATAACAAGTTTCAATAATTATGGAAGAAAAAAAGAAAAGAGCACCGAACTTCTCACAGTTCGAAGTGGGAATTCCTTTAGAACTCGTCAGCAATTATGTATCCATATTACAGAATAAAAGTACTGACGGAAGTTCTCTAAGAGAAAAGCAGGCTACCTGGTTGGATTTAACCTCACAATTCACATGAGTTATACGTGTTTACATAATTCCACATAATTTGTAACGTAATTTATACAGTGGTTATTTCATATTATTGATAATAATTGGGGAAATTTCAGTATACGGACACCTCACTGACAATTATCTTGCTACTAAAAAGAGCAGATTTCTATGTGTTTGTCGAATGCTCATCATCTTTCTTACGAAAAGACACATTTCAGTGCCAATAATTTATTTGGGAAAATTTCAGTATACGGATACCTCGCTAACAATTATTTTAAAATTAAAAAAAAAAAAAAAAAAAACAAGCAATTAGTCTGTGTATGTCGAATACGCATCAACATGCATACGAAAAGGAAGTTTTTAGTGCCAATTTATTTTGTGTGCACAAGGTTGGAATTTTGGAGTAAGAGGGAAAGGAAAATTTCCTTGTTCTGAAATTTATCCATTTATTTTGTGTTCACAAGGTTGGAATTTTGGAGTAAGAGGGAAAGGAAGGTATCCGTGTAATTTCTCTTAATTCAAGCGTAAATAGCCTAATTGTCGAAAACGTCATGTGGGTCCTAATAGTTTCAAACGGCAAATCTATAGCTAATAAGTGATAATATCGCATTCTACAAAATGGTCATTTAGTTTTGCTATGTTATTACTGGCATAGAATAACTACTTTATTATTATGTTAACAAAATTGGACAATTAGGCCTAAATAATATTTTGTCCTCAAGTAAAATCCCGATCTTCCAAAGCAGAAACATATATAAAACATTAGTCTATTTTGAGAGAAAAGACTTTTTTATTATTCATCTACAAACTTACTCTTTCTACAATAACACCAATTCTGTTATTTCCGCAGTGATTTGCATGTTCAAGATACATCATTTCATCTTCAATTGCATCAAGCACGTCAAATCGTGCTGCCATTTTGGTTTTCTCGACTTGACCATGTTCAATTCAAGATAATCGGTCCCACACCCGTGATCAAATTTGATCATCATCAACTCGCTTGTTTAACTTTGATCGAGATTGATACTCCGCAAATTGGCATTGAAGATGATCAAGTGCCGATTTAACCATGGTCAAATTTTAATCGAGAATGGTGCACACGGGCATAGAAGGCAAATTTTGTGTACGTTTATGTTTTGAATTTCGGAATTTTTTTTTTTCAATACACCCTATTCAACACTTTCATTCAGTAGAACATAGCCTGTAGATATTCACATTATATGGTTATGGAAGTACCATTAAGAAAGTTTCGTTTTATGCTTTAGCTGTAATGTTAAATTTAGAATAGCAAAGATTACACTTTTTGTTGTAATATGAATAATTTTTATTTGTAAGCAATTATAAAGAAAAACTGCATGAAAGAGAGCATTTTTTTTAGTGTTCAACAGTATTTAGAATGTATTAGTGTCTGTTATATAAGTTCTATATGTCAGCATACTTCTTTGTTGTAGAGAATTTCTGACTGGATTCCATAAAAGAAAACTACAGCGAAAGAAGAAGGCTCAAGAAGAGTTTGAGCAGCAGTTGAAAGAAGAAAGAAAGCGATTACAGCTAGAAGTATGTATGAAATTTATATTTAACTTCATGATAAACTTTAGGCTAAAAGGGCAATTTAAAATTGGACTACCAATTAAAAAGCTGGCATAAATTTTTGCTTCACAGAGTTTATGCAAGTGCAACATTAGCCAGTTGACCAGTATATTTGTCTGAGATTTAGATTTAAATTCTGGCTGCTAATACCAAGTTGGAATTTATAGTGGACAGTGCTTGGATACGAATAATTTTGAGGGAAAAATTGTTCCGGGGCCGGGTATCAAACCTGGGACGTTTGGTTAAATGTACCAATGCTCTATCAACTGAGCTACCCGGGAACTCTACCCGACACTGATCCAACTTTTCCCTCTATATCCACAGACCTCAAAGTGGGCTGACAACCGTCAAGCAACCAACATTGAGTGCACACTAACTCTGTGTGACTTAAATTGTCGATACCCAGCCCCGGAACAATTTTTCTCTCAAAATTATTCAAAAATCAACTTTACAGGGAGTTTACCTGAAAGCTTGATTTGCAGTGCTTGGATATGTTTCCTGGAGAATTGTCATTCCAGCATTTGCATTCCATTATCTCTTTAAAATCAAGACAAGGCTTCATGTCACATGTCTGTGGTGTTGAGATAATCCCCGGTATTGTGCGGACATGGAACATTGTTCTCCTTGGCTATCAACTTTCAAAGCTGCTTTTCCTATGATTCAGATCAGGGTGTGTAGTGATGTTACATACAAATCTGTCCAGTAATACTTCATTGACTTTTCTCAAATAAAGACTATGAACCTCCCTCCAAATTGCAACTTTTATAATAGCTATGAATGAAACATGTGAAAATATGGATTATATTTTTTAAGCTCTTAATCATAAGTATAATTAGTGAAATTGTGATGTGGGCGCATTTATTATATCCTTAAAATGTGTTCAATTTATGTCTGCATTTAAACTGGGACTCATGAAAAATGCTATTGAAGGCATGGAAAGGGATTGCTAGTTTTACAGAGTATTGAACAGCACACAACAGAAAGTGTTTTAAAGCTATTTTATTTGTTTACTTATGTGCAGTGAAACTTGTTCAAAGTGGAATTGCAAGGGATCAAGTTTATTTTCCGAATAGGAAAAGTTTCCGGATTATGTTGTTGTTGTTGTTGTTTTCTAATGCCAGGCGTTTGACAATAAAGTCATTTGACCTCTTGCACTCCAATATTTTTCAAAGATATTATCATGACCAGCCACTGAAGCACAGATTTTGAGGTGTTCCGAATCCATTTCTTGGTTTGAGTTGCACAATGGGCAGTTAGGGGACTGGTATATTCCAATTCTATGCAGGTGTTTGGCCAAACAATCATGGCCTGTTACCAATCTAAATGCACCTACAGACGATTTTCGTGGTAAATCGGGAATTAACTGTGGATTTTGATGCTGAGAGTTCCATTTTTTCCCTTGGGATTGTGTTATCAAATTTTGTTTGTTGAAGTCTAAGTATGTAGATTTAATAAATTTTTTCACAGAGTAATACATAGATTTAGTAACAGGTCTGTAAGTAGCAGTGCTGCCCTTCTTTGCTAAAGCATCCACATTCTCGTTTCCCAGGATTCCACACTGGGATGGTATCCATTGGAATACAATTATGTTTCTGGATTATACAGAATTACACAAGGCTTAAGAAATGTTGTTGACCATTGTAAGTTAAGGGTACTAATTCAGTTCCCAAATCTTATTAAATTGCCTCTGTTTCCGAGTGTATGAAAAATTCTGCATGAATTTATCTTCTCCTGGTGAGTTCCTTTGGATACTTTCTAAGTCATGTGTAAGTTCTTCATCTTTGAATGCAGCTTTGAAAATGTGATCTGTTGTACCATTGATTGATTGTATTTTTCTTCAAAGATTTTCACATTTTGTTGCATAAACTCCTTCCTTTGGAGCCTGTGCATAGTCTAGAGCAAAGCCATTGGTTATTTGAATATTAGAATGAAGGATCTTATTTTCAAACATTTTTTCTTTTTATTTTGGTATAGGTTCGTTAATGTTTAGGTGAGGGGTTTGGACTTTTTCCATTGCTGGTTGTCACAATCAAAAAATTAAGACACAACGTTTCGAAGGGTGGTTCTCCCTTCGTCTTCAGTCCTACAGAATAGCTGTACGTAACGATCCCAATTTTTTTTTTTCTCTTCTCTCCTTCCTTCCACCTGAAGACGAAGGGAGAACCACCCTTCGAAACGTTGTGTCTTAATTTTTTGATTGTGACAACCAGCAATGGAAAAAGCCCAAACCCCTCACCTAAACATTAACAATTCACCATTGCTTTCCAACCCCTCATTTAGATCAACATTAGACAACCGGTATGGACCCGGAATATATTCTACTTTTCGAAAATTCGAAAAATTACACATTCTTTTAGCCAAAACCTCTGGCCATATCAACTTTCTTCTACAATGCAGATCAAACAACATCATTCCCAAAGGTCTACGAGTCAAAATGCCTTACCATTCGCCCTGCACCGAGAAGATAATCCATAGAACTAATCTGGCCCTCCTGAGGGACAGACTGAACTCACATAGATCCAAAAAATCTATCCTCATCGCGGAGTGTAAAGGCCTCAGAGAATATTTTAAAACTAATACCACAGAAGAGGACTGCAACAGAATCCTCACGGCAGTTAACAGTTCCTACCAGAAAATACACAAGAAACAGTCAGAATCCCATTCCAACAATCTGAACCATCTAAACCGCAGGAACCAAGAAGTGATACCCAAAAAAACATCAGTCATACAGAATAGCTGTACGTAACGATCCCAACAATAGGTTTTTTTTTTTCTCTTCTCTCGTTCCTTCCACCTGAAGATGAAGGGAGAACCACCCTTGGAAACGTTGTGTCTTAATTTTTGATTGTGACAACCAGCAATGGAAAAAGTCCAAACCCCTCACCTATACATTAACAATCCACCATTGCTTTCCAACCCCTCATTTAGATCAACATATAGGTTCGTTGTTTTACGTATTGGATACAAATGTGTGATACTTCGTGCAATCCTTCTGGAAGTTTAATTTGATTATGAAATTATTAAATGAACTTTGTCTTGTAAAACTTGACTTCCTGAGGAGGGCTGTCCGTTGTCTCCAAGCCAGGTTACCCTGTTTGTCCCAATTGTTCAGCTGTATTTCGTAACTCATCACGTTCTTTATTTTTTAAATCTTGAGACCAGAATAATTTGTAGTTTTTTTATTGCTGCTCTTGGGATGGGTTTTTTTGCAAATTTCAAAATTTAGCATTAAGGCTTTTACATATTTCACTCATGTGGGTCGAGTAAAGTCATTTTTTTCTTGCAATTCTGCCTCAAGAAACTTCATGAAGTTTTCCTAGTCTGCATTTTTTAAATTCCATGTCACTCTAGCTCGAATTTTACCCATTTCACATTTATATTGGCAATGACTATTCTGTGTCCAGATCCTGTACTGTATCTTCAGTCGCACTTGTTCAGTATGTTGACATATGTCTGCAGGCACAGGGAGGAGATCAGGCATGGTTAACAAGCCATTATTATGTAGATATAGGTATGAGTGTCAGATCTGTCGTATACTAACTGCAAAATACTAGAGTTGAGTATACCTTCAACTTCCTTTCCTGCTACATTTCCAGTATTGTTGTTACAGCTTCAGTTGCGTGAGTGAGTATTAAAGTCCTCTATGAGTACAATCTTACAAGACATACTCTACTCTACTCTTAAATGGAGGGAGTCCATAATCGTACATATCTTTAAGAAGGGGGACAAGACTAACTGTAGTAACTTTCGAGGAATATCACTTTTGTTGACGTCGTACAAAATTTTGTCCAATATTCTTTTGAGAAGATTAACTCCATATGTAGATGAAATTATTGGGGATCATCAGTGTGGGTTTAGGTGTAATAGATCAACTATTGACCAGATATTTTGTATTCGACAGATAATGGAGAAAAAATGGGAGTATAAGGGTACAGTGCATCATTTATTCATAGATTTCAAAAAGGCATATAGTTAAGAGAGAAGTTTTATATGATATTCTTATTGAATTTTGTATTCCCAAGAAACTAGTTCGATTAATTAAAATGTGTCTCAGTGAAACGTACAGCAGAGTTCGTATAGGTTAGTTTCTGTCAGATGCGTTTCCAATTCACTGTGGGCTGAAGCAAGGAGATGCACTATCACCTTTACTTTTTAACTTTGCTCTAGAGTATGCCATTAGGAAAGTCCAGGATAACAGAGAGGGCTTGGAATTGAACGGGTTACATCAGCTCCTTGTCTATGCGGATGACGTGAATATGTTAGGAGAAAATCCACAAACGATTAGGGAAAACACAGGAATTTTACTGGAAGCAAGTAAAGGGATAGGTTTGGAAGTAAATCCCCAAAAGACAAAGTATATGATTATGACTCGTGACCAGCATATTGTACGAAATGGAAATATAAAAATTGGAAATTTATCTTTTGAAGAGGTGAAGAAGTTCAAATATCTTGGAGCAACAGTAACAAATATAAATGATACTCGGGAAGAAATTAAACACAGAATAAATATGGGAAATGCCTGTTATTATTCTGTTGAGAAGCTTTTGTCATCCAGTCTGCTGTCAAAAAATCTGAAAGTTTTTACAATTTATAAAACAGTTATATTACCGGTTGTTCTTTATGGTTGTGAAACTTGGACTCTCACTTTGAGAGAGGAACATAGGTTAAGGGTGTTTGAGAATAAGGTGGTTAGGAAAATATTTGGGGCTAAGAGGGATGAAGTTACAGGAAAATGGAGAAAGTTACACAACGTAGAACTGCATGCATTGTATTCTTCACTTGACATAATTAGGAACATTAAATCCAGACGTTTGAGATGGGCAGCGCATGTAGCACGTATGGGCGAATCTAGAAATGCATATAGAGTGTTAGTTGGGAGGTCGGAGGGAAAAAGACCTTTGGGAAGGCTGAGACGTAGGTGGGAAGATAATATTAAAATGGATTTGAGGGAGGTTGGATATGATGATAGAGACTGGATTAATCTTGCTCAGGATAGGAACCTATGACGGGCTTATGTGAGGGTGGCAGTGAACCTCCGGGTTCCTTAAAAGCCAGTAAGTAAGTAAGAATATAATTGAATTCCAGGACATATTAAAACCATATGGTTATACCTCCTTCCAGCAGTTTATAGAGTCATTTGAGTTTTTTCCAGCTTTGAAGCCCTACTTTCTGTCCCTTCATAAATGTTCTGTCAGCCTTAAGAAATTTTTTGAAAGCCCTCCTTCAGTCATCATCTTTCATTTCTTTTCCATTCAATTGAAAATCTTCTCCAGTAGTATTTTTTTGTGTTGAAAAATAAAGCACAATTGCAGCTGAAGTAAAAAACGAATCCCTTCAATTCAATTCAATTCATGATGTAGATCACTTTAAATCAAGCTGTCAATTGTAAAAGTTGTAACAGTATGCAAGAATTCTAGAATTTTGTAAACTCTAGTGTTCCCGACTTTTAACAAATATTGTAGTGTGTACAAATACTGTAAAGGCAAATAGGAGATTTGGAGTAGTATGTCAGACAATAGTGTCATTGATATGTGGCAGAAAATATTCACTCATTTTAACAATAAGCCAGTGTGTATAAAACATATCAACTTCTTCGTTGAATTTTTGCTTTCAATTCCGAGGTCTAATGTAGCAGTTGAAAGAGTATTTTAAGTAATAAATTACTGTATTTACTCGCATAATTTCTCCCTCCAAACTTTTAGGACATATTTTCTCAGAATTCAGAATTCTGTTTTGCTCTTGCAGCATTTTCCTTGCTTTCATTAAAACAATAATTGGATATCCTTTTCGTTTTAAGAGAATCTTTCTTGAAGATTCGAAATACTGTAAAAATTCGTACTGGTATGGAAAACCTATGGTCATTACCAGCCTTCCTACAGTAAAAAGTACTGATGACATGGAGGATGATCTGGTTTTGTTATATGAAGACAATAGAGTGTAAAATACATGCATCTTAATTAGTTTTCTTTGTGTGATTAATTAATTTTGATATTGGTACCAATCAATATCTTATGTGCGAATATTAGCACTATAATCAAGGTGAGGCTACCGGCATAAGAACTAACACACAGTGATGCAACTAACATACAGCTGTAAAACTGCCCATAATTACTGAATTCTGATGATGGCCCATCACTACATATTATTTCTAACTTTGGTTGATTACCATCTGATCGAACGATTTCATCATATATAAAGTCAAGCAACACAAACACAGTGTCTTTGTCCTTAGATTGGCAGTCAGAACAGGTAAGGTATGTTTTACATTGCCCTTTATAAAATAAAAGCTAAGTAAATAGAAGAACACGTCTTGTGTGTGACCAAAGAGCATTTGAATTTCATTCTGATATTCACAGCTAGATGACATCGCAAAGACCACTTGAAGTATGCATGTAACAGATTCTTTATTTTTATCACATGCAAACTCTTTCTGCTATATTCGTTTGTATTAATGTGGGCCATTATGACAGGCACCTCAGCAATAATCAATTCAAAAAGTTTTCTTTAATGGAAAGCTGTAACCTCCCATCACTGTTTTTTCCCCATGTTTTTCAAACCACTTTGTTTTCTGGTTGATTTGGGCAACACATTAATTTTCTATTTTAACACTGATCACACAAATTGTTCCAGCAAAGAGATTCCAATTTGTCATCACACATATATTCTTCCAGAACTCACTTGAATATGTACATTTGGGCGAAAGTGAATTTAGTTTTAAAATTAAATTCTCATGAATTTTGCATTTACAATGCTCTGCTGGAGTTTCTTCTAGTAACAAAATATTCTGTTTTTTTTCCTCTCTCTTTTTTTTTTTTTTTTTTTTTTTTTAATTTATTGAGTATGCCCCAACGAGTATAAGTCATATGTAGGGGCTATACAAGAACACATACATATGTTGTACAATGTAGTTGAAAACGTCATGAAACTACAGTTTGTTGAAAACAAACAATAATACAAGAATTTATTAAAGAAAGAAAGTAAAATAAGAACAAATAATAAGATGACATAAAGTTTTGGGCAGAGAGAAGAAAAAGTTTGAAACCATGAAATAAATAAATCAACTGAGAATTAAAATAAATAATCTTCCCAAAAACGTATTTATAAACAATTCTTAAAACATCGGCAATTTGGCAAAATTCTATATTCTAAAGGAAGCTGGTTAAAAGTTGTTAAAAAATGGTTAAGTCCTTTCGTTCCATAAGTTACTGAGTAATGCTGAGAAAAAAAATATATTGTCTTTTTGTCTTGTTAAATAAGTATGTATGTCTTTATTAAACTGAAATGTAATATTACTATGTATTAAATTGTTAATAACTTTGTACATGAAAATGGCAGCACCTAATTTGATAATTGATTCAACTGGTAGAACGAAAGAAAATTGATATAGATATTTAACTGGAGTCAAATAATGAAAAGCCAATAAATTTCGTAAAGCTCTGTTTTGAATAATTTGTAAAGGTCTCAAAGCAGTTTTCTTATTCTGTCCCCAAATAAATGACATATACATTAAATGAGAATGAATAAAAGCATAATATACATTTAAGAGACAAGATATAGGCAAAGATCTTTTAAGCCTTTTCAAAATAGCAGACATTGGAGCAATTTTCTCACAGAAAGCCAAAATATGCTTATCCCATGTTAAATGTTCATCAACAATCAAACCTAAAAATTTAACTGATGCAACTTTTTGTATTACAGAATCATTAAACTTTAATTCTTTCGGAATAATATAATAAAATGAAGATTTAGTGAAAATCATATATACAGTTTTTTTTCAAATTCAAAGAAAGCCTATTTGCGCTTAACCAGTTTTCAAGAGTAATAATGTCTGCCTCAAACTTTTCAAACAGTTCTTCAATGGAGTCAGTAATATAAAATACACTAGTGTCATCTGCAAAAAGAGTGAAGGCGAAGGCTGCAAAATTTTGAATATCCAGTTCTAAAATTTTGGTTTGCCTCTTTGAAAATGTGAAAGGCCTCTGTTAGAAACATGGTCAAGTAATGTTTTTGCAATTTTTCTTTTCTACCATTCTCCCAGATGGTAACAATGTCTTTCATTCTTGGGCATGTATGAACATTGTCTGGTTGGAAGAAAAATCTAGCAACCATAGAATATTCATGAGTGCCTGCAGATCTTTCTCCATATGATTTCCTAGTTTTATTCCAACACATTCTGCAAGACCTGCTACCACAGCTGCAGTTTCCTGGGTGACTTCAGCAGCGATCGAGCCATTCTCCACAGTTTTAGAAAAGTTGCCTTCTATGAATAAGGACTAGGTCTATTGGGTGACTCGGAACTGTTATTTGACACATTTAAGCTATCAATCTTCTTTGCTCTCTGTAATCTCTTCCTGTTTCTTTCATATCTTCATAAATCCTCATTTTCTTTTTCACTCGTGGAAGCCCTCTTTCTCTTTTTCAGATCTGCAATTCTTTTATTTGCTATACTGGAGAATTACCATGGTCGCTTTGAACCGTGTCGTTACGTTTACCACCAAATTGAAGTAAATACACAATGTTGCCAACATAACATGACGTTCGTGTGTGGCGTAGTTGGCGGGAGAAAATTTTTTTCTCTCTTTCTCTGCCTCCTTCGTTCTGAACATTACTGAGAGATAGCACCAGTGTTAGCTACAAAGTGTATTTGCGCAAATATATTGCAAGTAGATTACATGACTTATTACGTGTCTTAGATGACAGTCTCGAGAGAAAACAGTTTTGTGCCATATTTCTTTTTTTTTCTCTCTCTTTGTCTACCTCCTTCGTTCTGAACATTATTGAGAGATAGCACCACTGTTAGTGACAATGTGTATTTGCGTAAATATTGCGAGTGAATTATGACGAGTGCCTTAGATGAGAGGCTCGGGACAGAAACAGTTTTTCTGTAGCGCATGCGCGGACCTCTCATGCAGTGGGAACGTGATCCTTACTTGAATTTATTTTCGCGTGTACATTGCAGATTAAATGATTGAGATCCCTTCTTGCTCCGGCTGCAGACCTTCCATTTACGAAGGTTAGGTTAGGTTAGCTTTGGTTAGGTTAGCTTTACTTAGGTTAGGTTAGATTTGGTTAGGTTAGCTTAGCTTAGGTTAGCTTTGGTTATATTAGCTTAGGTTAGCTTTGGTTAGCTTAGGTTAGCTTTGGTCAGGTTAGGTTAGCTTAGCTTAGCTTTGGTTAGGTTAGCTTAGCTTAGCTTAGCTTTGGTTAGGTTAGCTTAGCTTGGCTTTGGTTAGGTTAGTTTAGGGATAGGGAAGTGACAGGAGATTTTAACATGAAGTTCATTTACATATTATGTAATATAAATGTTATCATTTTCATGTATTTGACGAACGTTTTTAATTTTAACATAAAATTTGATTTTATACGTCCATGTAGTAGTTAAAATTATATAGTATGACAGTTTTTGATTCGTAATATTGATAAAAA
Organism: Periplaneta americana; assembly: GCF_040183065.1. Lineage (NCBI taxonomy): Eukaryota > Metazoa > Arthropoda > Insecta > Blattodea > Blattidae > Periplaneta > Periplaneta americana. The sequence goes on from NC_091131.1 coordinate 165,246,729, forward strand.
AAATAATAGCCTATAATGAAAGCGGTGAATAATTTCATGGTTCCTAAATTTTTTTTTTCGTAAAAGGCTAGGTATTTTTCTCTGGACCAGAAATGAAACAGCAACGCCGTCATATTTACATACTTTACGCTTTCGCGAACATTAACCGGAAATTTACTTTCCGTCATTTTAATGGTATTCCGTAAAAGACATCTTTTTTACTGTTAATTTCCGTGTGATAACCTAGTTTATGATCTTACTACATCTTCATTTTCTTTTAATGCATTCAAAAAACCGCCGTTGTGCTACATAAAACCTTGAACTTGATTAATGGAGTGAATTATTTAAGAATATAGTCTCGAGTTTGACTACCACCATTTCGATTATATTTTGTTTGATACAGCTCAGTATGGCCCGGTGACTAGTGGCCAGCGAGTAGCGTCGACTATCGATATTGGTCTGCCGTGGGTATTATCCAGTTGTTCCCTTTTATTTTCTTCCTTTTGGTAGTTTGGATTCTCAGCTTTCAAACTTTCTCTCATCTTCATGTTTAATGCACTTGGGTTTTTCCATTGTTCCTGTAAAACATTTTAGTACAGATGTAACAGACTTGAAGAGCAAGTTTTGTTTTGACTACAAAGGTGATAGAAATAAAATTATTGGATACATGTCCCATATAGGATGGTCACATGTGGGACAACAATGAAAATTATTACTTAGGCCTAATTCATTTTAATTAATAAAACAATTTTAAAATGTGATCATGCAGTTGTTGATTAAAGAAGAAGAAAAAAAGTTACTCAAAGTTTTTTTAACGAATATCTTTTGGGAAACAAAATATAATCTACTTTGAGTCATGTATGGGACATAGATGTTCATTATTTTTTTGATTGGCTTAATTAATAATTACTTAACACATTCATAACGTTATAATAATAAAAATATGTTAAAATATATATTCATTTTTCACTCAGAAAAGGAAAAAGTTGCAGAATAATGTTTGTTAAGCAACTGAGAGTCTCAAAAACAATGCAGTTTCAGTCTTGGAGGAAACAGCTGATAGAGGTCATCTTAAATGCAGGTGTACCACACTCAGAATTGAAAACATTTGAAAAGGCATTATGTTTCTGCTTAATTCAGGGTTTTATGTAGGTACCATTTTACAAAATGTTTATCAACAGTAATCTCACTAGAGGTTTTGATTTGTCTAGAGAAAATCAAAATTCGAGTGGGATTTAATTGACTGTTACACGATTAGAAGAAAGTATATAAAGAATAGAAGTAACAAAGTACTCCATTACAACTAAATATTAATTGACTTACGAAAATACTGAACTGTCTTCAAATGTATATTATGTATTATTGTACCATCTCAACATTACAAATATTCCACTACTGGGTGTTCATTTCAAAGTGTGTCATGACGTCACTGTTGTTGGGTCAACGATTTGAAGCGAGTTTCAGCTTATATGTTAGAGAAGTTGCCTATTATTTAAGGCGTTCTTCAATCTGAACTTGAGAACATGTACAGTATAACTTGAACGTCGTAGCAACAGATGGCGGTCTGTACGGTCCGTGTGCTACCATAACCTCTTTCGAACTGTGTTTTGCGCCGGCAAGTCGTACGCAGGGTATTTGTTATCATCGGTTGCGTACGGTAACATTCCACAACACAAATCAAATGCTCTGTGTCCATGTTGACCGTCGAAGTTAATGTCAACAAATACGTAAGTAATCGTCTTAATCCTCTCCCCCTTTTCCCGACAGTATGTATTTCCAAACAGTTCACATTCCTGCCACTACCGGCGTTACCGTACGTATCAGTACTACTCTTCAGAATGAACGCCGTACTTGTTAGGCAACTTTTCTGCCTCTTAGGTTATACACCTCTGCGGAAGTGTAGGAAGATTGAATTCTCTAGGCTCATCGGCTAGCCACGTGACGGCATACAGCGAGCCATGACACATTTTGAACTGAACACCCAGTATATGGCAGTAGTGTGTTATGATTAGCTGTTTTCTTGTTACCAGTTGTGCCAACTATAGAATCTTCATTGAACTCTGTGGACGGTTACCAAGGGTTCTAAAAGTCTATAGAAGCCTTGGACTGTTGCTAGTCAAGAAGGCTTTGTTGATTCAGTTCATTTTTATTAAAACAGTTGCATTACACTTCAATTATCTGGATCCCAGTAATCAACGTCACTTGACAGATAATTTTCAATAAATCTTACTATTAAACAATCTCTGATACGTGACTATCCATAATATCATAAAGCAGAAGCTACAACACAACCTAAACAATATAAACAAGTGTTAGAAAAGCTTTAATGAGGGATGATGAAATTAAAAATAAACATGAATAATTTTAAAAGAAACAATTATTGAAAGTACAGTTTTCAAATTGAATGTTTTAGTGGTTGGTGGTTCAATTGATGTTATATTGGACGTGTGAGTAAAAGAAGTGGAACTCGTTGATGTACATGGTGTATTCCTCAATTTATTTAGGGTTATTTGTAAATAGGGTTCAGGGAAAATACACAGCTATGACCAATGATTTTATTAATTCTTGTTCTTGAATGCCATTGCGAGTGCATCGACTGGAATGGTTGTTTTTTGACGTCCAGACCAGTGCAGTTTGAAATGTTGACAAACAAAGAAACAAATGCTAGGGTAGTGATAAAAACAAACAAATGCTAGGGAAGTGATAAAATTGTGCGATAAACAGCCATGATTGGTTGAAAGAGGTCCTTTCGTATCGTTTTATTGGTCAAAAGTAGTATGATGTAGTAAAAGTTTAATAAACAAAGGTAAAAGGTAAAGGTATCCCCGTAATATGCCATGAAGGCACTTGGGGGGCATGGAGGTAGAGCCCCATGCGTAAAAGTGTAATAGTCTGAAAAAAATTACGATAAATTCATATTAATGTCCTATTTTTCATGGAATGTCCCTTCATAACATTTCTAACATGAACATGGAATTTAAGCATAAAGAAGAAAAAAATAGTCAAGATTTGGAACATTTGTGGCATTGATTACATTCCATTAATATCTGATTACAGGCTCGAGAGTCTTACAAGAAGCTTGTAGTCTCGCATAGACCAATACCAGAATTAGAGAACCTTGCCTCAAAGAAGTACGAGCTAGAAAACCATTCTGTAAATATAACAGAGCTCTCAGCATCCGACTTAGCAGAGAAAAACTTATGGATTGGTACGAGCAAGGTAAGGTTCATAATAATGATGTCAGTATAAATGTGTTCAAGTCTTCTTAAATAATTGGCTGTCAAGTAGATATGTAGTATTTTACTTTATTATTCTTTAAAACATATTATGAAATATTAAGAATTTCTCAACTGATATTTTATGTTCTACTACACTGTCTTTAAACATAACACGGATTCAAGTTGGGGGATCTTGAAGGCCACAAACAATGACTCACAATGCAATCGGCAAAAACGCTAGCCTTCAATTTAAAACTACTGTACTTCCATTTATTTCTTTAATTTGAGTGGGCAATTTGTTAAGAAGTCTAATACTACTAGGGCAACATTGCTGTAAATCAGTGCTCCTAGCGGTGACCATTGAAATCTTGTACCATGTAATAAAGCAGTGATTGTTTCATAAATTTGCAATATTGAAAGTCTTGAAGTAACCATATTTTGTAAATACAGTGGCTGTTTCTGATTTGTAGTAAACAATACAGCCATGGATAAATATATAATAGGATGCGAAACTGCGGTCAGCACCAATTTTCACTAGAACAAGCCATATAGTATTAACATTATCTTTAGCATTACCACTTTGAGTTAGTTTTATATTATTGAAAGAGGAAAAAAGGAAGCTTTCGGAAATCTAGGAATAATTTTTGCTATATTAGCAATTGGTTTATTAGGTTTTGAAGTATGAGCACATCTCTGGATTTGGGAGTTTGAAATAAGGTGATCAGCGCCCAATGTCGTAGGTGGTGAATATTAGAACTACGTGTTGGGTACATTACTGAGAGTTCTCTATTTATCCGTTCGAGTTATTGCTGTACGGGAGAGTCGAAGATGAAGATGGCGGACTGAAACTTGCTAATAAGTGAACATAAAGTGATACGTGTGTGTATAAGCAGTGTATGTTAAAACAGTGATGTTTATGGACGTTTAGTGTTGTTGAATGTATTGTAAAGTAATAGTAATATAATAAATTGAACTATCTAAGTAGTTCTTGCAGACTTTTCCATACCCAAAGAATACAATCCCAATTATCTGACCTTTTGCTTGATTTTTTGTCTCTGTCTGGTTATATTTTAATCGGGTAGTGTAAAACACATCGTCTCTTTTATCTTCCTGTTGGCTCCGGTAAGAATATGCTGTGAGGAATAAAACCGTAAATGTTTATTTTAAATTGGGTTAGTTTTGAATATCGATGAGGGTGGGAGGGAATACTTTCTGCACAGTTTAACATTTTCGTCACCAGGTGTGCTGCTTAATGCATGGAGTAATTACTCTTTTCGCTACTTGGTGCGCTGCTAGATGTAATAACGCCCCTCCCAGAAATAGATGGCAGCAAGATCAATTTCTACAACAGCGCCTCTAGTATGTGTTACGGGAAACTCATTAAGTTTCGCATCCTATTATATATTTATCCATGATACAGCTCTAAAGGCTACCACACACAGAAAGCTAAGCTAAGCTACGCAAGCTAAGGAAAAAAATAGCTCTAATGTAGTTGTATGGAATGGCACACACAAAGCGCTATGCTAAGCTAAGGTAAGCTAAGTTTCACAGATCGCCTAGGAGGCGATTTTCATAGTTGTAGTTGACTTCGCGCATACGCATAATCAGTTATTTTCCTGGCATCTAGCAGATGGTTGTGTTGCAGAGGCCAACTTTAATAGTTATTTTATTGTTCCTGTTTACTAATTACTAATAATTGGAAAGAAGACCAAGGGAGGAAAGATTGATTGTACAAATACAAAAATATCCTTGTTGCTATGACATGAGCTCAAATTATTATAGAGAGACAGCCAAGAAGGACAACTATTGGCAAGAAATAAGTGGAACTCTCAGGATTGATTGTACGCATCTTTTATTCTTTTACGTATTGATTGTACCCACTATAATTTACGTACTGCTTATAGTTCGGTAATATGCTTTTCACTTTATGAAATTAATGTATTAAATTGCATTTTAATCGCCTTTACTCTTTAACTTTGCTCTAGAGTATGCCATTAGGAAAGTCCAGGATAAGAGAGAGGGTTTGGAATTGAACGGGTTACATCAGCTGCTTGTCTATGCGGATGACGTGAATATGTTAGGAGAAAATTCACAAACGATTAGGAAAAACACGGGAATTTTACTTGAAGGAAGTAAAGAGATAGGTTTGGAAGTAAATCCCGAAAAGACGAAGTATATAATTATGTCTCGTGACGAGAATATTGTACGAAATGGAAATATAAAAATTGGAAATTTATCTTTTGAAGAGGTGAAGAAGTTCAAATATCTTGGAGCAACAGTAACAAATATAAATGATACTCGGAAGGAAATCAAACACAGAATAAATATGGGAAATGCCTGTTAATATTCGGTTGAGAAGCTTTTACCATCCAGTCTGCTGTCAAAAAATCTGAAAGTTAGAATTTATAAAACAGTTATATTACCGGTTGTTCTTTATGGTTGTGAAACTTGGACTCTCACTTTGAGAGAGGAACATAGGTTAAGGGTGTTTGAGAATAAGGTGCTTAGGAAAATATTTGGGGCTAAGAGGGATGAAGCTACAGGAGAATGGAGAAAGTTACACAACACAGAACTGCATGCATTGTATTCTTCACCTGACATAATTAGGAACATTAAATCCAGACGTTTGAGATGGGCAGGGCATGTAGCACGTATGGGAGAATCCAGAAATGCATATAGAGTGTTAGTTGGGAGGCCGGAGGGAAAAAGACCTTTAGGGAGGCCGAGACGTAGATGGGAAGATAATATTAAAATGGATTTAAGGCAGGTGGGATATGATGATAGAGAATGGATTAATCTTACTCAGGATAGAGACCAATGGAGGGCTTATGTGAGGGCAGCAATGAACCTCTGGGTTCCTTAAAAGCCAGTATGTAAAGTAAGTAACTTATTGAGGAGTTCATTTCAAACAGTCACTCTTGATTTCTTCCTGTATGAACATAAGCTATTTGCCATGGTACATTTCCTTCATTCATGAAATAACGCATAAACTCTTGCCTAACATTGAAAGCCTCTTGCGTAGCATTACAACCTACACGTGGAATTGAATCAAGACATGCATCTTGTGTTAAAATTTCCTGTTCATGTTGTCCTATTGGTGCCACGTACATATTCTGCCTCATATAATTGTGAAGAACACACATTGCCTTTACAATTTTATCAACTAGTTCCACCCTGCATCTGAAAGGTTTTTCATAAACCCCCCATTGCGAAACCAGAATACCAGAAGTGTTTTCAACAATACGTCTGGCTTGTGAAAGAGGAGTGGATCAGGACAGCACGTTTGCACATCTCCTTTTTATGTTAGATTAGGTTCTTTTCAAACTGAAATGACGAGTGAAGCGTAGGACAGTTAAAATTACTCTAACCTAACCTAACCTTATGTTAAGTTAGGTTAGGATAGGTTAGGTTAGGTTAGAGTAATTTTAACTGTAAGTTTCACTCGTCATTTCAGTTTGAAAAGAACCTAACCTAACATAAAAAGGAGATGTGCAAACGTGCTGTCCTGATCCACTCCTTGTGAAAGTCGGTAATTTAACGCACCTTTTGGCTCATTGTTGTGAACCTGATCACAGGGAAAAGGTCACATGAGGTATCTCTTCAATGGGAAAGCCTCATCCCCAACAAATACGAAAGGCAAACTCGGACCATGTGATATCAATGGTTCATCTACAGGTATATTTAAAGACCCATCTTTCAATGCCTTCCTGAATACACTACTTGAGAAAATGTTACCATCACTATTTCTTCCTTCGGCACCCACATCGATCACTGTAAAACAGTAATGTGTGTCTACAACTGCTAACAGCGATTGAAAATGTTTTCTTGTAATTATAGAATGTTGTTCCACTATTGAATCGAACACAATATATAAGTACATGTTTTCCATCAAAAGCCCCTAAACAGTTGGGGAAATTCCACAGTTTTTCAAAATCTTTTGCTATCATTTTCCATTTTTCCTCTGGTGGTATATGTAGCACTGTGTCCTGTAGTCGATTCCAGATGGCTTCACAAACGTCATTTACTATAGAATTATAGATGATACAGTTGAGGCTCCTGTTCTATAATTATATGCAATCGTTTTAAATCTGTCCCCAGTTACCAGATACCTGAAAGATACATGTTGTTTTACGCAAAGAAATAACAAATATATGGAAAAAACTGAGGGATTGCTTTAGAAAGGCAACCAAAAAACAGAAAGAAACAAAAAGTGGACAAGGAGCAGTGAAGATTAAAGAATAGAAATTTAAAAAACAAATGCAATTCCTACTCCTTTACATGTCTACAAGAAGGTATGCTGACATAATATGTAATTTGAGAAAGCATTCTTTAACAGTAACAATAAAGGTAATAAATGTGGAAATAAAGAATTTGTCTTAACAGTGCGTTATACTTCCTAAACAATAATAAGCAATATAAATGTCTTTTTACTTGATTTATACACACAGGAATGGTTATAACATTAAAAAAAAAGTTTTAATTTTATTAATGGTGCTGAGTACGTATGTCAAATTGTAGGGTGAAAGAGTCATTAGTTGCTGAGAAAAAAAATTGAATTTCCCTGTTTTTTAATGCTGAAACCTGTATATCTCCCCTTAAGTTGAGGTGTCACAGAGTGTTGCATGCATAAAATCCAGGTAAATGATAGCTGTTACTGTAAGCTTGGCAAAAAGGAAAAAGGGACCAGTGGCTTTGTCATACATCAAGCCATGCCAGACATTGAATTTAGGGCTATCCCTCTCATGTTCTATGACGAAATATGGATTTTGCGATTTTCATATCTGCATATTGTGCCAATTTACTTTCCTGGAGATGTGAAAGTACACAGACTCGTTTAAAAAGCATATATGCTGCAAGTACTCATTGTCTTTTTTGATCCATTGCGAAAGCAGCATGTTGAGGGCAGTCATCTGACCCCGAAGCTTGCACTATCTGGATTTTATAAGTGAAGTCGCTTGTGTAAAATGTTTTGCACCAAGGACCGTGGAATTCCCAGTTCACGAAACTCACAACAAATAGGCTTGGAAGGGCTCAATTGAAATGCTTGCCACACAGCCTCAACTCTCTCTTCACTGAGGGATGAAGGGAGGCCACACACACATCCAGTCTCCTGAAACTTAGCATATCAACTAACAATACTTCTGTAGTTACGTGACGGTCCATTCTTAAATTTTGCTGTACAGTTATTGATGACTGTGTCTCATGATACAATAAAACACATTGTGCTTTCTCCTGCACTGCCCATTTTCAGTGCCTGTGATTGCAGTGACTCCTATACCAACTCAATAAATAGAGCAAAGAAAACAACTTTATAAGTTTGTCTTCCTTTTGCCGCAAACCATGGAGCCTTAAGTATAATAGTTTCTTTGTAATAATCATTTGCCATATTCGAAAGATTTTATAGCCACGTGTATTACTCGACATTATTAACTTTCAATCCAGATAGGGGAAGCAGAGTGCTGTTGGTTGGCTCCCTTCCACTAGTTGCGATAAGAAATGAGGGGAAGTGACTGTACATTCATTCTGTAAATGCAGTCACTCTATTAACACTAGACAGCAATCCGTCAGAGAGTAATGGAGTCCGACAATTAATAGAAAATGTAGTAGAAAAACACAGTAGGCCTGTTTACGTCCATCCTAGAGTCGATGGCAATTCAGAAGGCGGTTGTCTGTTAGCGTTTGTGTCGAGAGAGACAGATAGAGCAAGGCAGCGTACAACATTGCCACATCGTACTTCACAAGCACGTGAAATACAAATAGTGCAGGAGACAATTTAAATTATCGAAAGACAATAATGATCTTAGCCGTTGATTACTGTAAGCATGACACCAAACAAACCCTCTTTCCTTCACTAACAATATTCTTTGCACAGTTCTCATTCCCACACCACATGCTTCTGCAGTCATTTCTGGCATGTTGACAACGTTGCAGCCAGCATCAAGATTGCCGGCAATATTCTGCTCGTCAACGTTTTTAAAGTAATTATACACCTTAAACACTATTTTCTGCGCCTGCTTGTGTAATACTTGTGTTTTTACAGTCTCTTCTTCCATTTATTTACCTTACATACACACAGTAAATGTTAGTTTTACTTATTCAATGTATTGAAACACTCGCACGTGAACAAACGAATTCGGGAAGTGCTTGTTATAGACTGATTCTGATTGGTTCTACTGTACAAGCTTGTGACCTCACATACCAGAAATGCTATGGCGCATATAGCAGCTAACCGCCTTCCGAAATGCCGTCTAGTCTAGTAGCGGAGACTGCATGCTACATGTCAAGATTGGAGTCTGTGTCACTATACTATACTCCAACCATCACTAGAATTGTCATCTTGATTAATCATTCGACTGACTACAATGTCATTGCTGAGTTCTTTGGTTTCACAATACTTATTTTAATTACATGGTCACAACATTTTTTTCATCATCATAATGACAAGTAACATTGCTCTTTTAATGAGGCAGGCTTTACGATGCAGTAGGCAATCAAATTTACCGACTTCAATATTGTTGTACAGATACGGAATTAAAAAATGGGCTGAGTCGTGGTAGCAGTCTTCCCTATGTAGGCTACAAGTTTTGCAAGACTGTTCATAAGTTCTTGTTTACTGCACATGTGCAATGTGTTGTGTCTGGAACTTAGTAAAATTAGGCGATCCAGGTTTTGTTTCTGGGTCTGTACTTTTCTTTCCTGGAGATTTAATTTTTTCGTCCTGAATATTTGCTAATTTTGATTGTTTCAGTGTTTTACAAATAGTGGTGATATACAAATACAAATAGGTGATTCCCGATTTACCACGAAAATCGTCTGTAGCTGCATTTAGATTGGCAACAGGCCATGACTGTTTGGCCAAGCATCTGCATAGAATTGGAATATATCAATCTCCTAACTGTCCATTGTGCAACTCAAACCAAGAAATGAATTCAGAGCACCTCAAAATCTGTGCTTCAGTGGCTGGCCATGATAATATCTTTGAAAAATATTGGAGTGCAAGAGGTCAAATGACTTTATTGCCAAATGCCTGGCATTAGAAAACAACAACAAATAGTGGATTCAGACATTATGCAGCATGGACACTTTAATTTTCTGGTTGACTTTTCTTTATCAAAAAACTTAATTACATTTTTGATTAATTATTTCACGACCCTCGCTATTGATAGCAAATATAATTCTTGATAGATACCATGTTCTCTTTTGAAAATTTAACATGTGTGAGTCACATGCTAAAAAGAAGAGAATATCTATTCAGACTGCACACATTGCCTAGCCAAGCTGCCCAATACTCAGTCTTACGCCGATGCACATTGTTCACGTGTTTTGTTAATGAGGTCGCACAGTAGGCGGGATGAAGGTGATGATGATGGCGAAATGAACCCAGGGTCTGGTGCCGTCAGTTAAACAGCATTGTCCTTAACTTTGTGTTATTTTTCAAAATTTAATAAAACACTTTAAAAAGTTGCTGTGCGCTGTCAGCATGCCAAAATCCAATCTTTTTGTATCAGATTATCTGCAGCATCGCAATACGTGCTATAATGAATGAGAACGTACATACCTAGAAGGTACGGAATACAAAATGGAGTGTATTTAATTTAAAATACAATAATCCGGTGTCAATATTATTTGTTTCAGGTAATATATGAAGATGAAAGTAGTGAGAACAATGACCAGAAAGATGCTCAAAAAGATGAATTAACGAGATTAAAGTTAAAAACACCAAAAGATGTAAAGAAGATACTAAAGAAGAATGCAAAAAAACAGGTTCAAAAGAGTAAAACATTCAAATTAAAAAACAAGTTAGAAAGGCAAAAAAACAAAAAGGAGTCACTTAAAAAGAAAAAGAAAAGAAAGGGTCATTCTAAGTCCAGACAGGCTGGGAAGAAAGGAAAACGATGAAATTCAATGTATTGAGCTGTGAATATTCTTTCTTGAGTTTTGTTACTAAGATTGATACTTTTTTATCACGCCGAAACATGTTACAGATTTAATTACAGCTCTTGTTAAAGAGTGTACTGAGTGAAAGGACAGTGAGTTTTTAATTGAATGAGACTAAATACTGTATGTTGTAGAGCAAATGAGTATGAAATCAGTGTACCTACTTTCTTTCTATAGAATATATGTATGAAAATGTAGGAATTCTAGTTATTAAATACATGGCACCCCAGACATGTTTAACCCTTATGATTAGGGACCGGATTTTTATGTAATATCAAGGTGTGAAATATGTACATATTTATGTAGGAAAAATAAGCTAAATATGTACCAAAATATATAAAATCATGAAAATATTTAATATCAATATCTGGCAGGTATAGGAAAGGTAAGACTTTCCAGTTGTGATTTCATAGAGCACCCGACTTTTTTACTGCACACTTGACACATTACTATTTTTCCATCTGTGTGACCAGCTTCATGGTCTAGTGGTCAGAGCTTCTGGCTATAGTTCATGAGGTCCCGGGTTCGATTCCCGGTTAGAGCACAGGAATTTTTCCTTAAAGGGGATTATTCCTGTGTTCGTCCATGGTTTGGAATTAGATTTAGATTTAAGACCTCTCCTGGCACCACATTATCATAATCATCCTATCACATCATCAGGGTAATGTAACTCTGCCTTCCAGGCGCCCCAACCTCAGAAGTGGGTTACAACTAAGCCACGGCCAGGAGAAAAGACCAGAAATGTCGAAAAGACAACCTGGTGGCATTGGATAAAAAAAAAATCCATCTGTAGTGAAAGTGTGAAATCACAGCTGAGGTGCTGAGGTGAATGTCACACCGAACCTGGCGACGTTTTGTTTTCTGTGAAGAGAATTATGGGGGACATATCTACTAATCCTGTAGACATTTAGGACACGAGTTAATGTAAAGTGGATGTATGTCTGAATTATGAATTACATAAATAATGTGTATATTTGAGCTATTTATAGGGGATAGCTTTGTGCTCACCCTGTAGATACTATGACAACCCCTAACCATGCGGCTCATGTCAGACTTGACACAGGTTTTCCATGGAAGGATTAGAATGAGGGTGAGTAAGGTAGCAAATTGCTTGGAAACTGCTTGTTAAGACATGTGCAGAACAATTATAGTTCGAGACAAATCATGTCGTCCTCGTCCCACTCCACCGCATGAAGACAACGCTGCTTTCTGAGTGACTTTTACAATACACAATAGTTGTATGAGAATGGTTGCCTTTTGTTCATCATATTTACAGTGGACGGTATGGGGTGAGTGCATCTATTACTTTCTGGAACTAAGGACGTTATGTTTTGTCCCGAAATATATATTTTCTTGGGTAGGTAAAAAGGCTTTTTAAATCTGTGTATTTCAAATTGTAAACTTCCCCAGCAGAAGTTTTTTTTTTTTCTTTTAGAGAAGTAAAAATGAATAAACCCCCAGAATGTGTAGATCTATGTAATACTAAGTGATAATATGTAATATGGGGTAAATATGTAAAAATATATAGTATCAAATTTTAATATATTAATGGTAATTACAAGATTCGCAAAGATTTGTTATTTATATATGCTTAGATTGAAAGGAATATAATATGTAATTACATAAAAATCCGGTCCCTACTTACGATTCAACGTGTATCTTCTTGAAAGTTCCTCAGTTTGCTGTATATGTGCCAGAGTGTTGTTGGCAGTTTTAAACATGTTATGATTGCCCATTATTTACAATATTTGCTAGTTTTGTAACATATATAATACTATAATTGAACTATAAAATTGTCTTTTTGCATATCCACTTTAGAATTTTATCTGGAGACAAAGTAACCATGTTAGCCACTTTTGTTCAGATGGTCAGTGGTTAGATGCTGGTGGTCCTATTACATTTGAATGTAAGAAACATACAGGCTGTGTGTTCTGAAGGAAACTTTAATCAAAAGAACTCCTCTTCTGAGAGACTCATTATAGGCTCTAAAGGACTGCTATCTTGAACTCGCAATAGGAACCTCTTGGTTGTAGTAGACGAATACTCAAGGTTCCCTTCAGCTTTTCCATGTCCACATCTGTCATAATATAGCTTAAAGCAACTTCTTGCGATATTTGGGATCCTGGCTTATATTCATTTTCATTTTACAATTCTGTAGGAGATTATACAACAAATTTTGAAAGGGAAATTACTGTTATTTATATTGTCGTCGTTCCTGCAATAACTCCTATGTGCAAAATATAAAATTTTTCAGCAGGAAAAGAAAACACATTTATTCATACTATGGCAGTCATACATAGGAGACTGTCAATTCTTACATTTTCGAAACAAAGAAATATAATTACATATAGGAGATTTTATTGTTTGCTGTATCACTATTTAAGTTACTTAATAGAGCCAAAATCTGAAAATCGATAAATATGTGACATAGGAGTTATTGCAGGAACAATGACAATGTAATAATAATAATAATAATAATAATAATAATAATAATAATTTATTTAATCTGGCAGAGCTAAGGCCAGTAGGCCTTCTCTTCCACCCAGCCAGACTCTAATTCTAATTGAATACAATTGGTTACATGGGTCATTCCACGAAAATGCGACATTTTCACGAAAAATAAAAATCTCACGAATCTCTGCTTGTAATATGTCATTTTTTTCGTTATGATCCGAATTTTTTGAATCTGATAACACTGATTGTGTAACAACACGTATGTGGGAGAAAAAAGGCCAAGAAGTCTGTGGTTTAAGAGCACGAAATTATCTACTAGAAATGACATATTTGAAAGCACATTTAAGGCAAATAAATCATTACTTCTGCATGTTAAATGCAATTAATAATGAAGTGCGGACCTTTTTTTAATAATTACAATGCATAAAACCATAATACAATGATTATTTCGTGCTTGATTGCAATTATTACAAGGAAAGGTTGAGAGTTCGTGTGTCACGCTCAAATGGACATTTGTTTATATTTCTTCAAAACCACTTAATTTTTTCATGTTTCATAAATATGTAAAAGTGAGAAACATCACATAACAATCAACTTCTTATATGGACAACATTTTGATTTAAATACGTATTCTACAAGAAAAACACGTGACACACGTAATACAATGACTGTGACACACGAACAAAAATGTTATGTTCGTATGTCACTAAAGTTTATCCTAAAATCCAGTTACAAGTTTTGTTGTTATTGGAAGTCTTTACGTCTAAACATAATTAGTAGTGGAATTTCAAATACTTATTGTTGATTAAGATAATTGTGTGTGCGTGCACATGCACCTGTGCATTTTTTTAGGAACTGGCCACGCTATCCCATTATCTCCTGGCCTAGTTGCCTCATAAGTGGTGCCGTCTTGGTATCACTTGTGAGGTTCACACCTGTCTTTGGACGGACTAAACAACAACTGTTGTAAAAATATAGCGTGTAGGCCTAAAATTAGCATAAGACAATTTATGCCTAAAGTTCGTATAAAATATTTATTATTTTTTAATTCCTTGAATTAAAAACTTAAAAAATTGGTTTATGTTAATTTATTTCATATTAAAAACAAGCTTATGCAGCACATTTATATCGTAAATAGGTAGCCACCATACTAAGCCTGTGTATAAATAAATTGGTGTAATTATTTGCACATTAGGTAAATGATACTAAATTTCTGATATTAATTTAAAATCTTTTTATTTAATAACATTAATTAATTTACCCTGGGTATCATTTAGCAATTCTAAAAGTTAGGCCTTTTTAAATCTATATTAGTTTTTCTACTGATATAAATATTAATACATTTTGAACACTTTTTGATAGTATTTTCAAGAATTTAAGTTGGGCTGATTACTTGTTTGGGGTTTTTCCGAGGTTTTCTCCAAACATAAGGCGAATGTCAGGTAATCTATGGCGAATTCTCGGCCTCATCTCGCCAAATACCATTTTGCTATCACCAATCCCATTGACACTAAATAACCTAGTGGTTGATACAAATTTTGTTAAATGTCCAAGTAAAAAAAAGCCGTCAAATATAGGCTACATATGAAGTTACAAAATCTTGTGGTGGCGAAGAATTTAAAGTGTCTGTGATGTCCAAGGAAGGGAAGTGCTACAAATGGCTGACATATCGGTATATTCGTCACATGACATGACACAGGAAATATCACCACATATGGTTGTAAACAACCGTGGATATTTTAAATTTAAAAGTGTATTTTAGTGTAATCCAGTGTTGTTTTGTATAATAAAAACTGTAGGCTTAGTGTATAAGTCTTCCACCAGAAGTAAGTATTTATAGTGCATTTAAAACAATTAGTAACCAACATGACAGAAATGTTCGTGTGTCACAACACATTTTCAAAATTTTGTTTCTTAATGGCACTGTTAATTTTTTTTTAAGTTTGTGATTTAGCAGTTACATGTACTACACAAGTGTCTTAATTATTTGGAAAACAACTGAATGCATTTATGTCATTTGGCACAATAATATGAACATTTTCCGTTTTGGTAATAAATCTAGTGGCAAGAAAATGTTCGTGTGTCACACCATACAATATTTAATATTTTTTGCATTATTAATTATTCCTTTTCATTAAGAATTTTTGTTTATATTTAGGAATACTTATGTTAAAAGACAGTAATGTCTTTTTCATGAATTACTAAGTATTTAATTAAATATCCTGTGAAGATCATAGTTAGGTACTTAAAAAATGTTACGTGTGTCACTATGGAATGACCCACATAGTTATTACATTAATATCTAGACCATAAAACAACATGAAAGTAAATAATGAAAGTTGGATAAGTAATGTTAGTGTGACAATAATGAACATTGGTAAGAAATAGTGATGATGATGATGATGATGATGATGATAATAATAATAATAATAATAATAATAATAATAATAATAATAATAATAATAATAAAATAATAATACTCTTGTACTCTTGTATAAATTAAACACATTCCAAAATGCTGTCATATTGTCAGATTCAAGGATAACCATGAATGCTATAATTTCAGAACAGTCTATAAAAAGGGCTAAAATTCAGGATTGTAAGAAAATGATCTATTACTTAACAAAACCACAGAAAAAATAAGTTTACAGTGGATTTCTTCCCACCGTGATATAAAGGGATATAAAACAACACTGAAATTTTTCAACCATTTAATAACGGACTTTCATTTTATTCTGTAAAACAACTAATCGAAAGTAAATTCATATCTGTCGAAAAACGACAAAATTCGGATAGAGCAGAAAGTAAAACCTGGGAAATTTTTTTGACTAACCTCTACATAATCCCCCAAGGGCCACTTACATCTGTCTGCACAGGACAGGAACTTACCATATATCCGCCTATGATGCAAATGAAGAGCTGAGCATGGAGCACAGCATTGCCACAAGAAGATGAATCGTACAGAAATACTGTAAGATGCAGTTGAGCTGGTTGTCAAGTGCACGGGCACTGGACCGACAGCAACATCATAATTGTCATGTGTACGATATAATGGAGCTTACATGTGCCTGTACCTTCGATCTTTTTGTGGGAGTATTTCGTGACATTCTTGTCGACAATTTGGGATTTCAACGAAGTAAACCTTCTACCCACTTTTCTCCTGAAAATTATTTTGAAATTTCACAACTCGTCCACTTCTGGCCAAATAATTTTTTGCCAGCACACATAAATCAAACTTTGAAAATGGAAATCCTGATTAAAAACTACTATCAAGTGGTCAGCAATTGCATCCCCTTTTTCTTGATTAAATACAGGCTGCTTTCCATATTCCATGTATGTTTTCCACTTATATCACTTTCTAATGCGGTTCTAGGAATCCCTTATCTTTTGCAGCATTTATTGTTGTTAATTTTTGTGATTCTATTTCTTCAGTCGCTTTATTAAAATTCACATATTTGTCTGATGATAACTACGTGTTAATCCATGTGCAGCAACAATACTTACAGTGCCAATATCAATTATTCATCTGATTTACATGAGGAAATAAAGCACGCCATAATGTTAATTAACTTACACATTGTCAGACACAGGAGGCTGACTCAATACCAGAATTAATTTTAATTGTTGTTTTGTTTGTATTGGCAGAAAATGTAATTAATTACTGCTATTATCAGTGAATGCAAATAAGATTTAGAAGTGGTGGACAACAATTGAAGGTATGTGATAATCAAGCTGCGGATTTTTAGGCACTAAAAACAGTTGAAATAGGCAGGCAAAATAGGCATTCAAAATTCTAAAATAGTCATTTAAAAAGGCACTAACAAATGTCTAATTCTCAATGGCTAACACGACTATAGCGTAGCATTATACACTAGTTTCTATAGGAATTTCATTATGGCAATGAATAATTAAATATTGGTCCAAATGTTGTAATGAGAACTGATGTCTATTGTCTGTAAGAATGTTCTTAAATTGGGAGAAACTCCCTTCCACTTCACATGAAGTGATGGGGCAATACTTCAGGGATCCAGTCTCAGCTGGGGACCAAACCAGTGGGAACGCAGTAATGTCAATGTATTTTCCAATCAGTGCTTCTATTGACTTTTGCTTTGGCATATCTCCACGGTATACTTCACGTATTACAGCAGAAAACTCAACTCCATACTCAATTCACAAACTCACAAAACGGGTAAGGTAAAGGTATCCCCATAACATGCCATGAAGGCACTTGGGGGAGACATGGAGGTAGAGTCCCATGCTTTCCATGACCTCGGCATTAGAATGAGGTACACAGTTTAAAACAACTACCCTAGTCAACTACTACAATGATTCATGCGGCTGTCGACCTTGTTAGCAAGTTGGTATAGCGCTGGCCTTCTATGCCCAAGGTTGCGGGTTTGATCCTGGGCCAGGTCGATGGCATTTAAGTGTGCTTAAATGCGACAGGCTCATGTCAGTAGATTTACTGGCATGTAAAAGAACTCCTGCGGGACAAAATTCCGGCACATCCGGCGATGCTGATATAACCTCTGCAGTTGCGAGCGTCGTTAAATAAAACATAACATTCATGCGGCTTTCGAAATAAATTTTTTCTTATTGGTTGATTTTAAATTATTCGATTGCTCCCCGCTCTGCTGGCAGTAAAACGTAACACACAGAATTATCGACAGTTCTATATCACTTCCCTCTGCTAAATAAAAGAGAAACAAATTACAGATTAAAAAACTATCGATAGAATGGTCAGTAAATTCAAGTATAATATATAATACAGATATTTAGGCAACTTTTAGGCATTTACTAGTGAAATAGGCAATTATAGGCACTTTAGAATTCGCATGTAATACTCACAATGTCTTAAAATGAATATGTAACCTAAAACCTTCCGCCTTCAGGTTAAGGATTAAAATAGGCATATAATCATAAATCCACAGCTTAATGATAATACATTCTCATATTACTAAAAGACATGTTTTTATTACTGATTCAACGCTTTTATTATTTTAATACGCTATCACTACAGCTGGTGTGATAGCATACTGTGATCACTTACATGTCAAGTGAAGCTTAAACATCTGTTACGTTCATAGTACTGATGTGCCGAAGGTTACAGAGGAAAAATAGAATTATATTATACCGATTATGAAATGACGACTCAAGACTGTTTGACGGTTTATTGATTTTGATATAGGGACCATGCCATTAGACAAAAAAAAGTAATATTGCTCTAGGTTTTGGCCAATCAGTGTATTTCCATGAAGCTCTTGTTTACTATGGCTTTGTAGTACTTCTTAGGCCTACATCAGCAAAGAAAACTGAAACAAACAATGAATGTACACTTTTGGGAGGAATCTAATAACTTAAAATTATTCAGCCTTTTGTGGATTTTTGAACAAGAAAGTACTGTAGTTGAAGGAAAAAGTCTACTACTTGAACTGCCTTTTCTATCATGGTGTAGAAATGCAATGAAGTTTTTATTAAGTAAGGATATGTATTGTCCTCAGCAAAATGGGTGTATCTATAGGGAAGTCTCATTAAGAATAATATTCCAATTGATCGTCATACTTCTGCTATAAAAACAAGCAAGTTGCGCTTAGGCTAGTTGTGAAGAGAATGAATTCTTAAATAAATGCGAAAAAATGAGAGCAGACCTTTCCCTCCGTACAATTATTGAAAACATTTTTATGCGACAAAATGAAAGAAGCCAGTTTGCAAAAGATAGAACCTTAGTGTTTTCTAAGGCTCAGAGATAGGTGTATCATCATAGTAACCAAAATTTAGTGTCATGGATTGCTCAGGGTACCAGCTTATGCATAAGTATCAAATTTAAAACAAGAACGCTATTGTTTTTAACTCTTCTGTTCCCTAGACTGTGATTTATAACAAACAAGAAATTCTTGAAACAAACTAGTGTGACATTGGTGAGGATCTCATTAAAATTCGACATAAACTGTTGATGGACAGCATTGCGAAATATGGTGTTGGAAATGTGTGGACCATGGATGAAGTCGTTGTGAAGCAAAAATAAGAGTGACCTGTGAAGACATTCCAAGGCAGCAGAGTGTGTGTGTGTGCTTGTGCTCATTTAGTAATTACATAACTAAGTATAATTCGCGGGTGCTCGTGTAAAGGGGGTTAAGTCACTATTACTCACTTTTCAGGAAAGCAAAAGCAAAGTTTGTACCTAGGCCTATCTCATAAATTGGGATATAAATATTTCGACATGAAAACTGGTTGTAAATGTCCAAATATATGTTTACTTGACTTATGATACATTCATTCATGGTATTCATCAAATGGTGCGAAGTAATTAATATTATTGTGTAATCACTGACATAACCCCTTTAGCACAAAAAAGCTGTAACTTAATCCATTTGGTTCAATCATTTTATTGAGAAAATTAACAATATACAATAACAAGAGTTCAATGTTCGAATTATTTAAACTGACTGAATGCTACAACAATATAAATATTAAGTAAAAGTGCCAATAATAACTTTAATTTGACAATTACAGTACTGAAAATATTTCAATAGTTTATTTGGATGTTTTCACGAAAAATGAGTTCTTTTTCTTTGATGGAATGAATAATGATTAAGAATAATACAACAATTTAATTATAAAGTAGAACATGTCAACAATACTAACATGACAACATTTAAAACTCTTCTTTTTAATCTTCATCCGTAAGAACATCTGGTAAATCTTCTGTTTTGAAATTTTAATAAAATCCCCAAAATATCTTGAGGATGTAAGGAAGAAGATCTTGGAAATCCTCTTTCTTCTCTTTACTTATACTTGGAGGCCCATCTAGTATGGCAAATCATATGGGCCTCTAAGGTGATAGCTCACTTCCTTAAAAGGAGTCTCTTCATTAAAATCTGTTTTTACTTCACCAGGCAGTTCCTGCCGTGTTAATAGCGAAACCAACGTACCTCTTTCCACACAAATTTCTCACCTTCAGAATTCTTCTTTCCTGCCTGTAGCACTGTATCACGGAGGACTGCAAAATCATAGAAATCTGATTGTTGCATCTCTGTCACTTTGAATGGTGTGTTCTTTCTGCACATTCTAACTAGCTGATACCAGCGATGGTGGTGGTATATTTGGAACATACTTGTCTTCTTTTTTCCCCTCAATAACTGAGGGTCCGAGTCACATCCCAAGTGGGTGTGACCCGGAACCAGAACTTTGTGGTCAGTCTGCTTTATTTTGCTGTTTTCCATTGTCATGAGTGCAAAAAAACATAGCCACCATATCTGTTTTTATTTTGATCTCCTGCTGTATCGGAATAGAGAACGGCCTGTTCTAATCTGTTGTTTTCATTTGAAGACAAATATTTGTATAAACATGACGCAGTTTGATTTGCACCCCCTTCCGGCTATAGCTTCATGCCACATAAAACAGTGAGGCTAACCTATGTAACGATCATGAATTGTCAAATTATATGTCCATAATTGCCTTTTACTTGATGTCTCAAGATTTGGTGTTGGGAGGCATTGCTGCAGGTCGAAAACTACAGTTTCCTTGTTTTGATTTCTCTTTGTCAGCTGCTTTGGATAGGTACGCTTTGTCAGCATCTTCTAGATGTATTCTCAGAGCATCTTTGATTGTGAACTTTTGATCTTCTGCAGCTAGCGCCAGCTACATTTGAAGCTTGTCACACTTGGCACATGTAACTTTATTTGGTATTTTTATTGCGATATTCTGTGGGTGAAATATTTCTTCATACTTGGGACGACCTACAAGATTGATGATCTTTGGTTGTCCTTGATATTCCTCACGCAGTTTCTCCAATGTATAGTAGGAATGTAGGTATTTCTCCTCTGAATCCCTCCTTGTGTAATTTCTCTCGTATTTTGGAACAGAGTAAATATGCTGATGAACTCTCTCAATAGCATCCTCAGACCCCTTATTTGAAGCAGGGCGTAGTACTCTGCAGTTAGGAGAAGTTGTTCCAGATGTTGAGACTCCCATTTTATGAAGATTCATTTCCAAGAACATTTTAGACTCCCCTAAGTTTTTTGGAAACACGTTGTGCAGATAGGCTCTAATTTAGAATCTATTTGCAGGTGGTGGGCCTAATCATAAGTCACATACCTAAACTTTTGTTTATTTGGACATAGTCTTCTCTTTGCAGTGATTGGTTCTTTGAATCATACAAGTCCACACACATATTTGACTCTTCTATCATAGAACTGCAATCCATGTACTCTCAGAACATTTTCTTCCTGATAATATCGTCCTTAAAACGAGACGAAAACTTCATTCTACATTCACTCAAAGATTTGCATTCCCTTGAAGGAAGAATTTTCCATTTCTCAGTAACATATTCTACACTCGTGTTCCCTTTTCTCTTACTATCTTCTCTTGCTTTTCTGGTGATTCTTTAAGAGTTTTTCGTTTCATCTGGGGGCAGGCTGTACTACAGTTTCCTCACTCAAGTCATCAGAATGTTTATTTCCATCCATGCTTTCGTCATTAGAAATTACTTGCACATGCGAAGCATTACTACGTACTGATGGAGCTCCTTCTGAATCAGGAGAAATCATGTCCATATCAGAGTCTTGTAGTATAAAAGCAGGATCGATATTCGAATCATCACTATTAAATATGTCTAGAAATTCCTCGGGTACATCAGGTGGAGGGCTGCTACCTGAATGGGGAAAGGTTAACAAATGGGAGTTGTTACTTGAAAGAGAAAAATATTAATTACTTTTTAATTGGTTATTTAGGGACGCTGTATCAACTACGAGATTATTTAGCTTCGATGTAATTTTTTATTATGTGATGATGTTTGGCATAGTAAGTCCGACGAATCGCTATGGATTGTCCGACATTCGCTTTACAGTAGGAGAAAACCTCGGAAATACCTAACCAGATTGCAAACATATTGTAGCATCTACTACAGTTCTCTTGATATTTTTCTTTAATTTTCACCTGTCGCTAATCATATCTCTGTGCATTATGTGGACATATCAATCACTTAAAGGGGATAAGTCAACATAAACTCCCATACAAATATAATTCCACGGTATGAACAGAGTCAAGTCAACTTAACCCATTTCACACATTAATGTCTGACTTGTAAAAAGAGATATGTAAACTTGTCTCATTTGGCACTGAACATAATCCCTTTGTCACAAAATATGGAGCACAGCAACTCCGTCATCAATGGAAGAATCACATAACCCCTTTAACACAAGATAGAAGTAATCGTAGAAAGTTAAAATCTGTACTTATCCCATTTTAGCCAATTTCAGACTTGACCCCCTTTACACGAGCACCTGCAAATTACAATTAGTGTGCTTAAATGCGACAGGCTCATGTCAGCAGATTTACTGGCATGTAAAAGAACTCCTGTGGGACAAAATTCCGGCACACCGGCGACGCTGATATAACATCGGCAGTTGCAAGCGTCATTAAATGAAACATAACATTTTAAGTTATATGATATTCATTCCGAAAATGTAAATTACTTATTCATACCTGTTACTGCCAGTAGTGTGTTTTCATCTTTATTGATTTCAACTTAATTCTAGCTGAGTTATCAATTAATAGGAAATCTTTACTTGTAGCAACATCATATTTTATATATAACATTTTTTTCTTAAGTTGAATACCCTGTTACTTGACAGTAATAATCTGGTTGTCTCTGACAGAACATTGTAAAATGACCTTCACTCACCCCATTCCCCTATACCTGCTGACCAGAACCCTCTCTCTCACCCTGAAGCATTCAACAATTTAACAACATATGTTGAAAGAGTAATGGAACGGAGAAAAATTCTCTCCGGCACCGGGATTTGAACCCGGGTTTTCAGCTCTACGTGCTGACGCTTTATCCACTAAGCCACACCGGATTCCACCCCGGCGTCGGAAGAATTATATGTACTTCGGTACATTACAATAATATAATTATATAATATGCGTAAATCACTTCGTGATTTAAGACGGCGCTTATTCTGTCGGATCCCGGCCAACTAGTCACTCATTACGAGTGCACCTCAGCACATGTGTGGACTTCGGTCCTAGGTTCATAGATATCTATGATGTAGTGCAGAGGGCAGCCACTAGAGGGAACCTAAGAGTTGGAACTTAAAACTGAGACGATTCTTCCGACGCCGGTGTGGCTTAGTGGATAAAGCGTCAGCACGTAGAGCTGAAAACCCGGGTTCAAATCCCGGCGCCGGAGAGAATTTTTCTCCGTTCCATTACTCTTTCAATGTATGATGACGCAGAATATTTGCATGGAAATATCATATGTACTTCGGTACATTACAATAATATAATTATATATTTTAACAACAGCATTTTCCAAGAACCCTTCATCCCTTCACGTAGCCCATATTAATGCTCAGAGTTTGGTTGCACACTTTAACGAAATTCAATCCATATTCTCGAATCAGAATTTGCATGCTCTTCTCATCTCTGTATCTTGGCTAAAGCGTACACTATCCTCAGCGACATTACACCTAGATGGTTATACGCTATTAAGAAATGATCGTTTAAATAAACAAGGGGGCGGCGTTGCTGCATATGTTAGATCTGATCTCAATCCCAGAATAGTATACACATCTCCTGGCGAGTATGCCGGAAAACCTGAAATGTTATTTGTAGAAGTCTCGACAAGCTTTCAGAAATGTTTTATTTGTGTTATTTACCAACCCCTGAAGATTAACGATATCACAGAGATCGAGAGATCGTAGTTGGAATTCATCACAGGTTAAGAAATGTTTTATAATTATGAGTGACTTTAACACAAATTTGTTAGCCTCTGGTTCGAACTACACTAGACATCTATTGACCATGTTCCAGGCTCTTGATCTAGCAGTCCTTCCCCTTGAACCCACCCACCATACCCAATCTTCCGAATCCCTATAAGACTTAATTATTACGAAAAATGCAGACAAAGTACAAACACATGGACAATGTGTGGCTTCGGGAATTTCGTACCATGACATTATTTATCTAGTATATTCTTTGAAGTGTCCCAAGCCCACACCTAAACTCATAAGGTACCGTGACTTGAAGCGTGTTGATGAAACCCAACTACTTGAAGACGCAATAAAGATTCCCTGGGACTCAATATGGACCTTACATACTGTTGACGAGAAACTTTTGAAACTAAATGAGTATATTATAAATTTATATGCTCCTAACAAATCTAAACGCGTAAAAAGGACACCAGCACCATGGATGACTGCTGACATCTATAGTATGATTATGGACAGAAACACTGCATACAAAACGTTTAAACATGACAAGACAGAAATCCCTTATAATTATTTTAATCTCTTACATAACAGAACTACTCAAGCCATTAGAAACGCAAAACTGAGACATTTTCATAACATCTTGAAGGAGGGATCTTACTCTTTCAAACTGTGGAGAAACTTAAGGACAGTTGGTTTAGGAAATCCCAGGACTCAGGCAGACAGTGTGCCAGTTTCTCTTGGCGAACTAAATGACCATTTTGCAACTGTACAGTCAATAACCTTGGATACGGTCGACAAATAGCAGACAGTTTACCAATTACAAATGACTCCAATTCCGAATAGAGAAATATTTTCTTTACTTATGTCACAGAAACCGAAGTAAGAGTGGCAATAAAGCATATTACCTCTAAAGCTAAAAGTGTGGATAATATTGGCGTAATATTAACATCAAAAAACTGTTCAATCACACAAGCTACGTTGAACCCCACAATCAAGGATCAATTACGTTTTTGACGCCTTTTGCTTGCATAAGAATAGTTTGTTGTTGTTTTCTAATGCCAGGCATTTGACAATAAAGTCATTTGACCTCTTGCACTCCAATATTTTTCAAAGATATTACCATGACCAGCCACTGAAGCACAGATTTTGAGGTGTTCCGAATCCATTTCTTGGTTTGAGTTGCACAATGGGCAGTTAGGAGACTGATATATTCCAATTCTATGCAGGTGTTTGGCCAAACAATCATGGCCTGTTGCCAATCTAAATGCAGCTACAGACGATTTTCGTGGTAAATCAGGAATTAACTGTGGATTTTGATGCAGAGAGTTCCATTTTTTCCCTTGGGATTGAGTTATCAAATTTTGTTTGTTGAAGTCTAAGTATGTAGATTGAATAAATCTCTTCACAGAGTAATACGTAGATTTAGTAACAGGTCTGTAAGTAGCAGTGCTGCCCTTCTTTGCTAAAGCATCCGCAATCTCGTTTCCCAGGATTCCACAATGGGATGGTATCCATTGGATAAGAATAGTTTAAGCATTTTTATAGGCACCTTATTGTTTTATGGGAGAATTTAACAGAAAATCTGACCATCAATGTCTAAAACTCAGAACAAATCATTCCATTCCAGGACAGTCTCTTTCAATAAAGGACAGATGACTGTCCTGCCTTGTATTCGACTTTACTCATTAACTACAAGTCAGTCTATTGAGATTACGTGTGAATGTTATTGCAGAAATTAAACTGATCTTCATTCCATACAAGATGACTCTGCATATCAACAAACATACCACAAAATCCTTCTGCGTCCTTGGTTCCTATGTTTGCGCCAGAAAATGAGACATACATCGATATGTGTGGAGTAATAACAGATGACGTGACATGGAAGATACACTGGCATGCCTAATTATTTTAAACTAAGTATCGAATGCTTGCAGAACTTTTACAAGAATGTACTTACATTATGAAGCATCCATGTCAGGTAACAGACTGATTCCCTCTTAAGTCTAAATCTGATTGAACCGATTCGTGTTCACTACTAGAAGAATCGTCTACAACAGCGTTTCTCAAACTTTACTGAAGTGAGGACCACTTTTTTAAAATTAGAACAGTTCTCCAGACCACCTTACTCTTGTTCCCTTCGAAAGAAAATTTATCAGTTTATTTTAATACCAGTATACTTGCATTTTAATGTACTGTAGGAATAATTAATTAAAATTAATTTAATTCACTTAATTTTATATTAGTATTAACTAATTAAGTTAATGTTAACAGAAGAAAATTTCTTATATTGTCACCTGTAAAAACAGAAAAAATAAAAGTTAATGCAGAAACATGCCCGATTTTCAACAAGTAAAGTGCAATTTTGCATGTTCTATTATTGGTGTGTGATGTACAGTACGTGACCATTTCAATGTGCAGACTGGGTGTCGGCGAAACTATTAAGAAAGTCATAAATACATGAAAAGGTTCGGTACTTTGGTCCTGTTATGAATTCGGATAATCTTTGATGGATTACACGCACGACGCCAGATGTGTATGGAAAAAATAGCGAGAAACACCACGTTTATGGTGCTTTAAATCCCTCTTTTTTTGCTGAGAGTAGAGTGGAAGTCAATAGACGGGTATGGTAAATAAATTTCATAAAATGTCAGTACTGGGAGAAAAAGTGAAAGGCGATTGCAATGTGTCATTTACAAATTCTGAGATTTTCAGCTATAGTGTGATACGTAATTCGTTAAATTTTATTTCTTCTTCTGTCTTTTTTGAAGGACCACAAGGGTAGACCTCGAGGACCACAGGTGGTTCAGGGACCATAGTTTGAGAAATGCTGGTCTACAATACTGATGACGATTTGATCAACAACATTGTCAATTCTCACATTGTGATACGGAGCATTATCCATCACTATCACGCTGTTTGTTTCTGGTTTTGATAGTACACTCCCAAACCACACTTGAAACATGTCTTCATGGTTGTCACCTGTCTTTTTCGATTCGAATAGCAGCAGGCTACCTTCCACAAAACAGCTGTCATTGCCTATGTGCGTCACAATTAACCTCTTCCCTTCCCAGATGGATTTTTATGCCAATAGATAATCCCCTCTGCTTTTCACACTCGTGTCTACCCATGTTTTCTTTGTCTTTCACATGTCTCGTCAAGGTGGTATATTTTGTGTTCTCTTTCCGTGTGTTATATTGACTGTAAGTATCATCTCTGTCACAATGCCACATCATCATCATCACAGATTTTTTGTCTCTTTTGCCGTACTTAAAACTAGTGCTGCCGATCGATCAAAGTATTTAATCGATTAATTATTTGAATTTAATCGATTTGAAAAAAGTTATATTATAATACACAATTATTGTTAAATTTAATTTGTGTTCAGTGATAAGCATAAGTATAAAATGTTCTATTTCTGTTTATACTGTATCGTTATATTACAAAACTATACTACTTTAGTTATTTACTGACATATTTATTATGTAGACTTATAATAATTTATTTTGTCAATTTCTCTGGGAATTTTTTAGATAAACACAAATAAAGTATGAAGTCTCACCTAGTTAATACTGCTCCATCCATGATTTTAAACATGTGAGTGCACTCACATGCTCTGAATTAAGTGCCGCTCTACATTTACTAACAATGTTTTCTCCATCACTAAACACGAAAGAACTTTTTTCTGTCAAGCACTTCTCCATGATTGTTTAATTTAAATCCAAACGTTTTACAGAGTTAACCTCTTAAATTCTCATATGACATAATGGAGTTTTCACTTTTCACAGAACACAGAATCTTATTTTTTCTTCAGCAAACTAAACACACACACTTCATCTACAAACTCAGTAAAGAAACTGCAGTGGTCAAAACAGCAGACTAGTCCCTATTGTAATCAGATTACAACATTTTAGAAAGAGAAGACTGTCTCATTTGCACACAGTGTAACCATGGCTAAAGGATGAGGGGGCAAATCCCAGAAAAGTATGTATTTCATATGCTAGGAAGATGAGCTGACAACAAGTGGGGTCCACACCTGTGGAGTAATGGTTAGTGCGGCTAGCCGCGAAACCAGGTGGCCCGGGTTCGATTCCCGGTCGGGGCAAGTTACCTGGTTGAGGTTTTTTCTGGGGTTTTTCCTCAATCCAATATGAGCAAATGCTGAGTAACTTTCGGTGTTGGACCCCGGACTCATTTCACCGGCATTATCACCTTCGCCTCATTCAAATGCTAAATAACCTGAGATGTTGATAAAGCGTCGTAAAATAACCTACTAAAAAAAAATAAACAAGGTGGGAGTTTTCTTGGAAAACTATAAAACTTAATAACGGTTTCACATTGTGTTTGAACTTTCAATAGAGGTAGACTAGGTCACTGTCCTTATATCTCCATCTCTTTCTGAAGTGTCTGTGTAAAGATTTGTCCTATACTACCTGCTTTGCAGTTACAAAATAACAGTACTATTGTGCTTTGAAGTAAGTAATTTCTGAGAGACGAATATTGTCGGAATTTTTAGTCTGACTTTGTATTAACAAAATAACAATTAATATCAAGTACAACCGATTAATTTTAACTCGATTATTAGATTAAATATTCTTGATGGATTAATCCTACAACAGAAATTGATCGATTAATCGATTAAATCCCACAACACTACTCAAAACCTAACATCTTCATTAATTGGTATAAAATTGTCCTATTGAAGTGTGGCAGGTCTAGTCATTATTAACTTCAGTCAGAAATTTGTCTGTAGTTGGTACACCCTGCCACAATGCCACATCATCCCTGTCAAGTATCACAGATTTCTTGTGTCTTTTGTCGTATTTAAAACCTAACATCTTCATTAATCGGTATAAAGTTGTCCTACTGAAGTGTGGCAGTCAGAAATTTGTCTGTAGTTGGTACAATTCGTTTTTATGAAATAAATTGTTATATGTGATGACGAATAGCATTTTAAACAAATTCATCACACATATCTTATACACAGCTTCCTGTGATCATGTTATGATGTCAGCACCTGTTGTCATTCATTGGAATAATATTCTAAATATTCCTTTGAGATTTCAACATCTTTATTCACACCTCGAATGAAGACTGCAAGTGTATTTTATCACACACATCAGCACTTTATCCAGAGGCAACGAATGTGAAATATAGTGTCAGCAAACTGATTTATGAGGTCTTCACAAAGATCTTGAATTCAGTAGGTCACTGGTTTGTTCATGGCAACAGACAAACAGAAATATACTGTCTGAATAGATTAGGATAAAATTCCTCTGCTGATATTATTAAACATTCTTTGATAGCATCCCTATTAGTAAAAGTCTAAAGTGACATGTTAAATGCATACAGATCCTGTAACTAAGGTGAGTAGCTGGCTTGCAGGTTGCAGTCTTAACATTACAGGCCTGTGGGCAAAGTAGTGCACTGGGCCCTGCCTATATAACCTCTTACAGGAGTAAAAATGTAAATTATCTATAAAATTAACTTTAGTTTATTAGTAACTGCAACAAAATCAGTGTTCTGAAATTAAAAAAAAAAAAAAAACATGATGTACAGAAAAGATTAATCATTATGGTTTGGACAATACAACATCAGCTGAAAAACAAACATTTCAACATAAAAATGGTACTTGATTGGTAAATCAACTCACTGAGAGAACATCAGGTGCATATTATGAAATAATAACGAATTATTTAATATTAAGTGTTATACAAACATTTGCGAAATTTCTTTACAGAGAGTGCCTTTATAATTGGCTTGCAAGGTCTTCAGGATGTCAGACATGCCAACTCTCCACTGCAAGTCATGCCTCTTCTACCGAGTTGGCTGGAGGTTTGAATGTTGAGGCAGATGACTGGAGTATTAGTGTTAAATTCTGATCTGTCCATAGATTACATGGACCCCTTGTGCTCGTCGGACC
This sequence comes from Periplaneta americana, assembly GCF_040183065.1. NCBI lineage: Eukaryota > Metazoa > Arthropoda > Insecta > Blattodea > Blattidae > Periplaneta > Periplaneta americana. Next base: position 165,276,953 of record NC_091131.1, read on the forward strand.
TTGGACGACTGCCCACCGTGCCCATGTGTTAAGACAGCACTGGTTGCAGGTTGCAGATATGTGATCGCGAAGTAAATGCTAGAAAATAAATGACTATAAAGAATGAGAAATGTTGTTAATTATAAATACATAATAAGATTTAAATATTCAAAAAGAGTTCTTTATTTTTCGCAAGAGTACGTTCTACATCAGATCAAAATTCCTCTCGGATTTTTTTTTCTAGGAAAGTACATTAAAAATGGCATACAGAATTGTAATGTTAATAAAAATCGGAAGACACAAAAATAGGCTTGAAATACAGTATACTCTCGATTATCTGGGCTAATGATTGGGAAGAGGTACCCCGACGGATAATACGAAAGTTTATTATTTTGCATGTACTGTGTAGTATATAGGTCTATTTGGTGAGGAAATACTTTTAACTTCTTCATTCTTTGTTACACTCTTTTAACACTTGTGTAGTCACTGGTTAATGTTATTTCTTTACTGTGTTAATATTATAAAAATTACCTGGCTGACTAGTTTTGACGCGGTGTCCGCCATTGTCATGAACAGGAAACCAGAAGATGGCACTGGACCCAAAGACGTTATATAGTATTCTAGACTCGCACGGAGCGCTGGTGTGCTGTCCAAAATTGAAACCAGTCTGCGCATGTTTACGCCACCATTAAGTAGGTAGAAACAGTGGTAAACACAAAGCCCGAGCTACTTGCAAAGTGGCTTGTTGCTATTAAAAGAGATAAATTTGTGCCTTCACCTAACGTAAAATTGTGTTTGGCTCATTTTAAAGAGACAGATTTTTGGAAAGGTAATGGCAATAGAATTTTGTAAGATGATGTTGTACCATCCCTGTTTAATTTTCCAAGCTATTTGCAAAAGGTACGATATAATATTATCTCTGTTGTTACACTATCAATATCATTAAAAATCAATCAGTAGTTTACGACAATAAAGAATACTTAATTGTTAGTACAGGTATATCAGACTGTAGAGAAATCCCACTGAGTGAATTATTTAGACTTACACATCAGTTATTAAACACAATTAGTGGAAAGATAACTTTTTCTTTTTATTATGTAAATTAATTTATCTGCAAGATAATAAAAATAGATTCAAAATCTATAGGTGGATAAGTAAGTAAATAAATAAATGGCTATAATAGCTAAGCCTACTTTGTGGACTTATGATTCAGGGTTCATGATCAATATGTATAGGCCTAACTAGAGTAATAAATTAGCCAGCCGTGGGTTTGATCTTGTTGGAGAACATGCTATGTTTCAGATGTAAGGATATGAATACATAATTTCCTGTGGGAACTAAATATCACTAATGGGATTCTAGGAGGGGGGAGGGAGAGAAAAGTTGTTATTTTCTGTTCAACCATCTTTTGGCGTTTAACAGCAAATACATATGTTCTACCTAATTAAGTGTATAAATATTTAAACATTTAATATTATATTGTAGCAGATTTTGTAACTTAATAGAGGTTGTTTTTTGTAGATTGAGACGCCACCCCGTAGGCCATTAAACTTACTTTATATTTGTGAGTGGTCTATGCTGTCATTTGCACAGCAATTTTTGTTGTTGTTTTGTTTTTGCAGATATTCCTAGTGCATTATTTTTCACTGGGGGGATTATAACTGCATATAGTTCACATGCAAATAACCCGTTTATATTTTGCCGGATATATATTACTGTATTTAAAAAGCAGGGAATGTCATCTTATTGATATAACATATGTGCATAAAATTAAATACTATCATTCCACAAGCAATGATATATATTTATTCATTTAAAATAACAATATATTATGTAAAGAAATCCACGCATAAAAAGTATGTTTTTTTTTACATAATGTGATTATGTTTAGTTTTTAAGTCTTCATGTTACCTATTTTTTGCAATGTATTAGGTACCAGTAGGCTACTTTTTATAATTGATACCATTCCCTTTATTAATTGAAGAATGACTTATAAATGCAATGTAATTTTGCTACCTTTGCGCATTATATTTTGCGTAGTTACCGGTACTTATGTCCTGTGATCTAAAAGTACCGGTAATATAATTTTCGATTCTCTAAAACTTAACAACAGGTCTATACTGATTATCATATATTTATTTCACTTAAGAATTTGATTATAATAAGAACTTGTATAATCAAGGTGCATATATTTACGTCTTGTGATCTAAGAGTAATGTACACATGTTAATATAATTTTCGATTCTCTGAAGCCTAACAATATGCTGATTATCGTAAAATTATACATTCTATAATATGTATTGTGTAGGCCTATTTATGGATGTATGAGCATGTTTTCTATCAATTGCTACGTACATATTTTCTTTCCTTTAATGCTCTGACCCATATCAATGAAACTTTGAATATGTTTATTTCGTCCTAATTTTACGTTAAACGTCGAAAATGCCATAATCTGTCAATTCTAGATCATCACAGCCTTAAATTGCGTGATTTACATACTGCTATTATGCGTCTGCTCTCCTACATCATGGCAGCAAGCGCAGCGTTCAATTTGCCCCGGTTTCCTCGTTCCACGCAGTCGAGACTGTAGGGGCTTGACTGGACCTCACTAGGCTTAGGACAATGATGTACACCACTTCGAAACTAGTCAGAACGGTAATTTTTATAATATTAACACAGTAAAGAAGTTATAAAGGTAATCAGTGAAATACTTTTAAATTTATATGTAGTAACTTCATATTTACTATAATACACACAGTATGTGTATATCATTTTACGTCGCGTGTGCACAACTCGCTAACACAGTATAAAGGCTATTGGCCTGAGGAAGAAGTGAAGAATACATTAAGAGAAGATGGAACAGTGGTTGCAGAAAGAGACATCAGGAAATGATAAAGTAAGTGAATTAAGTAGAGAGGAGAGGAATAATAATGCAGGCTTGAATCAAGCAGAAGTAGAAATGAAGAACCAGGCTTTAGAAAACTTAAGACTAAAGGTAGAAAACATCAGTGAAAAGATAGAAGAGTTGATGGCAGAAAATAACCAATTAAAGAAGAAAATGAGTGACTACGATCTCAAGATGAGGAAAAACAACTTAATAATTTTCGGGGTCGAAGAAAGGGGCTGGGAAAAAGAGATGGATACCTTTGAGAAAGTGAGAGATTTACGATGATTTGTAGAGAATAATTGAAATTGAGATTTTAGTGAATAGTAGTTAGAGGAAAAAGGGTGGTTTGAAAGGAGTATATAATATTAGATATATTAGTAGGATAAAATTGAATGGGACCGTCAATGCTTATCTGTTGTTAAGCATTGATGGTCCCATTCAATTTTATCCTATTATAGCTTGCTTATCGGTCAAATTCTCAACAAAATGAAATTAGATATATTAGGATTAATGAACAAATAGAAAATAGCAAAGGAAATGTAGGAGAAATAATGAAGGGGAGATTGACCAAGTAACAAAAAAGGTACATAGTGTAATTGGGAGTATTGGTGTAGACGTGTACTGCAAATAATGTGTTATTGTAATAATATGTTAATGGTGGCACCGGATACAGAAATGTGAGGTACACCATTACATGTAAAGAAGTGCTGTGACGAAATATACATATCATTTTACACATGAGATTAAAATTCACTTACAATTTAAGGCTGTAGAAAACAAAGGTAAATTTGTTGTTTACATAATTTATGACCTGAAGTAGTCTGTTACTTTTCTGCTTCTGATCATTTGTTTTTTATTGCAGTTCATATTATTTTTTCATGATTTCTTGTCACTTTATATTAATAAATAATAAATTATTTTCGAGCGTAAGACATGCACAGTAATTTGAAAACCAGACAAATCACACATGGACAATCGAGAGTATACTATATAGCATTAAAATGTATTGGTAAAACATCAGTACTTGAATATTTTTGTTTATTTTAGCAAACACGTCAAGCGCCGTGGTGTCGTGGTCTAAGGCGTTCTGCCTAGACTCGCGTTGGTTCGAGTCCTCATGGGGGAAGGATTTTTTCTCATGAAATTTCGGCCAGTGTATGGGACCAGTGCCCACCCAGCATTGTAATGCACTTGGGGAGCTACAATAGGTAGCGAAATCCAGTTGCGAAAGCCAGCTGTAACGGCTGGGGGGGGGGATCATGTTGCTAACCACATGATACCTCCATTCTTGTTGAATGATCGTCCATCTCTGCATCGGCCTGTGAATATGAGGCCAGCAGCCAGCTGGTCAGTCTGGGGCCTTCAAGAGCTGTGGTGCCACGGATTTTTATTATTATTGTATTAGAAAACATGCATTAAACCAGATGCATTGTAATGTAGTAGGCAATATAGTACAGCAGTCACATTGCTGTCACAGTTTAACCAGATCATATCTACTGCGAACTGTGTGAGGTTGAACACATGCATGAAATCAGGGTTGCCATATTCTCTCATCAGGAATCCAGGACAGTGATGATACTGCGTACCTTAACATGACTTACTTACTTACAAATGGCTTTTAAGAAACCCGAAGGTTCACTGCCGCCCTCACATAAGCCCGCCAGCGATCCCTATCCTGTGCAACATTAATCCAGTCTCTATCATCATACCCCACCTCCCTCAAATCCATTTTAATATTATCCTCCCATCTACGTCTCGGCCTCCCTAAAGGTCTTTTTCCCTCCGGTCTCCCAACTAACACTCTATATGCATTTCTGGATTCGCCCATACGTGCTACATGCCCTGCCCATCTCAAACGTCTGGATTTAATGTTCCTAATTATGTCAGGTGAAGAATACAATGCGTGCAGTTCTGTGTTGTGTAACTTTCTCCATTCTCCTGTAACTTCATCCCGCTTAGCCCCAAATATTTTCCTTAGCACCTTATTCTCAAACACCCTGAACCTATGTTCCTCTCTCAGAGTGAGAGTCCAAGTTTCACAACCATACAGAAGAACTGGTAATATAACTGTTTTATAAATTCTAACTTTCAGATTTTTGGACAGCAGACTGGATGATAAGAGTTTCTCAACCGAATAATAACACACATTTCCCATATTTATTCTGCGTTTAATTTCCCTGCACATTTGAATTAATTCAGTTTGTAATACAACTGATTTTATCCATTTTATGTATTTGAACTAATTATATAGGACCTAAACTTTTAATTTTGTTATATTTTTGCTTGATTATGAAATTCCCTTTGAATTATTGACAAAGTCTGGAAATACATTACATCCTGATCAAAACAGAAAAAATTCTTGATAACAATGTTTAAATCTTATCAATAATAAATCAACTTCCAAATAGAGTAAAGAATAAAGATACTGTTTAAAACCTAATATATACTGTAGTATTATCGTTTTTATTTCTATGCAACCAGATAGGAGGCATAGGCTATATTGACAACAATGTTGAACATAGGTTGAACAGGATCTTGAAGAAAATGAATAAGGGGTTTGAAAAATAATTCCCTCGAAATTATTCAAATCAACTTTACAGGGAGTTATAACTGAAAGCTTGATTTGCATAATACACGTCACTGTCCGTTAACAGAAAACCACAATTTAAGTCACACAGAGTTAGTGTGCACTCAGTGTTGGTTGCTTGACTGTTGTCAGCCCACTTTGAGGTCTGTGGATATAGAGGGAAAAATTAGATCGGTGTCTGGGAGAGTTCCCGGGTAGCTCAGTTGGGAGAGCGATGGTACGTTTAACCGAAGGTCCCGGGTTCGATACCCGGCTCCGGAACAATTTTTCCCTCGAAATTATTCAAATCAACTTTACAGGGAGTTATACCTGAAAGCTTGATTTGCATAATACACATCACTGTTCGTTAACAGAAAACCACAATTTAAGTCACACAGAGTTAGTGTGCACTCAATGTTGGTTGCTTGATGGTTGTCAGCCCACTTTTAGGTCTGTGGATATAGAGGGAAAAATTGGATCGGTGTCTGGTAGAGTTCCTGGGTAGCTCAGTTGGGAGAGCGTTGATACGTTTAACCAAAGGTCCCGGGTTCGATACCCGGCTCCGGAACAATTTTTCCCTCGAAATTATTCAAATCAACTTTACAGGAAGTTATACCTGAAAGCTTGATTTGCAAACTCACCATTGTTTTGACCACTGTTTGGCTTTTGTCTTATTGTCGAAACTTGGATATTCGTTGAGATATATCATAAAATGAGAAAATCGGATGAAATTTAAAGAGAATTTAACATCTCCTTTCCAAGAATACTTAATGGATTATTGTGCTGATATATTGTTTTTCTTTTTTTGTCCTTCGATTTTAGCAACCATTCCTGAAGCCGAATTATGTATTTATTCATTAATCAAACTGAACAAATGGTGATTTACAATCAACAATGGGAAATACCAACTTAACAATATCAGTGTTACGGGATTGATGTTTGGAGCAAGAGGAACAATACCGAACTTCTCTTCTCAATTCTGTAAGACCCTAGGACTGCACAAATCTTTTCTGAATGAACTGGCCCTCCTCATAATTAGAGAGTCAGTCAAACTTTTACGGAACCACCTATATGGACTCTAATTCAGTGTATGGAAAAAATTGACGCACCATTATCATTTTTCTTTTTCCTTCTTAGCTTTCATTGATTCTTTACTTGAAATTTTTTTTTCTTCTGTAAACTGCCATTGTTTGTGTATTTGTTTGCCTTTTTTCTTACTCTTTTAGCTCTCATCATCTATTTGTTCTTGTATTGTTTTGTATGCTTTGTCTAATGGCGGCCTCTAATTTGAGGAAGCTCTGATAAATAAATAAATAGGAAATATTTGAAAGTACAGTAGGTTGTAAATAGTAGTATTCAGGGATGAGAGGCACAGAGATTTGCTTTCCTTCTGTCCTTAGTAAAGTATTGGGACGCATTTTTTATTTACAATGAAGTCTTTGATATGATAATTTTATTTTGAGACAGACTTTACCAATGAAACAATGCTCAGTTTAATTTTTTTATGCTTGGCGATAATTCGAATGAATGCTTAGTACCGTAATTCGTTTGCTTTTCTCACTTAGTAATAAACAAAGTTTAGAATCGTCAAAACACATTGGTCAGTTTCAGTATGTACGTGTGAACCAGGTGATAGTGCGACTAGGCTATTTTATCAAATGTGCTTTTATTTAGATTCTATCATTGGCAAATTTTAATTCGAAAAAGATGATCTGAATTAAGTTCTGGGTTAGATGACAGGAGCGTTCCATGCGGCACAGGCTATATTATGTCATATGCTGCAGTACATTACATTCTCCCACTTGTTGGTTTTCTCTGCATGTCAAAATTATATTTATAACTAGCCGTACCCGTGCGCTCTGCTGCACCTGTTAGAAATAAATATAAAGTAATTACATAATTAAAATAGGACGTTTGATCCAGGGAACAACTTTTACAACAGCGCAAGATAATCTGCTTCGCTCATTACCCAATTTTTTTTTGCATTGCATTTATTGCATATATATTTTATGTATTTTAACACGATTCAATTGAGCATAGTTAAAATTTGAATTATAAAATAATGGATTGCTAAGCTAACGTACTATTACTGCATACTAAATCAATACACTCTCGTTGTTCGTTAATTCTCTGAGATTAAAATGAGTGTACATAAATATTATTTTAAGAAATACAGAAAACGAATATACAAAAATAGCCTATCAAATTTTCTGTGCATAAGAAGCTATTTTAATCTTACCTTCCTCGATTTACTCAGACGTTACTGTAATAACATTATAGCATTATGTCCATCTAGAGAAACTATACTTTCCAATGGTGAAATAATTAATTATACAAATCGGTTAATTTAGCTTCTGATATTACTTCATACAAACACAGAAACATTCTCTGTAGGCTATGTTTAATAGCTTTTGATTGTTGATGTCCAAGGCCCCTGTTTCGATTGTTGTTGTCCAAGGCCCCTTATAGACGAAGTCATTTGTTCTTAATTCATTGCACTGTCTTGGATGGCGTTATTTTAATTTTAAAACTCATTTATCTCATTAAATATCAGTCCTATCAAAATTTTGTAAAGAATAAAACTTATCGGAAATCATTTTTAAAGAAACTTTTGTTATGTAACATTTTTCACAAAAATCAATAATACGCGAGATATTTCGATTTATTTAATTCAGGCCCCCTTATAACCCCCCTTTTAAATAAAGTATTTTGAATGCCATATAGCCTAAAATCTAAGTTACAACGAACTTAATTTATATTCCAATTTTCATATAAATCGGTTCAGCCACTATCGCGTGAAAAGGTAACAAACATACAAACAAAAATTTCAAAAATGCGATTTTCGGTTTCAGGGTGGTTAATTATATATGTTAGGACCAATTATTTTTGGAAAATCGAAAATTACCAGAAAAAATTCGGCTACAGATTTATTATTAGTATAGATTATTTTGTATAAGCTAGTATAATTTACTATAATTCAGTATTTTCTTACCTAATAATTTAATTTAATTTACAATAAATAATAATGTAAACCTGTATAATATTGAGCGATTCCCCTTAATAGAAGGGTGGGGAAATCTGCAGTATGCAGAATATAGATACGAGTAAATTGAATGTTCATGAACCTAAACGAGAACTTTGAAAACAAGGTGCACAAATAAAAAAAAGAAGGATCTTTGTCGAAGGTGAAAATTGGCTCTTTAACCATAAGTTTAGTATTGTAAGTAGGTACCGTACACGACAAACAGGATATGTAGCCCCGAATGTCTTTCTTTATTTATAGGGAAGGGACTATGGGGCTTGAATTACTCGTATTTTTTTTCTCTAATTGCAGAAAGAAGAAATGCAATTTTTAATAGGATGATACAATATGATCGCAGTAGTATCACGATTATTTGTGCGTTTTGTAGGTTAAGGAAATGAAGTTTTGAATACCATACTATCTATGGTGATTTTGAAAATTTGAAGTTAAAACATGGTTTCAATAAGTTACATAGACAATATTAGGTATTTATAGGCTTTTATTTTCTTTTCACTATGGATCATCCTAGATAATAAACATCCCAGTTCATCGAGAGTTTACTGTAGCCAAGTATCGTTCCATTGTAAAATGCAGTCGTAAACTTCGGGGACTCCTACAAGTAATGCATAGAGTCTAAGCTAACATAGCTTGCTGTCAGGGTTGCATATGTTTTTATTAAAATTTTTTTCTTTGCCCTCTTCCAAAATGAAACTGTAGCTGTCTGGAGGGGTGAGACGTAAGAGGAGCGATGGCACTCTAGTCCGCGGCAGAGAGGGGGGGTAAAGCAGCTGGTGACTGAGGAGAGAAATCCAGAGAAGCCTAGATAGACGCCATCTTCTGGAAATTTCGAGCAATCGTACTTTCTCGTAACTATGGTGTGGTTATAATTTACGACACACGAGTGAACTCGAGCAGTGTTGTTATAGTCAGTGGACAGCAAGCCAGCCAGTCTTGTGTAGCAGTTCGAGTTGAGTTGTGTCCGTAGCTGTGGAGCCGGAAGTCCTGAGTTTGAGTGCAGTGGACCGCAGTTGGGGGACCTGAGTTTGAAGTTCAGCGGATTGTCTCTGAAGGTCTGGCGTTCGAGATACTGTGAACTCGAGTGACTGAGCTAGAAGAACTAGCCAAGGCAAACGAACTGTGAACTGAGAACCGACAGTTCTGATTTGTAAATAGTGCTTTGTGAACATTAGTTAAAATTAACAGTTCATTGTTGTTCTCAATAATCCAAGTAAATTGTCATTGTTGTCTGTGGAGTGCAAATCCCATTGTTGATGGGAGTAGAATTAAATTGTAGAAAGTGATTATTATTGTTGCTTTGAATAAAAGTTACATTGTTGAGTTGGAATAAATTTACAATATTATCATGGCTGGCCACTGAAGCACAGATTTTGAGGTGTTCCGAATCCATTTCTTGGTTTGAGTTGCACAATGGGCAGTTAGGGGACTGATATATTCCAATTCTATGCAGATGTTTGGCCAAACAGTCATGGCTTGTTGCCAATCTAAATGCAGCTACAGATGATTTTCGTGGTAAATCGGGATTATGATGCAGAGAGTTCCATTTTTTCCCTTGAGATTGTGTTATCAAATTTTGTTTGTTGAAGTCTAAGTATGTAAAAGGTAAAGGTAAAGGTATCCCCGTAACATGCCATGAAGACACTTGGCGGGGCATGGAGGTAGAGCCCCATGCTTTCCATGACCTCGGCACTAGAATGAGGTGGTGTGGTTGGCACCACGCTCTGACCGCCTTTTACCCCAGGGAAAGACCCGGTACTCAATTTTATAGGAGGCTGAGTGAACCTCGGGGCCGTTCTGAAAGTTTGGCAACGAGAAAAAATCCTATCATCACCTGGGATCGAACCCCGGACCTTCCAGTCCGTAGCCAGCTGCTCTACCAACTGAGAGATTTAATAAATCTTTTCACAGAGTAATACGTAGATTTAGTAACAGGTCTGTAAGTAGCAGTGCTGCCCTTCTTTGCTAAAACATCCGCATTCTCGTTTCCCAGGATTCCACAATGGGATGGTATCCATTGGAATACAATTCTTTTATTGAGTGATATTAATTGAGAGAGCATTTTAGTTATTTATGCTGTTTGAGATGAAGGTGTGTGTTTAGAGACTATTGATAGAATAGCTGCTTTGGAGTCTGACAATATAACTGCATTCCTAAATTTATTGATGTGGCATAGAAGATTCCTGAGACTTTCACTTACTGCAATGATTTCTCCATCAAAACTTGTTCCATATCCAAGAGATCTATAAAATGAGAAGAGACAACACGTAACACCTGCACCGGCACCTTGTTCTCTGGAGAGCAAGGATCCGTCGGTGTATAAATGAAGCCAGTTTTGTGGAGGGTACCTAATATTAATTGTCTCTAAAGACAATTGTTTCATTATTTCAGTATTTACTTCTGATCTCAGTATTTCTTCTGTTAAATTTAAATTATTTTCTATATTTAACAGAGTCAAAGGGTTTGGCTTAATTTATAAGTTTTCTTTTAAATTCGGGATATTGATTTTCTGTTTTAATTCTTGAACCATGGATATGAAACTTTTTTTAGTTTTCAATCTACAGAGAGGAATGTATGAATGCCAATTGTTTCCTGGTAATCTGATAAGTTTTTCATATTGAATCAGTGCTTTTTCTTCTATTGTCATTTTGATGTTGTTAGTATTAGTAAGGAATCTATTGGAGTTGTTTTGATTCCACCAGTAATGAGCCTGAGAGCTTGGTTTTGAACATATTCTATGTCGTTTATGAAAGGTGAAGTAATTAAAATTTCTCCGAAGTATGTCAGCACTGGCTGTATAAACATTTTGTATGTAGTGTTCAAAGTATTCCTAGAGCATCCCCATTTCTTTCCTGCTAGTCTTTTTAGAAGGGAGAATCTTTTACGAGCTTTTTCAGAAATGTATTTCAAATGGTTGCTCCATGTTAACTGACTATCGAAAATAACTCCAAGATATTTTGATTCATAAGTCCTAGGAAGGTGTTGGCCATTGTATTGGATATTGAATTCTCTTTCTTTTTTACCAGGTGAAAATATTTTGGTAGTTACTTTTGCTTAAATTGAGTGTCATCAAATTTGATGTAGGTATTCCATTCATGTAGTTGTTTTAGAGCTTTAAGAGCAGAATTTTGAATTTTGTCTCTATGTCTGTAAGATCCAGAAGTCCACAAAACTCTATCATCTGCAAATAGTGCTGTTTTCATGTTTGATTCCTCTAATAGGGAGGGTAAGTCATTTATATAAATATTGAATAAAGTTGTGCTGAGGACAGCGCCTTGAGGTAGACCTCGATATGTTTGTCTGTAACTAGAAAGTGAGTTATTGAATTTAGTGGCAATGAATCTTTGACTAAGGAATTCTGATATCCATCTGAACATATTGCTGGAGATACCTAATTTCTGGAGTTTTAGTAATAATTTATTTCTCCAAACAGAGTCATATGCTAACTGAAAGTCAATAAATATTGCCAAGGTATCTTCTTTCTTGTTAAAACTGTCTTTTATTTCTTGGCCGAGGCCAAGTTCATTGGTAGAGTGTTCAGATGATATGTCATTCAGCGTATATTCCTATTTAAACCATTTTGAAAAATGTAATTGTTAATTGTAAGGGTTGACATACCAAGAAAAACAACTATGAAATACTTTTTTTCTTTCGGAATAATGAAGTATATATAGATACTGTAAATATCTCTGACATATTACATAATGGAGTACGAGGCCTGTCTAAAAAGTATCCGACCTTTAGCCAGAAAAAATATTTCAAATACCTGACGGGGTTGGGACCCTAATCCCCTTCAAAGTAGGCCCCTTGTGCTTGCACACACTTAGCCCACCGATCCTTCCACTGCCGGAAACACCTCTGGAAGTCTTCTTTTGGAATGGTGTTCAGCTCCGTCGTCGCGTTCCGCATTATCTCTTCTCTACTCTCAAAACGGGATCCTTTCAGTGGTGTCTTAAATTTTGGAAACAACCAGAAGTCGCAAGGATCCAGGTCTGGAGAGTAGGGAGGTTGGTGAACGGTTGTAATTCCATGTTTGGCCAAGAAAGTGTGGATCAATTGGGATGAATGTGCGGGGGCGTTGTCGTGATGCAAGTGTCAGTTGTTCACCGTCCACATGTGTGGTCTTTTGCGCCGAACTGCATCACGAAGTCGCCGGAGAACATCGTGATAGTACTCCTTTGTCACCGTTTGTCCTTCCGGTGCGTATTCGTGATGCACAATTCCACGGACATAAAAGAAAACAGTCAGCATCACCTTGATTTTGCTTCGCACCTGCCGCGATTTCTTCGGCCTTGGAGACTCGGGATGCTTCCATTGCGACAACTGTCTTTTTGTTTCTGGGTCGTACCGTACACCCATGACTCATCTGCAGTTATCACGGTGTTCAGAAACCCAGGATCAGTGTTGGCGGTGTCCAGAAGGTCCTGTGCAATGTCACGACGGAGGTCTTTTTGTTCCGGGGACAACAACTTGGGCACAAATTTCGCAGCCACTCGGTTCATGTTCAAATCATCACGCAAAATTGCATGTGCAGAATCTTTACTCACTCCAACCTCTTCGGCAATCTCCCGCACGGTCAAACGACGATCTGCCATCACCAAATTTCGCACCCTCTCAACAACAGCTGCACTCCGAGCAGTTTGGGGCCTGCCACAACGCTGCTCACTCTCCGCTGATGTGCGGCCATCTTTGAATCGGTTGAACCACTCCTTAATTTGTGTTACACCCATCGCATCTTCCCCAAACACCTGCTGAATCTTACGAATTGTTTGACTTTGAGAATCACCAAGCTTTTGACAAAATTTGATGCAGTATCTTTGCTCAATTCGTTCAGTCATCTTGCGAGAAAACTAAATCCGACAAACACTTAGAACAGCACCTTACTTGGCGACCACCAGCCAGTGACTGGCACAAGCAAATGCGGTGAAAAAATTCAAGCATGCGCATTACCGTTCCTCCTTCCACCGTGCACAGTGGCGCCGCCTTAGAATCACTACTTTGCGCGGGAAAATTTAAGGTCGTATACATTTTAGACAGGCCTCGTATATACACTACTGTCCATGAAAGTCAAAATCAGACTGCCCCCTTAAAACGCAGTTGCCATAAATACGCTATTTACAAGCAGTTCGTTGAAGAGAGCCTTGTAGGGATTTACCTTAATAAATAATAATAATAATAATAATAATAATAATAATAATAATAATAAACTTTTTACAGCGCACCCTGGTACCGGTACTGCTCGTATTTTAATTACGACTACACCTCCGGGCATATACTAATCCAACAGATGTGTTTTGTACAACAACTCTGAGCAAATCATGGACAAACAACACCTTCTGCTCTGCCCAGCCTGAAACCCAACTGCACAACAGACTGGGGACCTTGTTAGCTTGTACTGGGAAGCTAGAGAGAAAATGACATGATCGTCAATTCTCGCAATTAGAAAATAAATAACAATAAATATGTTTCAATATCAACTAATTTTTAATTGTGAATATTCAAATTTCAATACTTTCAATAAATTATTATATTGTTTACTTCTAAACTCATTTCGCTTTGATAAAATATATCTGTTTATTTTAAAAATTGCAATATTAATATTAAAAGCTCTGTAAATAGGCGAAAAATAATGAGTATTGGCTTTCACTTTTTGGATGAAATATATTGTGAAAAAAAAGTAGACCTATCTAGAATCTAGATGCATTTTACTTATTGTGAGAATAATCCTTTGTTGTCCATAAGATGGCTTTAAATAAATATTTTGTTTGTTATTAAATACACATGACAGTATATTTTGTAGGCGAGTAGCATTTTCATTCTTCAGTGTTTCTACTGTCCTATACGAATGAACAGATGTAACACATGAAATGGTGCAGGCAAAAGAGTCAGAACCCTCCTTTGCAAGCAAAGCTAGTATGATCCATGTGCATCTAACTTGTACTCAAAGTAATCGAACGCAGGACTCTACTTATAACCTTATAATTCTAAAAGTTCATAAAAATCTGTTATGTTGATGTGCAGAATTAACCATCTTAAAATTAAAGGATCATGGGAAAATTTTGTTTTATAAAATTCAAATCTTATTTTATTCTCAATCTTTCAGTTTCTCATATTCTTGATACTCAGAAGTCTTACATGACCAAGCAGTAGTTGTAACATCGCATGTATCGGACCCTGCTGTGCTTGGGTGCTAGGCCTACAACTTCTGTGATGGTGTCGCCATTGTTACATTGATGTTGATCGTTGCTGCCGTAGTGGTTAAGGGTTCTGCAGAATTCATGCCAAGGTGCTCCTGTACATATCGAAAAATAATATAATTAGTAGTGTAACGCAGCCATAAAGAGCATTAAAACATAAATGAACTTCACATGCAAGTTGTTGCTTCATAAGATCACTTACAGACTCAAGTACTTAATATAATATGTAACACAGAGATAAGCCTTCAGTCATGTGAAATGTTCTGAAGATTACCAAACGTCTAGGTGCTTTTCACTTTCTTTTGCAAAAATCTGTGGTCAACAGACATCGATTGCAATACTTAACCTTCCGTCAGTCGCATGTTTATCAGATTGATACAAGTGTATGGTATGTTTTTCTACCGGCAATTTTTAAATTTCCATTGTTGGAGCTTTCCCGTTACAATACTTTCCTATCCAGTGTTGCCAAGTCAGCGGTTTTGTAGCTAAATCTGGTGTTTTTAGGACTACCGTCAGCTACAGAATTTTACCGTCAGCTGCTAGCTATTTATTTGGCGTTTTTTATGATTCCAGGCAGAGAGAGATGATATTTTTAAGTTTATTTTTCTGTAAAGATGTTATAATTTTTTATATGTACTTGCGGACAATGATAATTGATCATAAACTAGAGTTTAGTATAGTATTAACACACTTTTTCATTGTGCGAGTACACAATATTGGTGCAACCACATCTATTTCCTGCTTCATCCATTGTTGTTGTACAAATAAGGTATTCCGGATTCATTAAACTCTTAATCTAATGTATGTATTATTTTTGTAAATGAATTAATGTATGTAGGCCTAATCATAAAGAATAGATAATGAACTGAATTATTATTTTCATTTATGATATATGGTATATATTTAATTTATCATTCCGCATTAGAGTTTATGTAACACGGATATACTTAAAACTTAAAACCAGACTCATTGTTAGCAGGCACGTCTCCAGCTCAGTGTGAAATCAGATTTTCGAACCGACTGGTGTGATTGTGAATGTGATTGTTTCCGAGGTGTCCAGTATATTGTTCTTGATCTACTTCAATCAATTTTGAATATGCCACGTACAAAAGTTCAGAGATGTGTGAAAAAAAAAAGTGTAATGTGTTGAAAGATTGGATGGAAGAAGTTACCGGTGATAGTTTGAAAGCTCGGTGTAAATGGTGTAGGGTGATATTGAATGCAAAATATTCAGATTTAATTATCCATGCTGATAATTATACACACAAAAAAATAGTAGTGAATGTTTTTCTGTTGTTCGACAATATAAAATTTCCATTCACAAGAAACTTCTGTGCAGAGGTGAGTGTCATTTCAATTTCCAGAGTACCAGTATTATAAATATTATAATTTTTTTCTTTTTAAATTTGAAACCTAAAATTCTCCAGTTCCTAAAACTATATAGTTTGTATTTCAAATTTGGAAATGATGTGTTAAGAAAAATCTGGAGTCTTTTAACTAGAGTTTAGCAGTTTTTTTAAGCTTGTGCAGTGGTAAATGGAATTCTGAGTTGGCAACACTGTTCCTATCTTCATATTTACTACATGCCATTGTGGCTCAACTGCTTTAGCCTGTTAGGCTGTGTGAGACTGCAAGCGTCTTGAATCAGATTGATACATTGCGACATAAGTGTAACGGGAACAGAGGCAAGTGTATAATTTAGAAGATCTAGGCAATTTAAAAGTTTTCCTAAATTTAATCTATGATAACGATGTAGAGGACGAAAATCCCGCAGAAGAAGAAGATTTTCAAGATGAAGATGGCATAGATGCAGTTGATGAGCCAGGAGAAGAATTCTGATTCTGAGGTGAGTGGAATTGATGAAGAACCTGATGTGAACAATAACTTGCTGAGGAAACCGGACCAGCTATAAGAGAAAAAAATTCCACTCCATCTGCAAAATGGCGTCTCTGTGTCCTGTGTCACACGTTTCGGAAGACAGACAGGCTAACTAAGACTATTTGCAAGAACTGTAAACGATCAGACGGCCACAGTCTGCACAGAATGTTATCCTGGACTTCAAGAAAAAGAAGATTGCTTGAGTGATGACTGATAATGTAATGGACAGCATAAAACTGACATAGGTATTACATTTTCCCTGAGTAGGCTACACTTTACTTTTTCTGTTTATTCTTTATTTAGTAGTTTGTATTATTTTTATTATTTCTGAATATTTGTCTCAAGGTTTAGAATAAAACTGGTAGGTACCAATAATGATCCAGAATTCAGTTCTTGCTTCTCGGGCAAGTCATACACTTAGGAATAAAAAGAGAGATTACTTGAAGGAAAAACTAAATGAAATAGAAACAAATAGTAAGAATAAAAACATTCGAGATTTATATAAGGGTATAAAGGAATTTAAGAACGGATATCAGGCAAGGGTGAACGTGATCAAGGATGAGAATGGTGACTTGCTTCAGATTCTCACTCAGTCCTGAACAGATGGAAAAATTATTTTGGGCAACTCCTAAATGTACTTAGGCCAAATAGAAATCTGTGGCTGGGAGGAAAAAGGTCTTAAGTAAAAATTTTATACTTTTCAGGAGAGCAGTAGAAACATTGAAATTGGTGTCAATTATAAAGTTTTTTAATTAAAAGGTTTTTCCTAGATATTATTTGTTTATATTTCTTCTAAAATAGGTAATGTTGCTCAATTAACAATTTTCTTGATTATTTCCAAAAATAGCCGCGCTTAAGCCCTTTTAAGACTACAACCCAAACTGAGAAGAAGGGACTATTTAAACATAAGACCTTTTTCATGTCAAAATAAATGAGAAATGTAAATTATTAGGAATGCAAAATGGGTCTTAAGGGGACACTCAACTATATTTTGGAACTTTTTTCCTATTTGACCAATCTTTTTCAAATTTGGAGAAAAAGTTTACTATACACGTGGAAAGTAACATGCAAAATCTCAGCTCACTAGATCGAATACTTTTCAAAATAAAAAATATTTCAATTTTTAATCATTCATTAATTGAAATATCACTTTTAATTATCATTTTGGCTTTGTGCATTTGACTGTGACTTCTCAATGAATAGGGGAAGAATTCTGCATATTGATTTAGTTCTGTCATGTAAATTAGTGTAGAAATTTAATTTTTCATTTCTATGACACTTTTTCTGCAATTTTTAAGTTGGTGTCCCCTTAAACAATTATAGGACTGTTTACCCTTGTGCTTATAGTTTTTAAAGGAAAGGGCATCAGTATCTGATAAAATGGCTAAAATAAATTTTAGACCTTTTTAATATGGAAGCATAGAAAGTAATGTGATGGTTTGAATAAAGTATTAAATATTCTTAAGTCCTTTATTCTGTGTGTGCTCGATTCAAAAAGTACTTTGGACATTTGTTAACGCTCTATAAATCCAGTCAGGAGTCTTATTTGACTTAAGTCGTTTTACCAGATTGTAGAGAATTGTTTCCTCTTTCAAAATATATAAAAATCTCATTTTCACAAAAAATTTACTTAAGACCTTTTTCCTCCCGGCCACAGAAATGATCGGGACGAAATTCAAATACAAACTGCTGAGCCATTTATACCTGAACCCACACTTTCAGAAGTCGAAATTGCGATAGAAAATCTGAAAAAGTAGAAGTCTCCAGGTATCGATCAAATTCCAGCAAAATTAATACAAGAGGGTGGAACCGCATTATCTAGCGAAATTCATAAACTTGTACTTGCTATTTGGGAAAAGGAAATTGTACCAGAGCAATGGAAGGAGTCCATAATTGTACCTATTTTTAAGAAGGGGGACAAGACTAACTGTAGTAACTTTCGAGGAATATCACTTTTGTTGACGTCATACAAAATTTTGTCCAATATTCTTTTGAGAAGATTAACTCCATATGTAGATGAAATTATTGGGGATCATCAGTGCGGTTTTAGGCATAATAGATCGACTATTGATCAGATATTTTGTATTTGACAGATAATGGAGAAAAAATGGGAGTATAAGGGTACAGTACATCAGTTATTCATAGATTTCAAAAAGGCATTTGACTCAGTTAAGAGAGAAGTTTTATATGATATTCTTATTGAATTCGGTATTCTCAAGAAACTAGTTCGATTAATTAAAATGTGTCTCAGTGAAACTTACAGCACAGTCCGTATAGGCCAGTTTCTATCAGATGCGTTTCCAATTCACTGTGGGCTAAAGCAAGGAGATACACTATCACCTTTACTTTTTTAATTTTGCTCTAGAATATGCCATTAGGAAAGTTCAGGATAACAGGCAGGGTTTGGAATTGAACGGGTTACATCAGCTTCTTGTCTACGCGGATGACGTGAATATGTTAGGAGAAAATCCACAAACGATTAGGGAAAACACGGAAATTTTACTTGAAGCAAGCAAAGCGATAGGTTTGGAAGTGAACCCCGAAAAGACGAAGTATACGATTATGTCCCGTGACCAGAATATTATACGAAATGGAAATATAAAAATTGGAGATTTATCCTTCGAAGAGGTGGAAAAATTCAAATATCTTGGAGCAACAGTAACAAATATGAATGACACTTGGGAGGAAATTAAACGCAGAATAAATATGGGAAATACCTGTTATTATTCGATTGAGAAGCTTTTGTCATCTAGTCTGCTGTCAAAAAATCTGAAAGGATTTATATAACAGTTATATTACCGGTTCTTCTATATGGTTGTGAAACTTGGATTCTCACTTTGAGAGAGGAACAGAGATTAAGGGTCTTTGAAAATAGGGTGCTTAGGAAAATATATGGGGCTAAGAGGGATGAAGTTACAGGAGACTGGAGAAAGTTACACAACGCAGAACTGCACGCATTGTATTTTTCATCTGACATTATTAGGAACATTAAATCCAGACGTTTGAGATGGGCAGGGCATGTAGCACATATGTGCGAATCCAGAGATGCATATAGAGTGTTAGTTGGGAGGCCTGAGGGGAAAAGACCTTTAGGGAGGCCGAGACGTAGATGGGAGGACAATATTAAAATGGATTTGAGGGAGGTGGGTTATGATGATAGAGACTGGATTAATCTTTCACAGGACAGGGACCGATGGCGGGCTTATGTGAGGGCGGCAATGAACCTTCGGGTTCCTTAAAAGCCATTTGTAAGTAAGTAAGGTACCAATAATGAAAGCTGTGTGGTGAATATCTTATTGTGTAATCTATTTACAGTTATACTTTATATTTTGAAAATAAAAAATAAATAATAAATCAGTGATAAAAATAACATTGCAATCACTAAAATATGTATATGACACACATTGCCAGCGTCCATATGTCATTTTGATACATTGCGACCAATGCTATTAGGCTACTCAAGTTCATGTATTTTTGACGTGAACTTTTCAGATATGAAATAAAAGATAACAACATAATTTAATAAGTATATTTATGCTCGACCATGCCGAAATGTAGTAATTATACACCTGGTAGCAGACCTTTAATGCATGTCATTAAAGTACACCTACTCATTAAAGGTCAGGTCTTTCAGCCAATGACGACTCAGGTTACAACTGTTCAGCCAATGACAGGTCAGCTTTCTACCGTTATAAAACCGCAAGTATCGATTATTCTCGGATATGCAATCGAAAGAGAATTAGCGAAAAGTCACGGAGGCTGGAAATCCAATACTGTCGCAGAAGGTTATGTTCTGTTACTATAATATTTAGCGTTAATTGTAAATAATATTCAAATAAATTCAATTTGTCATCTCGTTTTTCAATGTCTAATTTAATTTCAGTGTTATCTCTGTAGGTACTTATGGCCTAGCAAGGTCAATGTGGACATCTGTTCCTCGGAAAAAATCAATACTTTCGCGTCTGCGCACATCTCACAACATACGGGACATTGGTCAAGGTCAGATACAAAGAAAATTAATAATATCAAGTTAGAAATATGGTCGAGCATAAATGGTCGTATGAAACTCGCCTATAATGGTAATTAAGAAGCTCGTATGAAAATTATGAAACTCGCTTGCGCTCGTTTCATAAATATCCATACTCGCTTCTTAATTGCCTTCATTATAGGCTCGTTGCATAATGTACTATAAGGGGTTGTTGGACAATAACTTCATTTAGGTCAAAATTACATAAATTCTTACTTAACAGATGAATTGCTGATTAATATGTGTTACTTATAATGAAACTAACATCTGTCCATTCTTATTATTATTATCATTAATTTCTCTAAATAGATTTACAAAACCTCTAATGGCAATTACATTAATATTCTCATTATAGAAATAGAAATATATGTATTCTCCCTGTAACATAGTCCTAGTAAGGTTATATTAAATTAAATTTTCATCATTTTACTAGCTATTTCAAATATTAAATTAATTATAATTCATTGAATTAAATTAGCTCATAAATTAAGTTACTACTTTACCTTATAGATTTATCTAAATTTAAATAAATGTGTAGTGAAGAATATTGCTGGAGAACCTTTTAAGTGTAGAGTAAATATTTGTAATTTAAATTTATGTATTGTATTGATTAAGGCTGGTTGAGTGGAAGAGAAGGCCTTATGGCCTTAACTCTGCCAGCGAAAATAAAACATTATTATTATTATTATTATTATTATTATTACTATTATTACCAAGTGAAAATAAACATTAAAGGGTATAATAAAAATATATGTCAATATATACAACAAATTCTATAGCCATTATTTTAGGCCAAAGCGAAATGTATCAATATGAGACACTGTGACCGATTCGTATCACTATAATGTAGTGACCGACTAAAGTGAATTAGGCTAAAATAAGTAATCTGTCAATGTTATATATAAAGAGAGATATTGAGAGTCAGTTATTTTATCATTAGCACAATTACTGATGTTTTTTAATTGGTTATTTTACGACGCTTTATCAATTGCTATGGTTATCTAGCGTGTGAGATGAAGATGAGAATGCTGGAGAAATACGTCAGGGGTCCAGCGTCGAAAGTTACCCAGCATTTGCTTGAAATGGGTTGAGGGAAAACCCCGGAAAAAAACCTCATCCTGGTAACTTATAACTTCAGTCAGGATTGAACCCGGCCCGCTCGTTTCATGGTCAGGCGTGCTAACCGGTACTCCACAGCAGTGGACATGAGTGATGTTAAACGACGCTCAGAATCTGAGATGAACTCTCTGTAGGAAAGTGATTAATTATTTTCGGGGGTGGAAAATGAGGCACGGTGTTTAATTTGCTGAAAAGTTATTACCACTGTTAGAAAATAGCATTTAGAGAGCCATCGTGAAATAGGCCTGTACCATATTTTTGAGTTTGGAGATGAAGGAGTGGATCGCGGAGCCCTTCGGAACAATCTTCGTAATAGTAGATACATTAGCGTGATTTATTTCATTTTGTTCGCACCATTGAAAAACTTGCTCAGTCCTAACCCCTCTTCACATGTTACGGTATACTCGCTTCGGCCGAGAACCGGTTCCTCGTTCATACCACTGGCATTACGTAATATTTAATGTAATACGAATTTGTTCAAACGTCGCACGAGCACACAGCGATTTAGGAGCCTACATAATATGAAAGATGAGTTAAGTTTTAATGTTGGATATGATCTAATACTCAGGTTTTTAGTTACGAGAGAGTCATGCTATTATTTACTTACTGTCATCCTCCGACGAGTTTAGCGCTGGGACCTGAGGTATTCTTGCCATCGGTGCGGGGGGGTTGCAGGTAGATTCTTTTGTTGCTACAGCCAATCCGAGCCGAGCGGAGTGGGAAGTATTAATCGTCCAAAAATATGCAGTCTTCAGTTTGTAGTAGTGTGTGAATATTTCATATACATATTGTTTACCTAGGTCTATATGGTTTTGTTTTTAATATATTAGATATATTGTTGCAATTTTTGCTCAAATATCTCCCTGATGTTAGCTATGTTAATATTATATGAATTACTCATATTAAATATTTCATCGTTACAAGTCATTTTTAAGGAAACATGCTGTGGAAAAGTTTTTGGTTTTATTCTATGGGAATTTTAGAATATGTGTGATTGGTATCGTGAAAATAATTCGTCGGTGATATCTTAAAATACAAATCAAGTAGTTTTACTTCTCAAGTGAGTTCAGCAGTATAGTATATTTAAATTGATTACTTTACAAATTTAATTCAGTTCTACTAATCATTAAATTTTATAGTATGATTCTTCTCATTTATATTATTGTAGTTTTATTATGACTTTTCTTTTTATTTATTTTATTGTATTTGTATTTCTGGTGATGTGATGGCCGTAACTTCACCAGAATAAATAATAAATATATATATATATATATATATATATATATATATATATATAAATAAAATTTTCTACAATACTTTCCTTCTCTGAATACGTTAGTACGAATGGGTGTATCTCTATCTCGCCAAAAATACGTTAGAAAACTAATAGGCATACTGCTCTCGTAAATTGGACGAATGTTTTCAGTATGATTGTACTTCCTTCCAGGCTGCCGCTGTCACTGTCCTCTCCCACTCCAGTACCGCGCTAGACTAGTCGGAACCGCATTCCTCTCAGTACTAAACTCCTCAGAGGATGACAGTACCTACAAATTACCTTTAAAGAACGCGGAGGTTCATTGCCGCCCTCACATAAGCCCGCCATTGGTCTCTATCTTGAGCATGATTAATCCAGCCCCTACCATTATATTCCATCTCCCTCAAATCCATTTTATTATCCTCCCATCTACGTCTCGGTCTCCCCAAAGGTCTTTTTCTCTCCGGTTTTCCAACTAATACTCTATATCAGCCGTCGGCAAAAATGTCATCGCGATGCCTGTTACTAAGTGACGTTGCAGAGACAGACAAGGAATACACATTCCCCCTCCCAACCAACTCTTTGTAAGTACATTGTACAGGGACATCATTTTATTTTTACTTCAATTTTTATTGTACCTGAGTTTTTGAATGTACTTCACTCCCACCCCCTCTACTAGTAAACTCCCAACCATACTCCACACAGAACCGAGGCCGCGTATGCAGTACTGAGTTAGTGAGTATAGTACGTTCCAGAAATATGTTCGCGTTTTCCAGTGACGAAAGAGCTTTCAATATTGAATCACATTTTCGCCCAGGTACTGTCGTCCGTTTGCCTACTTAACTGAAGAATATTGCTGGAGAACCTTTTAAGTGTAGTGTGTAAATATTCGTAATTTAAATATGTATTCTATTGATTAAGGCTGGTTGAGTGGAAGAGAAGACCTTATAGCCTTAACTCTGCCAGCGAAAATAAAACATTATTATTATTATTATTATTATTATTATTATTATTATTATTATTATTATTATTATTATTATTATTACGTCGCATCCCGGTTTAACTGCTTCTGTTCGTCCCTCTGTAAAGTCTAGTAGCCGGACTGTGTTAGCTATTTTCTGAGAACATTAATTTCTGTTAGGAATTATTTGGACGTCTACGTAATATTATACAATTGTTTAAGATCATTTAAATAAAAGGGTCTCGTTAAGTAATTAACTGTCACGTGATTTTCCCCCTTTTCTACGGCCCTGCGACAAAACCACTTGAATGGAAAGTACAGTAGATAGCATGTCTGAGTAATTTTATCTTTTCGGATCGGGCAGAAGTGAAGATTAAATTTACAGTACGAAAGGTACTCTTTTATAGAGTAAGTATAGAATTATTTCAACATGAGTTACTCGTACGAAGGACGAAACTGGTAATTGGAATTAGGTACAATAGTCTATAGTGCGATAATATGCACAAAAGAACTGAAGTCTGGATCGAAATGAACGGCCACCATTTTCAAAAATGTGTTTAAATATCCATATTATGATTATTTTTCAATTTAACTTCATTCTCTATATAGTACGCTAATGTGCTGTAACAGTACAATATACACTGCATAATTAATACGTCCGAATGGATAGCTCAATTCGTGTGTAAAACACTAAGTGTTAATACAGTACTGTATTTTGATTAAACAAAAACCTAATGAAAATTATCAAACTCAAAATTGCGGTATTTCCTAGTTTACATAAATGGATGAACCACTTTTCTTCCCTCCTATACCTAGTAAAGTGATTTGTATTTTACGCCAGTATCATCGAACTCCAGTCGTGGAAGGGGGAGCAAGCGGTGTTTCCGGTTCTAGACCTTTAATCCAAAGTATAGCCAGGTTAATATTAAAAATGTTAGTAAAAATAAAACGATGTCCCTGTACAAGCAGCTACCAGTGGCGTAACATATAGCTAGTTAAGCATGGCTCTGTCCTAAGGTAGGAAACGTGTATTTAAAGAAGAATGGGAGGAGACGTATTTTTCTTGTGCTTGTGGAAACAATAGTCTAGTATAGGTTTATTGTGCTCGAAAGTTTTAAAGGGCATTTATCAACACAATATTAAACGTCATTATAATGTAGCCTATGTCATAAAGAGCACCGGAAAATCACAGATATTTATGAACATTTTAAATCCATGCAGTACGAAGGGCAATAGCAAAACGTAGTAGATATGTACGATATGCTGCGATCATTCATTACAGTGATAGATATCTGGAAATCAAGTATGAGGAAAAAACAGTTCCATTATTTCCCATGCTTACAATCTCTTTGTGATATTTCTGAATCAAATTTAAATAATTATGGTCATCTAAATCTAAAAACAGAATTTCAACAACGGAGATTGGATAATTTTAATAATATTGCAAATGATTTCTTACTTCTTGCGAATCCTTTGACCATAGACATAAACAAGGTTAAGCCAGAAATGCAGCAAGTATAACCGTCTGAGGAAACATTGCAGTTTTCAGATGAGGGCGCTCGTGTGTCGTGAATGCGATCCTCTCAGTCTCGATGCGTGGTGAGTCAGCTGGAGAAATATTGGTACAGTCTGACAATAAAAACATCAACAGCTGTTATAACCAAATACAATTACCAATACCATAATTGAATTTACTTTTTATGTCATATGTACGGTATATACACGTACAGTACCTTATTGCAGAAATAGCTGTATGCCCGACGCAGAGGCCTCAATTTCATCTGCATTAGCAGTTGAACTGCCTTCGCCTGTGCTGCTACCTGCCGTATCATAAAACATCTCATCTTCATCACACTCTTTATCACTACTCACGTGTATTACTATCCTTTCAACTTCCTCTTCCATTAACGCGCCACGATGCCAATATTCGTCCCCGATATGTTTAACAGATTGGCAGCATTTTATCGAGTCTTCTTTGGTGATTTTGCATTGTCTAACACAACAATGCAGTCAGATGGAAGATTTGGTATGAGACGTTCCTTTAACCATTTGTTATAATTTTCGCCGTTCATTTCATCATGATAATCTGCAGATTAAGATTTGGAGTCATATATCAACTCGGCCGCTTCGATGAATTCCATTTCACCACCAGCGTGAACAACAATAGCCCGATGCCCAACACTTTGGTTTACATGCATACTTTGTACTTCATCATGCTGCCAACACTTTTATACGGTATAATGAGTGTGGACCCATGTTCCATCTGTATAAACAATTGGCTTCTTTGGCCCCTTTTCGTTTTGTTTTAGCATTCTCAGGTATGCTTCACGACGTGCAACAATGTCCGACAGCTCCATTAAAACATATCGTTTGTTTTTGCATTTCTTAAATTTATATCCCATTGATTTCAGCAGTCTCCAGAATGTATCTTTTCCTTAATAGCATTCATAAGCTTGCTTGGGGTCGGAATTTCTTTATCTCTCCTCATAAAACTCTAAAAAAGTTCTGTGGATGACACATTTTTCAAAATCATCAAGTACAATTTTCTTTGAATGTGGGCGGCTTTACCAGACGTTGGAAATTGTCCTCCAATGCGCTTTGCTTCTTCACCTCCCTAGCTATAGTATGTTTTGTTTTTCCACTCTTCCCCACCGCCGTTGCTGTTCTTTTCACAGCGTTCGTTAATGGAATGATAAGACCTTTCTTTTTCTCTTCTTTACAAAATTTTAGCACATTGTATATAACCTTCTGCTTTGCGTGACGTCGCTCTTATGTACAGACACACTTCAATACCGACTAGCAGACTGAACGAACTGAATTGAGGCATTTCTTTACTGCAGCGATGCAGTATCGATCGCATGTTTATGTCCAAGCTTACTCTACCTACCGTCTGCAATGATTCTTCAGACGGGTTATAGTAGCTGATTTACAGAGTGATACGTATTTACAAACACGGTGCAAAGACTGGTATGGTTTAAATTTCTTTAAAATTCTGTCTACGGAAAAATATGCTTCCCTTAGCTTATTTGCCGCCAATATAGCGGCTATGTTTGGTTCCTCTTACAATTGAGAACATTTTTTTTTTTTTTTTCAAAATTGGAACTTGCAAAATCAAAACAAAGATCGCGACTGAAAGATGAAAGTTTATTCGCTATCTTGAGATTGGTTATTTGTGACATAAACTTAGAATTCTGTGGCACCTTGAAAGTTACGGTACAGTAAATATGAAATTTGTGATGGCTGCACGCCACTGATGATGAGCATGCCCTCCACCCTACCCACAACCATGCGACGTCATGTGTATTGCTGGTTGCATTGTCTGATGTCACCGTGAGTACAGCTCTGCCGAAGACTGCACTATATGCATTTTTGGATTCACCCGTTCGAGCTACAGTACATGCCCTGCTCATCTCAAACGGCTGGATTTAATATTCGTAATATTATGTTAGGTGAAGAATACAATACGTGGAGTTCTCTGTTTCGTAACTTTATTCATTCTCCTGTAATTTCATCCCTCTTAGCCTCAAATATTTTCCCAAGCACCTTATTCTCTAACACCCTTAACCTCTGAATAATTTCAAGGAAAAATTGTTCCTGGGCCGGGTATCGATCCCGGGATCCTTCGCTTAGCGCTCGAATGCTCTACCGACTGAGCTACCCCAGGAACTATACACGACACCGTCACAATTTTTCCTTTTATATCCACACGACTCAAATGAGCTGACAAGACGCCAGAACTCAACTGTGAGTGCAGACAATTACTGTGTGACTTTAAATTGTTGCTTTCTGTTAAGGAAAAATTGTGACGGTGTCGTGTATAGTTCCTGGGGTAGCTCAGTCGGTAGAGCGTTCGCGCGCTAAGCAAAGGGTCCCGGGATCGATACCCGGCCCCGGAACAACTTTTCCTTGAAATTATTCAAACCTGCTTTACAGGGAGCTACTACCTGAAAGCCAGATTTGTACCCTTAACCTCTGTTTCTGTCTCAAAGTGAGAGTCCAAGTTTCACAATCATACAGAACAACCGGTAATATAACTGTTTTGTAAATTCTAATTTTTAGCCTTTTTGAGAACAGACTAGAACTAGATAGATGACAGAAGCTTCTCAACCGAATAATAACAAGCATTTCCCATATTTATTCTGCGTTTCATTTACTCTTGAATGTCATTTATATGGTTACCGGTACTGTTATTATTAAGTAAAGTGATTATAAAAATTACCGGAATGTGTTCTTTGAAAGCATTAATAGTTATGAAACGTGTTGTGGAGACTGTTTTGATGTTCTGGAAGTCCGTTGATAGGCCTACGCAAGGGTTCGTATCACATACATTCGCATTTACTAATGATTGCAGTAACGTCCTGATAAACGGTTGGCGATGCGCGTTTCACACCCTATATGCGATGGATGGCCGTGAATCCGACGCTGACAGGCAAGCCATCCTTCCCAACCCTACAGGTAAAGTCCCAGCGGCTGCAGACGAACCCGGAGCCCCAAGTCCTTAGAACCTCCAGACATCACCCCAGCCTATTATTACTAATACAGATGACAGATGAAATGAGGGGGGGTGGAGAGGGGAACGGAAGTGTCCCAAGAAAATTCCTTTGCAACGTCTGTTTTGTCCACCACGAATTCCATCACAACCTGACTAGGAATCGAACTCGGACCGCCTGGATAGAAGGCCAGCGCGCTAGCACTGTAGCTACATTCTTGCCTGTACGCGGCTTTTAAATAGATTGTTTGAAATCAAATAAGTTAGGCCTAAAGCAACGAATATTGTAACTGCTAGCTGATTTTGAGTTTAGTCAACTGTCCGAAGACAAGTCCGAATCTCACAAGTGATACCAACAAGGCATCACTTATGAGGCAACTAGGCCAGAAGATAATGGGGTAGGTTGGCCAGTTCCTTGCATTCATCGCCGATTAGCTAAATATTTTTTTAGTTGGTTATTTAACGACGCTGTATCAACTACGAGGTTATTTAGCGTCGATGAGATTGGTGATAGCGAGATGAGGCCGAGGATTCGCCATGCATTACCTGGCATTCACATTACGGTTGGGGAAAACCTCGGAAAAAACCTAACCAGGTAATCAGCCCAAGCGGGGATCGAACCCGCGCCCGGGCGCAACTTCAGACCGGAAGGCAAGCGCCTTAACCGACTGAGCCACGCCGGTGGCCTTAGCTACATATTACACTAATCAGACCAGATGCATACAAACAATTGCTCTTCCTCTGACACATATCGTTATTTTTCAATAAAAATAATCATAATATGGATAATTAAACACATTTTAGAAAATGGTGGCCATTCATTTCGATACAGGCTTCAGTTCTTTTGTGCATATTATCGCACTATAGACTATTGCATCTAATTCCAATTACCAGTTTCGTCCTTCGTACTAGTAACTCATGTTGAAATAATTCTGTACCTACTCTATAAAAGAGTATCTTACGTACTGTAAATTCAATCTTCACTTCTGCCCGACCCGCACAGATAAAATCACTCAGAAGTGCTATCTACTGTCCGTTCAAGTGGTTTTGCCGCAGGGTTATAGAAAAGGGGGGGAAATCACGTGACAGTTAATTACTTCAGGAGGCCCTTTTATTTAAGTTACTTTAAACACTTGTATAATATTACGTAGACGTCCAATTCCTAACAGAAATTAATGTTTTCAGAAAAGAGCTAAGATAGCCCAGCTACTAGACTTTACAAAGGGGCGAACAGAAGCAGGTGGGGGAAACCGGGATGCGACATAGGGAAACGGACACAGTACCCGTACGAAAATATGATTCAATATTGAAAGCTCTTTCGTTACTGGAAAACGCGAACATATTTCTGAAACGTACTATACTCTGTAACTCAGTACTGCTTACGCGCCCTCGGCTCTGTGTCGTGAACGGTTGGAAGTTTACTAGTAGAAGGGGTGGGAGTGAAGTACATTCAAAAACTCAGATACAATAAAAATTGAAGTAAAAATAAAATGATGTCCCTGTACTAGACTGTGCTACTAATCAGGAACAATTGCGAATCAGGTGTGAAACGATTATTTCTGCAATGTTGTAGTGATAGATGGCCATGATTGTTTGAAACTGGACGAATTGTTATACAGTGAATCACTAAATTATTCGGACAATACCCATATATTACTAAATAATATGGCCACATGTGTAAAAAGTATTAATAAAGAATTTTAAGTGAACTGTTGGAAAGTTTACTTTTCAAAGATAATACATAGTGGGTTTAATGTATATTTTTACTTTGATTAGGAAGCAGTAATGGGATTCGAACCCATATACGCCATAATGTGACATCAACATAATTTTTCGGACACCAATCAGAGACCACAGGTAAGTTATCTGCAATCTATAGAATAATGTAGTCAGATACACGAATAGTCAGTAACAGTGTGTGCCTTCAGTAGCTCAGTATTGTGTAGTGGACAGAAACAAATGGGGCGTAGAGGAAAAGACAGTATGTTCGAGCAGCGTCAGTCAGTGGTCTTCCACCATGCAAGGGGAAAATCTTATCGATACATAGCTGATATACTACATATGAAGAAAAGACAGTGGCGGATATTGTTTAGCTATATTCAGAGATGAAGACAGACGTGAATCGTATCTTCACTCAGGACGTCCAAGTACATTTTCCATGCGAGAAGAAGCAATAATAGTACGGAAGGAAAAAAAAATCCTAGATTAAGTGCTCCAAGAATTGCTTCTGAGGTCAATGAAGAATTGGGAAGCTAGTCCATCCCGAGACTATCAGAAAAGTTCTCAGGAGAAACAATTTTCATGGCCGGGTGGCAAGAAACCAGCCCTACATCAACAAAAGAAACAAGAGTAAAATACTACTGTTCGCAAAAGAGTACCTAGAAAAGGATCAGGATTGGTGGAATCGAATTATCCTTTCAGACGAGAGTAAATTTAATATCAGCGAATCAGATGGCCAGATTACAGTATGGCGAAGACCCAATGAAGAGCTTAGAGAGCAAAATATGCAAGCAACAGTTAAGCATGATGTCGGCAGTGCAATGGTATGGGGGTGTATGTCCGCAAGCGGAGTTGGAAATCTAGTGTTCATTGACGGAAAAATGGACAAGTATTCATACTTTCTACTCCCGAAGGATAATCTACAACAAAGTGCGGAAAAAATGGGGGTTTATGACCGGTTTCCATTCTACCAAGATAGTAACTACAAGCGTACATCCTATATTGTACAACTCTGGTCGCTGTACCACTGCCCCAAGGTACTCCATCCTCCTCCGCAGTCTTCAGACATGAATGTGATTGAACTTTTATGGGACAGGTTTGAAAAACACATGAGGAAACCTCCAATAAAATGAAAACAACATCTTAAGGAGAGGCTTCAGAAAGAATGGCGAAACCTGTGCAAGGTTTACACAAGAAAATTGGTGCAGAGTATGTCTGAATGATTAGCAGAAGTTATAAACATGAAAGGGAAGCCAGCCAGGTATTGAATATTTTTTTACAGATACAGAACTAATTTTATTTAGAAAGATGTCCTGTGTCCGAATAATTTTGTTAACCAAAGAATGACTTAAGTTTCAATTGATTGTGAATTTTGTTTCTGTTTATAACTATTAACGTATATGTTTCATTAAGATATGATTGTATATATGTGAGAAGAGTAAAGAATTATATTTTTCCTTTCAAAGGTTATGTGTAAAGAGACAAATGTCCTTAGTGCACTTATGCCACTCATGTCCGAATAATTCAGTGACTCACTGTATGTGGTTGTTGACATTGCATGAGCGCAATAGTAAGCGAAATAAAATACATCTTTAGAGAGATTAATGGCAATCTGCGTACTCACCGCTATAGAAGTAAGTGTACTCTTCATCTTGTCTGTTACACTCCGGACGTTCTTCATTAATGTCTGTTCACCAATCTGCAATGCATTTATCATTGGCTGTAAGACCTTCTGGATCATTGAAATTTGTCCTCGAATCATCCGATTTAACATGTTGATGATCAACGTTATTCTGATCTGTAGATATGTTGTTATGATGTTGATCTTCGTCTGTATAATCTTCAGTTGGTCGAATACGGCCGTCAAGAACCTCTGCAGTGGAATTTCCGCTTTTGTTATAGAGATAAGCAACTTTAGTAAGATAATATGGAGTTGCTGAAATCCTGCTGTAAGTTGAGGTCTCACTGTGTCCAACATTCCGTTTACACGGTTGATCAGATCTTTCGTTTTCTTCGCTATTTCCTTCGGAATGTAAGTGACCATATCCTGTAACATCACATGATCATGTAAGAATAATTCACTATTATACAAAGACTTTCTCGAACAAGAATCTACCGCAACGTATGTCAGTCTGCCTGATGGAATATTTGACAGGAGGACGTCGCTTCATTCTGGCTGAAAGGAAATCTATCTGTCTGTCTTAAAGCCAAATTATCACCAGGGTCGTACTGAAAGTCATGAGCAACCCTTGCTATGAAATTAATTTTTATTTTTTAGACAAATCAGGTACATATTTTAATCTACAGACTTTTCTGTCACTTTTCAACATAGTCTCCATTTGTTTGCACACATTTTCCCCACATTTTATGAATTCTGACTTCACAGGCAACAATGATCTAAAGTTATAGGTCAATTGTTAAAGTAATAAAATTAAATATTTGAAATATTTTCTTTCCGATAACATGTTTAGGACTGTATATAGCAATAAAAATAAATAATTTGTTCTAAAATTACAAAACAATGGTGGGTGGTAGAAAAATTCTGACTTCATTACTGGAATCGGCAGATGAAATTACACAAGAAACAGCGGGAATTGTACATTTAATAAAATCACTGTTGACCAGTGTTATTATAGTTGTTTCATAATTATTTTGTGCGAGATCGTGCGTATTTGCTTGGTTTCCGCACAAAACCAATCCGCGAAAAGTTTAAAAATTCCACATTTAGTATTCCCAACCTAACACACATAACAATTTCCCTATTCTTACCGCTTAAGCGTCATATTCATTTTACTGCTTTAGGCTTTTAACATATTATTTTTAGAGATTCAATATAGTAATAATTATAAATTGGAAACTTACCACTGCAATTTCACCTAAATTGCACTGTTAATTATTGTTTTTAAATATTTGCAAAAATTAAGTAAACTCTACAACTCCACTAAAGTTACTGCATTCGTGATGCAAGTAACATTAAGGAAGCCGTGAAAAAATCAACAAGATTCCAGATGCCGATGTTATTACTGCAATATGTTATATAAATAATATTGTTAAAATATTAAAATGAAAAATAAATAGTTTGTTTTAAGTTCGCATTTATAGACTGGGGGAAAAAAAAGACAGACGTATATCACGGCCTGCTGGAGTATAGTAAACACAGAAAACATTTTAAAGCAACAATGTTGAAGATAGATATTTTTGTTTTGCAAATTTGCCGTCATTGAACAGAAACCAAGATGGAGATATCATTGCAACTAATTAGAAATTCCTCTTTCAGGTATGTAATAAACGATCTTCGCACAAAATAATGTACGATACACGAGCGGTATGTTTTCTTTCAATTCTCGGAAATTAAAAAAGCTCAACTAAGTTTCGCTTTTTCAAACTTTTCCTCGAACATGACAACTTCAACATACCGCTCTTGTAACGCATATTACTAATAAACTTAGAAAAAGTAGTGATTTAAAAATTAACTTATTAAGAGAAAGATTTTCAGTACAATAATTTTATTACAAAACGCAGCAAAATCAAAAAGCTAAGAAAATGGCTTAATAAGGGAAAATTTTCAGGAAAATATATATAATTATAGCAGCATAGGCCTAATAATTGCAAGACAACAAAATCACAATCACTAAGATAAAATTTTTTGCTTATTAAGGGGAAGAAAGTTTCATCACTACCCTGGATGCTACACATAACATCAAGTATGTATGCGGTTCGACGTTCAGTGATCAAAACACAGGCCGATGTGTTTCACCATAATAATAGCGAAGTACCGTAAATCGTAGTTCGTCAACAACCCCTCCCGCTCCAACAGACCATCCTTCGATGTGCGCCTGAATGGAGACGCTTAAGAAGTGCAGTAGCGGCTCGTCGTAAAGAAAATGGGTGAAGAGCTGTTCACATACACAAATGCATGAACAGTTTTGCTAATATAATGAGAAGGCCTACTATTCGTAAACTACGTACAATTTTACTAGTTCTGGAACACATGAAAAGAGGAAAATTAATTTATTTCAGGACTGACCCAATTTCTTGCATACAAAGTCAATCCTGTCTTTTAAAGCAGCAAACCTGTCATAATGTCTTCATGAAATTTCTCAGTTCAACTGAAGGTGGACATTATATCTCTATGCAAAGCTATGGGGCTAATGATGAAAGTCTCTTCTGTTATGTGGCATTCCAAATGAAATTTTCAATCTTTTCAAAGAGATAAGCTTCTTTCATCGGAATAATTTAAGTTATTTTATACAACTTCTCTATTTTTAGCACTTTTTAAAACAAACAACAAATGGAACTGTAGGACGTCAGAATTTAAAACATCTTTTCCACCCTCATATTTATGTCTGCAAAACGGCATTTCCAATATATTACAAACCATGCCATTTCCGGGATACATATTTCGCACTCATTTATTAATATTTTGTGCGAGATCGTGCGTATTTGCTTGTTTTTTCGGCACAGAACCAATACGCGGTAAGTGTGAAATACCACATTCAGTATTCCCAACGTAACACACATAACAATTTCCCTCTTCTTACCGCTTAAGCGCGACATTCATTTTACTGCTTTAGGCTTTTAACATATTATTTTTAGAGACGTTTAACATAGTAATAATTATAAATTGGAAACTTACCACTGCAATTTCACCTAAATTGCACTGTTAATTATTGTTTTTAAATATTTGCAAAAATTAAGTAAAGTCTTCTACTCCACGAAAGCTATTGTATTCCTGATACAAGTAACATTAAGGAAGCCGTGAAAAAATCAACAAGACTCCAGATGCCGTTGTTATTACTGCAATATGTTATATAAATAATATTGTTAAAATATTAAAATGAAAAATAAATCATTACATAACCTTACCGTTTGTTTTAAGTTCGCATTTATAGACTGGCGGAAAAAAAAAGACAGACGTATATCACGGCTGCTGGAGTATAGATATTTTTGTTTTCTAAAGTTGCCGTCATTAAACAGAAACCAAGATGGAGATTTCATTGCAACTAATTAGAAATTCGTCTTTCAGGTATGTAATAAACGATCTTCGCACAAAATAATGTACGATACACGAGCGGTATGTTTGTTTTCATGTTCTCGGAAATTAAAAAAGCTCAACTACGTTTCGCTTTTTCAATCTTTTCCTCGAACATGAAAACGTCAACATACCGCTCTTGTAACGTATATTACTATTCTATGTATTGGTACCTAAGTATTTGTATAATAGCGCTACAGTCATTAAACATACAATACACTACGATGTAGGATTAATACACTGTATACACTTATCACTAATATACTCTAAATACATTAAATAATAAGTTAATAAGTACTAAACTACATGTGTACATTTACGAGCGCGTTAAACTTTCAAGTAGGCCTACAAGAGCTGGAACAAAACTGGCAAACTCATGAGAAGAAATAATACACGCTGCGGAAAACAACTTTTAAACTTTACGAATGTATGTGGCGTGCATTCCTGATAAAATAACATATAGCCAACTTATTTACCGCTGCATGGGTGGCTGCTTAGACACAAGGAATGAGGATACTTTTCTCGAGTCAGGTAGTAGGCCTACATACTGTAAAATCTCACAGCCCTTCAACAATAGCCCCCGGCCTTGGAGACCAGCTTCAACCCTTCTGTAACATTAGGTCTGCAAACTGGTTACTCCACCTACAACAAGTCTGACAGTTCCCTGTAACTGAAAAACTCAGAAACTCACTTCACTCATACAATCTTCCTTTAGTGCGTGACGTCACGTTACCATGGAAACCAAGTGCTGTTTGAGAATGGGAGCCCAAATATTTTCACCTCTACAGTATTAGCACAGTCTAATAGATACAGTCGCGCAACTCATACATATAAAATATGCCAACATTTGACAGCTGGCGCGACAGTAGCCCTCTAGCGGCAGGCAAGTTAACAGTGTGCACACGACATATGATAACACATCAGAAAACGGGTTTTGCGTAATTTATTTTATATGTTTATGCTATACAATAAGTGTATATGGTTCTTATTAATTCTACTTTAGAATCCTGGAAGAATTTCACACACAGTTAATCTACAAGTTTCAGAAGCTGGGAATAAACGTAATTCTTTCTGCTCCTTACAACTGAATCATGGCCCTGATCACGTATCATGGTTTGAAATAATATAATTGTTCGTGCGTGGTCGGTTAATTCAATTCATTCCTAAATATATTTATAAATCATTGGAACTTCGTATTTCCTGTCAGAAGAGTAAAAATTAGTAGCTTCAAAATTGTAGGGCATATCTTGTAGGGTACATCGCGTGGTGAACTCCTCTCCCCATTTCCTGAGAAATTAACGATTTTGCATACCGCAAATTGGGGTAAACTCGGCCGCTGAGGTAAACTTGAAAATAAAGAAAAAGGGAGGATTTAAACATTAATATGAAGTTCATTATTTTTCCATTTCTTAAGAACCGGTATTTCCTTTATTATTTTGTGTCACAAATAGTGCTGATGTTACGGTTTAAATTTTTATGGCAAGTTTACTGCATTTTACATTACATTTCCAGTTTTCACACATAATGCCTAATTTTAACTTATCCTACCTATATAATACGTAATTTACATGCACTTACTGTTACTATGACGTAGGTGAGAACAAATAAATGAACACACAATTTTGTTGAAAAAATTGTAACTTCAATTAACTCAGAAAATGTAGGCCTAATTTTGTTTTCAGATCAGAAGTGGTGTAAGTCAAAAATGGGTAATGAGGGTTAAAGTAAACATTCTGTAAAATACAGCGCAAAGTGGCAGTTAATATTGAATGTATTTAAACTATTAATAGTCAGTGAATAGCACGAAGGATATATTAATTGCAACTTTGCGCTGTATTTTACAGAATTTTTACTTTAAACCTCATTACCTGATTTTGACTTACACCACTTCTGCACTGAACGACTCAAATAATCACTGGGAATGTAAAATCAACACCAAAAACAGTCAAGCAAATTATTACAGAAAAGATTGCTTTTTATATTAAATTTAAAAAAAAGCTCTTTTATTTTTTGAGAACTTAATACGTCTGCCACATGAATCTACACCAACACATCAGAAATTTATCGACACAGTCTGGATTTATTCAAGAAGTGAATATTTTGCAAAAGGATTACTATACTCCATGAATTCTTGCAAAATTAACACCATGATACCTACTTGAATGCTATATAACATTCAACTTTTGAAAAATATAAATAAAAAACACGAATCAAAAATTATGGAATTACTTGCATTAAAAACTGTAGATACATTATCAAAAATCGGAATGGTTACACATTTACACATGATCTCTGCAAAAAAATAATATACTGTAACAGGTATTTACTTTGTTTTTATTTAAACTCTCCTTCCTGACATACAAATAGGTAACTGATAACTAATAAATGTTTTATAAAACACAATACGTAGGCTACCTACAACGTGGATTATTGGTTATGACTGAGTTATGATTTTGTCTCGGTCTTTAGAGAATCTGAAGAACGACAAATTCGGAGATTTAAACTTGTTGTTACTGCAATTTTCGTCATTGCACACATTGCCTTTATTCCGACGCATGATTAAAACGTTGTTATAACATCTCGCATACCTTTAAAGCACGTGCTGGCTGTATCAACCCTATGACCAGTGCCTTGCCTGCCGCTTGGGCGCTAGTGTCGCGAATGTTGGCAAAAAAAAGTGTTGAAGTTGCGCGACTGTATATATTAGACTGTGGTATTAGGTCTATAGGTTTCAATAGACACCGCTCGGCGCTCGTAACAGTTGACATTATCTTATTCGGCGGACGGTTACAGGTACTATTTATAACTAAACACTGTTAATAACGACTGAAAATAAAACTTTTTTTTTTAATTTTAGAAATACGGAACCGGTAATAACTAGAATTAATTATTAATACGAGATAAAATTGTGTTTTACACGTAAATAGGTGAAATGGTACTTCACCTGAATAACCGCCCCTGAAGAAGTGGGGGAAATAACCTTCCCATAAGACTCTCAATAAACTCAACGGGTGATTTCTAGTGTAGTAATACCAATTTTGGGTGGTGGATATGGTAATAATCAGGCTTAGGATCCAATGTATGCACGGCTTGACTATAGAGTTCCTTGAACATAGTAGACAGCCACACTGTGAATGTAAACAACGACGTCCATGTGCTGCGTTATATTCTGCTGTTAATAGGTACGGTGGAAAATGAAGTAGGATACATATTTCACAACTTTTCATGTCCCTCGGAGACGTAGAAGGCGTTAGCGTTACCATGGACATACTTGCAACTAGTTCGAAAAAACTTTTCACTATGAACTGAAAATGCACTGTGATGGCCTGAGTTCGTTTCGTAGGGAGAGACGGAAGAATACTGTAGCTCTGATCACGAACCGGATTGTACTCTAACGCACAGGTAAACAAAACTCAACGCGCCACCTCACTCCATCTGTATTCCGTTGCACTGTAACTTCACTTCATTCTTAAGTTGTCTCGGATCCTAAACCTGGTAATAATAATAATAATAATAATAATAATAATAATAATAATAATAATAATAATAATAATAATGGTTTATTTTAGCTGGCAGAGTTGAGGCCATAAAGCCTTCTCTTCCACTCAACCAGCAAAAAGTATGCATACATATGTATGAACTTACAAACTACAAAGAATAAAACAAGGGTCACTTGTGAATTAAACCGTAAAAAACTTATTCATTTAGTGTTCTGCCGAAGAGCAGGACTTTCACTGCAAACCCAGCTTTCTCCAATCTTTCCTATTTTCTGCCTTCTTTTCGTTTCCTCATATGATCCATATATCTTACTGTCTACCATCTGATATCTTCTTCTGCCCCGATCTCTTCTCCAGTTCACCATTCCTTCCAGTGCATCCTTCTGTAGGCAGTTTCTTCTCAGCCAGTGGCCCAACCAATTCCCTTTCCTCTTCCTGATCAGTTTCAGTATCATTCTTTCTTCGCCCACTCTTTCCAACACAGCTTCATTTCTTATTCTGTCTGTCCACTTCACACGTTCCATTCTTCTCCATATTCACATTTCAAATGCTTCTATTCGCTTCTGTTCACTTCGTCGTAATGTCCATGTTTCTGCCACATACAATGCCACAATCCAAACAAAGCACTTCACTAGTTTCTTCCTTAGTTCTTTTTCCAGAGGTCCGCAGAAAATGCTTTTTTTGTATTAAAAGTTTCCTTGGCCATTGCTGTCCTCCTTTTGACTTCCTGGCAGCAGCTCATGTTACTGCTTATAGTACACCCCAAGTATTTGAAGCTGTTCACTTGCTCTACTGCTTCATTTAGAATTCGCAAGTTTACCTACTGTATTTTTCTTCCTATGACCATGCTATACTAAAATACTATGAACTATTAATTAGACAATGAAATACAAACTGTGTAGCAGAATTAAACTAAAATACATAGAATGTTAATATATTTCAAATAATGTTAGATAATAGGAAGAGATTATTGAGAGACAATTTTGAAAATACAGCGCTATTAGGATGCATGTCTAAAGAAAGAAGTTACCACATAGTCAGTTAAGTCAGTATAATTAGAATGAATTGCTAAGAAGGTTATCCTTTAAGCTATTTTTAAAATGTTTATCGTCTTGCAGCCCCTAATATTTTGTGACAAGTAATTCCATTGTCGCGAGGTGGATACTGTAAAAGATGATGAATAACAAGATGTTCTATGAAGAGGTATACTTAGCGTGCCACAGATAAGTGATCTGGTATTTACGCCGTGGTTAGAGTATAGATAAGAGAAACGAGATGAAAGGTAATTTGGTGTTGAGGTGTGCAGAATTCGAAAGAGTAAAGACAAAGAGTGCAAAGCTCTACGTTCTTTGAGTCAGAACCACGAAAGACTTGCGAAGGACGGTAATATGTGATCATATCGTCGGATGTTGCACTCGTATCTGACGCACATATTCTGAACTCGCTGTAACTTGGCTGACAGTTCAGAACTTAGGTCACTTAACAGGACGTCACAATAATCGAAGTGCGGCATTACTAGGGTTTGTACTAGGGTAAGTTTTAGTTGCTGGGGCAAGAAGTTTCTTAAGCGACTCAAACAGTGAATGGAGGAACAGATTTTTTTATTGTTTAACTTGAAAATTTCATGATATAATATAATATTGTTTTATTAATTCAGTCTAATTGACATATCACAAATATAAAAAAGTCAATAACATTTACCCATGTAAGTGATCATTGTGTACTATACAATATAAAAAAAAATTAAAAATTAAGCATTTTCGCCCTTCGGGCATCATCGGGCATCATCGGGCTTTTTTACATACAATATCTTGTACATTTTGTCTCATATTGTGGAACGAATGATTAATTACAACCTTTTTGATAATGAAAATAATAACTATTTAAAACTGACTTATGGTAATTAACAATCTAAAATTAATGTACAGATATGAAAATTTAATACATAATAATGATACATAGGTGTCATTGACTTTTTATATTTGTGATATGCCAATTAGTCTGAATTAATAAAACAATATTATATCATATTATATTGACTATCTGAACATTTCAACATGCTTTCTAAGATATTGAAAATTTCAATTTAGATTACTATCGAGAAAGAAAGCAAGATTTTTTTACGACAGATGAATAAGGGATTAGTGTATTGTTAAGTGTAACAACTGAAAGATTACTGTTATTAAGAGAGTTAACTAAACGTTTATGTCCAATAATTATAGCTTGAGTCTTACTTGGATTGACTGGTAATAATTGTTTGAAATTAATAACCACAAATAGTTCAAAGTATTTGTAATATTTTATATACACTTATTTTTATAAATTAAACATTGGAGCTTTTAATATATTTAATCTACCTCATACTTGCAGGATCAAGTGTACTTCCACAGTAATTACAATGTTAACGATACTGGGTAGTGATTCCTATAAGATTAACGAATATTAGTACAAAAGTTTAGTTTAGTATTTATAGTCTTTCAGTGCTCAGAGTGAAATAAAAATTGTCATGGTTATACGGAATCTTCCAACAGATGTTCATCCGCGAGTGTCTCTCACATCTTCTAAGAAAATTTGCATTAAAACCCATTAGTTCTTATGAAATTGCTGTATTTCGCTCTGCAAGGATTAACCTCTAACCAGTTATATAGTGACTTCAAAAATATCTCACTGAACGGCAAGCAAGACTGACTCATAGACTTACTAAATAACCGCTAGACCGCTAGACCGCTCACTGGCGCTAGTGTTATATTCCCAAATTGAACAGTCGACGAGCGGCCATTTGTTTGGTAGAGCTGAATAAGTATGGTTCTTTCGTGTGCTGCTTTTTATTGCAGCAATGCACACGGATGTAACGATAAAGAAGGAAGGAATGTTATATTTCACTGGTTAGTTAATCCTTAATTTCTACGACGATTTTTTCTCCATGTTATGTTACAGAAGACAAACTATTGTACTTGCCATGTGACTCTTCATGCTTCAAGTTTCCTTTGAGCAAAGATTCCCTTAACCGAAAGTGGATAGGTGCAATCCGCAGAGAGAATTTCTACCCTACATTGAATCATTCATTGTGTTCAACTCATTTCGAAGACAGTAGTTATCTTTCAAACTACGTTATTATACACTGTTATTGTCCTTCACTCACTCCATATCATTCATTTTCTTCAAACAGCCGTTGTTTCAGTGCATACATGAATACTAAAATTATTCACCGAACTTAAAGTTACAGAAACTGCATAAATTATAAAAAGTTAATTTTTTAATATAACTGATTGGAAGTAATTCCTGTCTTAGTTACGGATTAATGAAACATTTCCTTATGCTATTGCTGCTGCTACTGCTATTATTACTACTACTATTCCTACTGCTGCTGCTACTACTAGTACTTTTTTGACTTCATACAGCAGTTTAACCTACTGAATTAAAAAGTTGACATATTAATTCTCTTATTAACCGTGGTTATGAATGTTCACATTCAGAGTTCCTATGAAAATGATGCAAGTCTGAACAGAGTACCTATGTCTGACAGCTAGGGTTGCCGGGTATCCCAATTTAGGCGGGATTCTCCCAATTTCCTGGTTGAGTCCCGATTAAAGGCAATCGGGATTGACAAAAATCCCGATTTTACAGATATTAGCCTTGAACATATTTAAACAAATTAGTCTGTATATCCTATTATCCGATATTTTCATTTATATAAACATAGAGATAATCCGCGGATATTTAGGAAGTCTTTGAGGTAGCCCAGCTGATTGTTGTAAAGCAACTAAACTCGCAAAATAATACTTCTTCTACTTCTACAGCATTGTCGATTATTCCGTTCCGGTCCCTAGTCGCTGTTCTCGCAATTAGTAAACATTGTGTATTTCAAGTGCGTTGACTGGCAAGAAAGATGGGATTTTGATATCGTACTTTACAGTAATAACAGAGACATACAATTATTGCTGCGTT
The DNA here is from genome assembly GCF_040183065.1 of Periplaneta americana. Lineage (NCBI taxonomy): Eukaryota > Metazoa > Arthropoda > Insecta > Blattodea > Blattidae > Periplaneta > Periplaneta americana. The sequence continues at coordinate 165,319,544 of NC_091131.1, forward strand.
TTATAGTTTAGTGAACTATGTTTAAACATGGATTCATCGTCAGATAGTGAAACTGTTGCAGTACCGGTTCCAAAATTAATTTATTAGTAAATTGTTAAAACATAGGCTATTCGCGGTTAGTAAAAGAAAAAATTATTGTAGTGTTCACTGTACTGCGTGTCCTTCGTATTTTAGTGTTTCTCACGGAGGCGAATAGACCTATTACATTAAAAAGCACGCGAACACTATGCAGAAAACTGCTATAAATCTTATGGTAGGCTAAATTGTTGATAAGTTTAATGTCCTAGGTTAGCTTCTGATATCCCAATTTCCCTCGGAGAAAACCCAGCAACTCTGCTGACAGCAGAAACGCGGTATTAAAGGTAGACAGACATCGCAAAGGAAGTATTGTTCCTTTAAATAAAAACATTTAGCTTTCGGATACGCAATACAACACGTATTCAAATAGCGGTTTCGAAATCCCGCGCGTTTTCTTCCAAACAAATGGCGGCTTTCTGCTGCTTCAATTTGGGAACATATTTCTCACTTCTCCGCTACGGCGTGGTAGGGGCTCGGACTGACTGCGCCTGCAGCGAACTACGATCGAGATGGTATCTTAGAATAGCGAAGCGGGGTCGTTTGTATAGCCGCAAGGAGCATTTTCCGATCCTTCTCAATTTATTTTCTCTCTATATAAATTAAAATTAATGACTGGAAGTATCTGTATTATTTTGTACTTTTTTTTTTTAAACACAGAATAAAAGATTGAAATTTTCACACCAGATCACTACCCAGTTCCAGGCTTTTTCTCCCGCTAAATTTTCATAAGTCCCTTAAGTGGGACAGCGTGGCTGAAGTGAGACAAGTGACCTTTAGTTAGGGGCTCACACTAAGGTTAAGATAATTTCCAAGAGTCCTTGCAAGGACGCGATAAATATCGTATACTTTTGACCTTACACTTTCTCTTTCCTACCTCCTTTTATTTATTCACTTCAAAAATTCCACATGGTTTAGCTCATGTGGTAGCTATTAGGTTACATCTATTTTCGACTTTTCCGTTTCAGATTTATCTTAAGTTTCTTCACTGGAACTGTTAAAACGGAGTGAGACAAGTAGCCAACAGTCTTGGAGCTCACAAATTCAGTTTTTCTCAGTCCCAAATTCCCTTGCAGAGACGCGTTTCGCGTACTTTTAAAAGTGTCTCCTCCCATTATGGTGCCCGCTGTCGTTAGCCTGCTTGAAAGCAACCGGAATCCTACTCATTCCGGGGAGATAGATCAAACCACGAGATACGTGGCATGTTACACATAAAACTTACATCTTTCGTTCCCCAATCCCGTCACCTGTGGCCCTTGGATATATAGACGTATTTACGAAAATATACTTCAATAATTGTTTTGGGATCCCATATTAATAAGTAGGGCTAGAATTTTGATGAAATTGCATCTTTTTTTCTAGTAAGCCAGAAACATGGCTGCTTTAGTATTTATATGTTATGTGATAAACTGTGTTTTAAGACATATTTGAAGACCTCCCTCAAAGAAGGTTGTATATCAACGGCTTTTGCATATGATATACAACATTCTTTGAAGGAGGTCTTCATTTGTTAGGGCATTTTTTTTTTTGCCTGTTTCAACTCATAAGACCATCTTTTGTTTTATTCGGACATTTTTTAGGCATTTTCATTTAATTTTGGCCACAAATCCCCATTATTAATATAAAATAATGTTTATTTCCTTTGATATTTGTCTACATATTTTGTCCATTAATAACCATTATTTTTTTATTTGGTTATTTAACGACGCTGTATCAACTACGAGGTTATTTAGTGTCGATGGAATTGGTGATAGAGATATGATATTTGGCGAGATGAGGCCGAGGATTCGCCATAGATTACCTGACATTTGTCTTATAGTTGGAAAAAACCTCGGAAAAACCCAACCAGATAATCAGCCCAAGCGGGAGTCGAACCCGCGACCGAGTGAAACTCCGGATCGGCAGGCAAGCGCCTTAACCGACCAAGCTACGCCGATGGTTAATACCCATTATTTTGTATACTATTTTAATCTTTTTCTACACAAATATTGCCATTTTAACGTAGTACAATCCAACCATCCCTTCAATATAGATTCCTCTATACCTGCTAATTCCGGTAAGAGTGGCCTTGTGGTGAGCTACATGGAAATTACATCAGGTAAAATAATTAATTAAAGTGTACCACTTAGAAAAAATTATGTAAAATTAAATAAACTTAAATGTTGGGACTATTCGTAGAATTTAATTTAATTACTAGTCTAGATATTAGGTGTATATGTACGTGAACGACCACAAATATTCTCAGAAAATGCAGAATCTAAATTTCTAAAATTTTATAAGAATTGGAACTCACAATTGGACAAAAATTACAAAGTACCACAACAAGACTTATTATAACTTAAATATCTGATAAAGGTATAAAAAAGCTTACTAATAATATTTTTAAGAATTCACTTTTTAATTTAAATTAAATTTTCAAAATTTTAAAATTTTCACACATTATTTCATAACTCCAGAACCATTAGAGACAGAATTCTGAAATTTTGTACACTGATTTAACATGCATTTATGCACAAGGTAGACTACAATAATGCCCATTTCTTTGAAAGTAGAAAAATTAGGTCACAAAACTTTATATAAATTTGAATATATTTTATATAGAACAAATAAAGAATCAATTGTATTAAAATAAACAACTCTACATGTCTGAGAGTAGTCTACTTTTCAGAAATAAGTGTTTATTACATGCAGGAACAATATTAAAGATGTCGGAGAGACCGTAACGATGTTATGGTTACCAAATGATGTAACTGCAGAATTTTTTTGTTTTTTTTTTCATACTGTGATAAAACTGGTTTGAAAAATATTATTAGTAATCTTTTTATAATTATACTAGCCGTACCCGTGCGCTCCGCTGCACCCGTTAGAAATAAATATAAAGTAATTACATAATTAAAATAGGACATTTGATCCAGGGAACATTCGTGTTTGATAGAAGGATAAATCGTTTAATATGTTACTTAATATAAATTGCATCCTAATAATTAAAATGCGATCATTTTGGTCCAGAGACACTCATTTGGTGCAATGACAATTCCTTTAACCTGTTTCTTAATTTTTATTACATGCAACCATATTAATGAAGATTGACATCATTTAGATTTAATGTGTATATTTTATTTTACTTGTTATAGGTTTCCATTTAATTATGGTAATAACTTAATTTTAACCCTTGTTTTCTACGTATTCAGTAAATGGCGCTTGGGCCACTATGGTTCTGAACCCTTCAAATAACTTAAATTATATTATATAATATTACATATTATATTATATTATATTATATTATATTATATTATATTATATTATATTATATTATATTATATTATATTATATTATATTATATTATATTATATTATATTATATTATATCAGAAGTTACTGTAATAACATTATACCATTATGTCCATCTAGAGAAACTACACTTTCCAATGGTGAAATAATAATTAATTATACAAATCGGTTAATTTAGCTTTCGATATTACTTCATACAAACACAGAAACATTGTCTGTAGGCTATCTTTCATAGCTTTCGATTGTTGCTGTCCAAGGCCCCTTATAGACGAAGCCATTTGTTTTTAATTCATTACACGGCCTTAGATGGTAGTTATTTTAATTTTAAAACTCATTTATGTCATTAAATATCAGTCCTATCAAAATTTTTCAAGGAAAAAAACGTATCGCAAATTATTTTTAAAGAAACTTTTGTTATGTAATATGTTTCACAAAAATCAATAATAAGCGAGATATTTCGATTTATTTAATTCAGGCCCCCTTATAACCCCCCTTTTAAATAATGTATTTTGAATGCCATATAGCCTAAAATCTAAGTTACAACGAACTTCATTTATATTCCAATTTTCATCGAAATCCGTTCAGCCATTATCGCGTGAAAAGGTAACAAACGTACAGACAGACAGACATACAAACAAAAATTTCAAAAAAGCGATTTTCGGTTTCAGAGTGGTTAATTATATATGTTAGGACCAATTATTTTTTGGAAAATCGAAAATTACCAGAAAAATTTCGGCTACAGATTTATTATTAGTATAGATTAAATATTTAACTTCTAATAAGTCTTGTTGTGATACCTTGTAATTTTTGTTCAATTGTGGGTTCATTTTCTAATAAATTTTAGAAATTTAGAGCCTGCATTTTCTGAGAATATTTGTGGTCTTTCACGTACATAGCCTATACCCTTGAGTAGTACAAAACCTCCTTTCCTATTAAGCCAATTATGTAAGAACAATTTTAGGCCATTTTAAGGGCATTTTTTTTTTTTTAGATTTTTAGGTTATAAATGCATTGTTTTAGGATATTTTTTCATGATTTATAATCCTAGCCATATTAATAAGCTCACATGTGGTGCGTTACCTGAGCGAAGTTGGCGTTGCGAATGGCGGTCTTCATCGCTATTGCCGGCACTCTGGCGAAAGAAGTGCTGAAGGATGTTATCACATTCTGTATGTCCTGCAGCAGCCCCATCGCCGTCGTAGTAAGCGCTGCTGTTGCCGCTGCAGTCTGTATAGCTTTTTGCGCCAGTGGTATGTCCCCATTTTTCACACTCTGCAGGGTGTTGTAAGCTTCTTGCACCTGGAAGTGAATTACAGTGAATGAAGTGGCTAATGTTCTGTTGAATTATTGTACAATTTCAAGCTAAGTCTCGTCTTATTGTTGTGCCTGATTGCTGCCTTCCTGACAAGTGATTCTTCCACATTCTATCAGATCTACCCCTCTCCTTGAAAATATGTTCAGACGTGGGCACTATAAAATTTAGCTCCCAACACGATCGGTAAAGCTCAAAAACATCTTGCAAAAATACTAAGGTTGGATAAAAAGTAATGGCAACAGTTCGATATTTCTGACATGGCTTTATTCACAGGGGTACAACATTTACGTATCTTCTATATAGTCGCCCCCCTTATTTATTGCCTTTTTCCAAAATGTTTGGAAGGCGTCGTACACCATCAGCGCATCCATCTTTGTTTATGTTCTGTATTGACCGCCCTATAGCACGGATAAGTTCATCTCTGGTATTGTACCGGGTCTCTCGCAGTGGTTCTTTCACTTTGTTGAAAAGATCGTAATCGCATGGATCATATCGGGTGAGTACGGTGGATGTTCCAGAATCTCCCATTGCCAGCGGCGCAAGAGATCCTTGACAGCAGCAGTGGTGTGACTCCTTGCATTATCATGAAGAATGATGGGGTTCTGTACCACCAAGTGTCGTCGATTTTTCCTGAGGGCTGGACGAAGGTGGTGCTGCAGGAACCTGCAGTAGTAATCCGCGTTTGCCGTCTGCCTTGGAGGTACAGCGTGGCGCAGTATTACCCCGTCAATGTCATACAGCACAATGAACATCACCTTCACAGCACTTTGTGTAGGCGCACTTTCTTCGGACGAGAAGAACCTGGATGCTTCCATTCATTTGATTGACGTTTCAAGTTTGGTTGGTTCGTATGAGCGAACCCAAGTTTCGTCCATAGCGACGATTCGTACAGGAAAGCGTCACCTTCCCTTTGATACCGGTCTAACAAGGCCTGTGCGATTGCATAGCGGTGCCATTGTTAAACCTCGAAAATTTCATGGGGTATCCAACGCCTTGTAATTTTGCGGTAACCCAGAATGTCTTGCAGCACAGTTTTGTGACATACTCCGACTTCCGCTGCTAACTCACGCGCAGTCCATCGGCGATCAACATCCAACAGGGAAGCAAGGAGTTGAACTGAGTTGTCCTCCACGCGGGGTCGTCCTGTACGGAGGTAGTCCTGAACGGCATTCCTGCCTTCCCGGAACGCAGTCCCTGAAAACATTCTTGTGCACTACGACCTCGTGTCACTTCAATTTTGATCCAGGAACGTTGCTCTAGTTTTATAAACGTGGTCTTAGGGCGCTCGCACTATCCCTATGAAAGTCAACGTTCTACACACTGCAGTAGATTGACAGAGTACTGTCGCCGCTGGCTGCACTAACTCATCTAACAGTCCTTGTTCATGTCCACACAACTGGCAGCTGTCGAACGCACCATCGTCACGTGACAGCAGTGTTGCCATAACTTTTTATCCAACCTATGTAAATACCTTAAAATCTTTCGGTAACTCTTTCTCTAGTGTGTTGGAATACTTGTGATTGATACACCCTTTGTCACCCTTCACGTGTTCTTGTTTTCTAGACCTGTACACCAATTGCAATTAGTATCATAATTATGCTTTGCCCTTTTGAAACACTAAATTTCTATTAGCGTAAAGGGTAAGGAATTCCTCACAAATGTTTACTCATGGCATAACACAGAGTTAATAGAACATTGATCCAGATACATAACACCAATCTGTAGCGTGAGATGTGACTTCGCTAGCGACACGAGGTGATGTTCTGAAAGACGATGGAAGATTATTCAAAAAGTGCGGCTTGGAATTTTTTTACATTGTACATGGGTGGTGAATATGGGAATTGGCGACGTTTCGAATACGGAATGTGCATTAGTCTTGAGGTGAACAAAATAGAAGGGTGAAAAATTATTTTCGTACTTATTGAGTTCGTTACAAACTGTTAAATTCACTTTACTGATCCAACAACCGCAACGAGTAGAATTTTTCTTCCTTTTTAAGTTGAAGGGAGAAGGAACCTTCGAAACGTCGCGAATTCGTATAATTATTCATCACCGGTAATAAAAAGCTCTTCTAATAAGTAGAAAGATTAGTTAATTGTAGTTAATCGGAATATATTACGCTGCTATTTTTAAAACGCAATTCTTGTGCCTTATATTGACAGCTAGGTCCTTTTAGCGTAATTTTCCTTTATCCTTCACGAACTTTCAAGAAGAGTTTCGAATTGATAATGAAAGGTTCGCTTGGGGCTAGGACATTGTTACACAATCTGATGGTTGCTCCGCACTTTGTGAAGGAACACTAATTTTAAGCCACTTCATTAAAATGGAGAGTCGTGACTAAATATTTGAAGATTAAATATAATCTTAAATTAATATATAATCATAAAATTTGACACGCTATTATCGACAGTTTACTACCCCATTCAATATCATTTACAATTTATATCGCAGTTGAGGTGAGGACAGATCTCTACCTGTGAACCCCAGACTGTTAGCCTGTTGTGCATTCAGCAGAGTTCGTAATCCGACGGCGTTATCGATATTGCTCGGTTTTCAATTGTAAGTTCTCTGTAATTGGTCTGAAACAGCTCTCCTTCCGAAATAACACTTTGTAATTTAGAGTTAATTTTGAGTCAGCTAGAAACAGAGGAACACATTTTGTGAAATGTGTACAAAATGTGTTCATGACAGTTACTCACAAGAAGAAAGCGCATCATAGTTGTACGCAGTAAAGTAAAGCAGACATTCTGTGTTCTGGCTAAAACATTGAAGATCACAACTTGAAATAAACATAGACCCTTTCTTGGCCTACTATATCCACCTTCCTCTGGTGGATGGAGCTGGAAGGGCAATATGTCCCACGTAACATAATGATTCTGCATATCCCATGCTTCTGGACATCTAAAAGTAGAGCTGAGACGAGATGTTATGGCACCAACCTGCGCGAAGTTTTAAATTGCCGGCCAACAGGGTAGAGAAGTGGGGGTTGTTTGGGTTACGGTTCTCAAGCTCAGAGCGGCAGGCATATGCGTTTGATCTCTTTCTAAAAACATTCATCTTACCTTAGTATCACCACTTTCCTACTCAAGAGTCCGAAGGTACCTAATGGAATTACCCCCGCTATTCCATCTTTTTATTCTTGTTCTCCGTCCGAATCAGACGACTGATCTGTGCTGGAATCAGATGTCCCTAAGTCTATGGAAATGTTCTCCAAAATACTGTCCATCACGTGCTCACTTTCAATGTAATTGTTCTCTACTTTCTTCACATAATCATACACTGATATCCATTTTTGGAAGAAGCGATTGCAGAGTCGGCCTCTGCTTATGCGTAGCGTAGAAATTATAGATGATTCTTCTTATGACTTCCTCGTCAAAACTGTCTACAGCTGCAACAATCTTCTTCTTCGGCTGTGATTTTTCCGGACTGGAGAAAGAATCTGCTGTTCCTGCCTCAATATTTTTCTCTTCTTTCCTGATTCTTGCCAAGGTTCGCTTTGAAATACCAGTGGCAGCCAGTACTCTTGCACACACGCTTTTCAATGGAATTGATATTCCATTTACAGCCTCTTCTGACATGAATTTCCATACATTGTATGCTATTTCATGTCCTTGACTATGAACTACTCTATGTTTTCACACCTTAGACAATGCCATAATGAGGGCGGTGAGAAGGGCAATGTTTTCAGTATTAGCAATAGCGGTAGTAGCAGAACGATCTGAACACTCGGAATGCTAGTAACCAACTAACCCAACACCCCTCCAGTTGAGTGTGAGGGCGAGTCCAAGCAAACGAACTAAAATGCGTCCCTCGCGCTGGTGCCATAACTTCTCGTCCGGGCAGTTCTGTAAATTTGGAAAAAATTTAAAAATTTCAAGACCTTGTAGGAACTTTGTGAACCTGCAATACAGTGCTATATCCTGATTATATTTTTTTGATTTGACAATTATAAGCGGTTGCAATGTTACACGTCTGTGAAGCTGTTGCCTGCGCGAAATAAGAAAATGGGCGGGAGCTTGTTTATTCAGGGATTTCATACTCAGACTCTACACAATAGGCCGTCTATGTCTTTGAAGCACAAACAAAGTAATATCAACGCCACGCTCCAATCCCATTTTATTCCCGGGAAAGACCGGAAACTAAATTTTGTTGGATTCGGTCCCGAAATTTTAACGAGGCTAAAAGTTTCGCCTTCATCTTAGCTTTAACCCGGGACTCTCTCACTCCATAACGTTTGGTTTAAGCAGTTTCTACGTCGAACCTTGCTAAAGAAAGCTTTCAAATCTTCAGGTCGAACCCTCCTTGAAATGTCGTATGCTGTTAGGTACTGTAAAACAAAACTTAAATACTTGAAAGCTACCAAGACGAGCTGCAACACACAAAAACGGCTTGAAACAGTGTAAAGCTGCATTTGAGTCGCCATTTTGTAAGAGTGTTAGAGAATGCGTGTATGACGTAGCCTACACAGTTCTCAGAAACCTTCATTGTCTCGACTAAACTTTAATTCAAGTATAAACATTTTGTATCCAACCTTATTTACAATTCGAGATTATTAGGCACTGTCTTGTAATACAATACACAGGTCATACTAGATATTGATCTAGTTAAAAATTACTATTCTGTCTCTGCTGTAGTGTAAGTTGAGACGTAGAACCTGGTCTGTCTTCATTAACAAGTAGATAGCTCTTAACTTTTCTTTATTAACAGTTACATTTTTGTTGATCACTTGCGTGTTGTAATTTTGAAGGAAATATTTGGCGTAGTATTTGACCCAGTCAGTTTGAAATGGAGAAAATTAGTAAACAAGCAGTTTACATTCTCTACATGGAACCCAACGTAGTTGTAAAATTGAAAGCTAAAACGCTGTAAAGGATAGAACATGTAATTAGAGCTCTATTAGGAAAAGATTAAGAGAGTTTTAGAATAACTATCGTGTGACACAGGTCACTGGGAAGACCAAGTCTGCGATCTTGAGATAATCTAGAAATATTCGTGAGTAATAGAAGGCTTGTAACTTACAGGCAGTGGCGTAGCGTCAATGTAAGCTAAAAAGCTTAGCTTCCCCAGTTAATAATAATTTCATAATAAACCCGCAGTTTATGAAGAAAATTATTTATTAATTTTAATAGAATTTATATTTACGCATTAAATATTGTGATGCGGCAGCTCAGGATTATTTGTGATGCAGCAGTAAACAAGAAGCCTGCACACACCAGCTTCCAAGCAGACCGGTTTCTTCTGTGTAATCCACCCCGCAGATTTTCCATCCCTTTTAAACTACCCTAGTCGCAAGACTCGAAAAGAAGCAAGCTTTAACATTTAAAATAAGCAGTTTCCGAGTTATCCCTATTCGTCAGTTGTGTTCAGTTGAAGTGTTAGTGTGCATTGTGGCTGATATAATAAATAATGAGCGAAATAACAGCTCCTGACACTAATTTACTTGAATTTTTTTAGGACAATTGTATTATCAAAACTGACTTACGAACAAAAGTGTGATTTAAAAAACAAATGACCGACTCCCTTGCTGTGAATGAAGGACACAACCAAAAGACAGACGCATACTTACGTAATGATACTAATATTGTGATTTCTCTAAGTATGACAGGGAGTGAGCTAATGTTATACGTACACGTGTCTATTTGTTAAGAGATATGTGTAAACCGTGAAATCATATTTTATTATTATTATCATTTGAGGTCATGCCTTATTGGCGTTACTTACGATGTTCCAACCAATCTTCGACTGCTGACTTGAAATTGACTACTATTTATTTTAAGACTGTATTTTTGTAATACGTTTTCTCATATTGCATGAAAGACAACTTGAGTTAGCTTCCCCTACTCAAAATTTCATGCTACGCCACTGCTTACAGGTAAGCACGGTGGTATTTTATTGGCAATTCAGAAGCGAAGAGCTTTCATAGCTTAAAAAGTTAATATAATAATGATTACAACAATAACAATAATAATAATAATAATAAAACGTATCATAACAATAACTTGCTTATTGCAGTATTTACCAGTATAAAATTTTTCAGAGAAAATTTAGATGTGATATGTGAAAGATTACATTACAGAAATTTTATTGGTCTTATTTTTATCTCGTTTGGAAGGATTTAAACTCTCAAATATTGGAATAAATCACGTAATAACCACTCGACCATAGAGAACGATCTTCAAGATTACCTTAGTTTCCTTTTGCTAACAAACATTAAAATATATTTCTATAGAACATTGGTGTGGTCCAGGGGAAATTACCGAGTAGTAAATACAGTATAATTTATTATGTATTATAGGGGAGACTGTTGTACCTTGAAACACTTTTCACATTTTATTTTTTTTTAATTTTGGGAAATGAAATTTTTTAAATGAAAAAATGCTTGAAATAATTACTGAAGATTCCTTTACAACTTCCTGCATGTATTTTCCTGTTTTACAGATCTATTAAGGACGGAAAAAATAAAATGAAGGGATATGTAATGTGTTCAAAGGTACAACAGGTTCATGTACCTTGGAACATACCCTCTTGTAAGTTGGAACACATGGAATATAGGTGGGAATATAGCTGTAAGAACTGACAATCATATTTAAAATGTATTTGCAATCATAAACCAGAGCAGGCTTCTTTGATTGAGTTTTTATTTCCTGGAGAAGCAGTAACTGCTTCAACAACTTTCTTCAAGGCATCCGTATCAATTGGGGGCCTCTTAACTCCAGACTTACTTCGTGACATGACCTTAAAATAAAAGAAAAACAAAAACCGATAGTATCGTGTAATTTGGAACATGTTCCATGGTACAAGATGTTTTGTGTTCAAAGGTACAAGAGGGTGCACGTTTAAACAAATATGGCTCCTAAAACTAGAGATTCGAATAAATCATGGAAATTAAAATATGTTATTACTCACCAGATGATAGGGAACACACCGTACTTGATTGATAATAGCAAATACAATCTGGTTTTGTGTTAGAAAATATACATCAGTGAACGAAATGTTTACTTTTGGTACTAAAAAAATTATTTTGTCCACGGAACTCACACTTTGCAATAAATCAAACTGAAACTACGACCAGAGCTACTTAGCGGCTTTCTCTACAATCTACTTCATTTTGAGTCCTCTAGGTAGCAGCAAACATAAAAAAACAAAAAATGTTCAAAGGTACACTATGCTAAAGGTACAACAGTCTCCCCTATAAATGAATGAATAAATAAATAAGTAGGTAAGTAGGTAAATAAATATATATAAATAGATAAGTAAATAATCACTTACGTAATATATTTATTCATTTGCACGTATATTCTACATGTGACGGCGATTAGATTGTAATGAGTAGGCCTGAGAAATATATGCCGTTATACTACCAGAGCGCTTCATGCGCCTCTAACTTTGAGTACGTGTCAGAGTTGGGGCACAGTCTACTATGTACAGTCACGAAGCTTGAGTTTTGAGGGTGCTAGAAATAATAGACTGTGACGGTACTATTTTGCATTGCCTGTAATGAGGCGATATTAGCGATCCTAGTGGTGAGCAACTACCTAATGTTTGCATATTTACTACGTATTGAGCTTCGCGACTGTATATACTAGACTGTGGTTGGGGTGAGTTAACGCAGTGTCTTTCGTTCGTTTGAACTCATGCTTATCATCACGATAAGTTAGTCCTCAGCATTTGGGTGGTTGAAAGCCACTCCTTTGACTTCGAAACACAACTATCTGCTAAAGAAAAATTTAAAGACAACATTTTCTTTGTTAAAAAATTTTTCACTAGTTTAAAGACGTTTTATTTTCTGTCTGTAGAAAATACACCTAATGTAACATTGGAAATTATCAGGTTTTTTTATTTCACTAGGCCTATGTTAATATGATGATGTATTACGTTCTTGTTTTACATAATTCTTCATTTCATATATTGTTGCAGTGAATAACAAGCCACATTTTCAAAGGAGAATGATTGCCTGTTGCAAGAAAACACAGCCTTACAGCTGGAAAAACTTCCTTCCACTTCTGCAGAAACAATTAAGACATATTTGAAATATTTTACACAAGCATTATCTATCTCAAAATCTGTATCATTATTATAAATTTCCTCATTTGAAATTGTCACACATTTTGCATACAGCTAAATATCCTTAATGTTTATCTACAGGGACATCATTTTATTTTTACTTCAATTTTTATTGTACCTGAGTTTTTGAATGTACTTCGCTCCCACCCCTCCTACTAGTAAACTTCCAACACAACCAAGGCCGCGTACATGCAGTCAAGCAGTACTGAGTATAGTACGTTCCAGAAATATGTTCGCGTTTTCTAGTGACGAAACAGCTTTCAATATTGAATCATATTTTCGCACAGGTGCTGTCGTCCGTTTGCCTACGTCGCATCCCGATTTTCCCCACCTGCTTCTGCTCACGCCGCTGAAAAGGCTAGTGGCTGGGCTGGCTTAGTCTTTTCTGAAAACATTAATTTCTGTTAGGAATTGGACATCTACGTAATATTATGCAACTGTTTAAAATAACTTAAATAAAAGGGCCTCGTTAAATAATTAATTGTCACGTGATTTCCCCCCTTTCTACGATCCTCCGACATAACTACTATGACGGACAGTAGATAGCATGTCTGAGTAATTTTATTTTTTCGGATCGGACAGAAGTGAAGATTGAATTTACAGTACGTAAGGTACGTTTTTACAGAGTAGGTACAGAATTATTTCAACATGAGTTATTAGTACGAAGGACGAAACTGGTAATTGGAATTAGGTACAATAGTCTATAGTGCGATAATATGCACAAAAGGACTGAACCCTGTATCGAAATGAACGGTCACCATTTTCAAAAATGTGTTTAAATATCCATATTATGATTATTTTACAATTTAACTTCATTCTCTATATTGTACGCTAATGTACTGTAGACAGTATAATATACACTGCAGAATGAATACGTTCTGCATGGATAACTCAGTTCGTGAGTAAAAACACTTATTGTTAATACTGTACTGTATTTTGATTACACAAAAACTTAATGACAATTATTAAACTCGAAATCGCGATATTTCCTAGTTTACGTAAATGGATTAACTACTTTTCTTCCCTCCTATACCTAGTAAAGTGATTTGTTTTTATTTTACGCAGTATCATCGAACTCCAGTCGTGGGAAGGGGTAGCAAAAGGTATAGCCAGGTTAATATTAAAAATGTTAGTAAAAATAAAATGATGTCCCTGTAGCATTTTTTCATCTTGTTTGCTACATTTTTCCTATTTCGTGTTCCATCTCGATTTATCACAATGTCATTGACTACATGTTATTTTCTGTCTGTATAAAATACACCTAATATGACATTGACAAGTATCAGCCTTATTATTTCACTATGTTAATATGATAGTGTATTACGTTTTTGTTTTACATAATTTTTCATTTCATATATTGTTGCAGTGAATAACAAGCCAATGTTCAATTTTTCAAAGGAAAATTATTGCTAGAAAACACAACCTTATAATTATCTAGAGAAACTTTGTTCCACTCCTACAGAAACAATGGGGGGATATTTGAAATATTTTACACAAGCATCATTTATCTCAAAATCTGTATCATCATTACAAATTTCGTCCTCGGCATCTTGCTTTTATTCTACTTTACAAGACGTTGAATGTTGCCTGTTACGAATAGCAGCATTCGGTCATAATGTAACCGATCAACTGAAGTTCACTGCTGAACGAAACACACTGAAATCCTCCACCCCAACGCAATTACGTACTGGTATCTAAAGTCAGAGGCGCATGGAGCGCGATGTAACGGCACACAATTCTTAGCCCTAGTGATGAGACTTACCTTCAGTAACGTTTCAGCAAGTCCTTCAACTTGTTGCGTTAATTTCCCGAATGATTTTTCCCAGATCTCGTTGAATTCTTGAAGAGATGCGTTGTTTTTTGCTCGATTATCCAGAAACTTCCCGTACATATGATCTTTGATGGCTTTAAAAAAACCAAGCGTTGGAAGTGTCCCAGTTTCCTGCAAATGGATGAAGAATTTTGAGGCAATATTGTAAAAATAATTTTCGATTAGACCGTAAGCAATAATCAAGTTTAGTTTACCATTATTCAAAGTTTAAAGCGTTGGTATCATAGTGCAACAAAATGATTTCGAGATTTTCACAGTAATATACACTCACGGAAACAAAAAGTGACTGGCCGTGTTTTTTTTTTTATTGACCGTCAAATAATACAGTTATGTGCAGGGTAAATTCAACTTGAATATAAGTTACATTAATACATCACATATCCATTATATGAGGTCTCGCCATCCTCATTGAATATTAACACGACTACTATGAAGTAGTCAATGTGTATTATCACCATTAAATCGAGAAAAATTCGTTCCGGCACCGGGAATCGAACCCTCTGCGCGCTGAGGGCTCTTTCCAACTGAGCTATGCCGGCACACAGTACAATGAGAGGAGTTCGACCAGCGCCGTGGATGGTGCCCCGGCATAGCTCAGTTGGAAAGAGCCCCCAGCGCGCAGAGCTGAGTGGTCCCGGGTTCGATTCCCGGTGCCGGAACGAATTTTTCTCGATTTAATGGTGATAATACATTAATACAGTTATGCCCACGTGCATCAACGTCGGTTAGTGTAACCATCGGTTAAAATTGTGACCTAATCCCCGATTAAGCATTTTTACGGTGGATCGACCTCGGTTACGACTTAAATAGGAAGTTAACCACAGTAATCTCTAACCGGCCAAATATGAGCGGTTAAAGGAGATAACCAGCGATTAGTAGAGCAAGTAAAGCAAAATGGCTGTCATAACCACAGGTGATTATTTCGAAGACGATTATTATTGTGCAGTACTTCAATTACTTGGATAGAGCGTGAGCGTGAAGGTTATTTAGTGGAAAGAGAGAATTCTTGCGAGCAATTAGGTGACAGAAAATTTCAGGAGGGATTTCGTTTATCAAAATCTACAAATGGATCAATTGAAATAACACAAGAACAATCATATTTCTCCTACGGATCGGCTGCTTATATTACGATTCTATGTAACTATTATTTTCTGTATTTTAAGAGGGAATACTCGAATACCAGTATTTCTTTCTCTATGTCACTGGCTGAACAAAGAGAGGTTATGGATGGATCTTAGGATAATGCACAATTCCCTGGTGTAGTCCAAGATCGTACACACATTCCTACCAATTTTCTGCATCCTTTTCCTTTATGGATATTCCATCTTTTTTATATAATAGGCCTACATTTAAATCTAGTAATTAAGTATATCGATACTTCAACCTAACATTGGGATATAATAATTTTTGGATTCAATTTTCCATTTTGTACGATTTTAACCTAAAAGTACTGAAAAACAAAGAAATGGAACTCACAAATATAACAGCGCCCAAAGGCAAACAAATGCAACGCGAAAATGTAGGATACGTTCATTTCGATGTAGAACATAGTGAGCGCAGTCGTTTTTAGACGTTGACTATTATCTTTGCAGCGGTATGGATGCTTTCCTTTAGTCATTTTGTAGAAACAATGTACCATCATAGACTTTACTCTGGTTAAATGAGGTGTCAGCTAGCCATGTTTTAGTAATCGGTGATTATGAATGGTGCACATAAATTACATTTTAACCACGGCTACTGTTTAACCATCGTTTCGTAATCTATGATTACTGCGTTTTTAATCAATGTTGATGCACTTCGCCATTAAAACTAATTCTGTTGTGGTATACAAGAACATGCGTAGTAATCAAGATTTAGAATGTTGAGAACCTATATTTTTTTATTTTTTTTTATTAGGGTCTATTATTACATCTTTGAAATTTGAATTCAATCAGAATGATTGTATGTTTGTTGAATACGTTTGAGGAAAATTACATAGCCCAGAAAATAACAGTGTTTGGGTGCTCATTGAATAAGCTCTGTTGTCAGCTGCTTCTGGCAGTCGAGTGGGAAGCGTTACACTAATTTTATTGTCAATACTCGCGGAATCATAATATAAGATTGGAACATACAGACCAGAACAATAGGCTAACTTGTAATTTATTGTCAACTGACTATAACATTATCAAATCACTATATTTTACTCTTGAAAGAATTTTATAAAGGAACGGAATATTGACAAAATATTTAAACGTTCTAGCTAAAATAGTCATAAATTCAAAAATAATAAATTTACAGATCTAGTTAACATTAATGAAAACTCAGTCTTATCCTTATTTTTCATAACTGGAATTATTGCATAACATATATATCACAGCATAAAAACGTTAACGATGGAATATTAAATAAAACAAGTAGGAATGAGATGTGTATAATAGGGTTACGTAAATTTAATTACTGGATTTTAAAAATATTTTTGTAACTTTATGAACGAAAGATAAAATATGGTTCATTAACATTTTTTATCCTCGTGAGGTTTTAACATCAAAAACGCGTAACGTAGCCAATACAGACAAGGTGCAGACAGAATCATTCGATAAGAAACGCCCTGTCAAAACTAGTTATATTAAAATTGGTTTTGTCATTTCGAAGTAATTTATCGTCTTTATTTGATTATATTATCATTTAAGTGTATTGTTGTAGTTTAGTTGATTGTCCGAAGACAGGTCTGGACCTCACAAGTGATACCGACAAGGCACCACTTAAGGGGACACGCTACTGATATTTCTAATCTCCACAATTTTGATTGTAAGTTTTTGAAATTTTAAAATCGAATAGATGTTGATGAGTTACATGTGCAGAATTATTTTCAAAATTTTATGTTGAAAAATGTACTCGGAAAAAAATAAAATATACAAAAAGTGTTTATAATTTTAGTAAACAAATATCTGGGTCTCATATAAAGATAATTTGTTTCTTAAACTTTTAAAATGATGCTAAGACTACCTACAATGAAATGGTGCATGGGTTTGTTCCTGGTCAATACAGTTCATCAGTAAAAAAAAATAATAACTTTTAACATTGACCAAAATTGACGAAAACTCAGTAGCGTGTCCCCTTAAGAAGCAACTAGGCCTGGAGATAATGGGGTAGGGTGGCCAGTTCCTTTCCACCTCCATTGTATACATCACCGACTAGATACATATTACACTAATCAGACATTTAAGTGTATTGTTGTACAATAGCGATGGATTTAAGCACAATGTTACGATAGGGATTGTGAAATAAAACTAATATTACGTGTAAATACAAACTTAAAACTCGTAGTAGGTATATTGCGGTACAAGTGCATTATAACAGAATCGAGGAAAAGTTACAGAAGACGGAGACGAAGTCTCTTCTTCTCTATTTCCGAGATTCTGTTAAGCACTTAATACATGTATTGCATACTATTGTTAGTCCGATTTAACAAAAATATAAATTATTATTTATTATTAATCATTTTTAAATTAAATAAATAGTTTGTTTTTTAACGATAAAATTTTCATGTGTGATCGCCATTTGTTATTTGTCGATAGGTGTCATTCATTTGTTATTATTCGAATTTGTCGATAGGTGTTATTCATTTGTTATTATTTGGCGGCGATTGTGAAAATGTTGTAATAAAATAAATTATGGAAAGTTTAGTTTTGTCTTCAAAGAAGTAGGTAGGTGACACATTAATTATATACCGGTATCAATATAAATATCATATAGAAAATTTTTGTAGATATCACATTAATTACACATAAATGTAAATAAATTTCGTACCGGTGCTTGAATACGTATTTTACTCCATGGATGTTTTCGCGTTCAGCCACGACCCCACGAGTGGCGCCCAGAGCAACAACCGGAAGTTATCAGAAATAAGTAATTGATTAACTAGCGTTTACTCGTATTAATTGTGTTATATTATAACAATTAACACGAGTAAGTCCGCTAGTTAATCAATTACTTATATTCAAGTGTTAAAAGTAGTGTACGCAAGATTCAAAATGGATCATCAGAAATGTTTTTCACGCTTACGTCTCATCTACATTAATTCCTGTTTTCTTACAAATCTCCACACCAATAAATTACTTTAGAAAGCATACAGGTATAATAAGACATTTAGTTATTTCTTCATAGCACATAGTGGTGCGTGACACTGATACTTTGTTGTTTTTAAGTAAATAAATAAAAGTTGATTTAATTTGTTTACTTACCGCACGTGTGTTAAGTTTAACTTGCAAGGACTGCCATCAACATCGGTAAGGTTGTTAAAACATGATAGGCCAAAAAAGAAATTAAGTAATAAGCGGGTGCCGAACATGATAACTTTTGTTTCTTAGAACAGTTCATGTTCCAGTAGGTTGTCAAGTATTTTACAGTGAGCTACCGCACACTTCGGGAATAAGACTTTGTTTTTTCCACATGTATGAGAGGTGAAACTCGTGGGCATCTGAAGGCTTATTTATTGTTAAATTCGTGTATCTGGAAGCTTCTTTGAGTTATATATTTATCTAAATTAGACACAGATAACGGCAGAATAGGGTACTGGTCGTTGTGACGGAGCGGGAGGGAAAATAGTGAGTTGAATCATAAAGATAGATGGCGGAAAATTTCTGTAAACTATACAACATGGCTGCTATGAAGACGTTTCTCAGCCGACCAGTTTTTCTTTCCTCAATGTACATTTCTGGCATCCCTGATAGCTATAAAGTCGACAGGTGAATAAAGGTGCATAGCTTGACTATGCACCAACTATCTATTTACGTAGAACTAAGTATCGGGGACATGGCCGAGGGTTTTATATGAATACGTCAGACTTCAATCGGTAGATTTAGACGAGGCCATTCGTTTGGTAATAAAATCAGCGCGCTGGTGTATGTGTGGCATCAACTGAAGGTTATGCTCGCATCATAGTCATACATTTATTTGAATCATATTGTTAGGTATAATGTGGGAATGGACCACCCTGTAAACGTTACATCGCTGTATCCAACGTGCCGGTCTGATTTTAAACGCGTATTCACGTCAGAATATGGAATATATGGAGAAAAAGGGAAATATAAGGAGCACAAAGAGAATATAATGAGAACAAGGGGAATATAACGAGATAAATTGGATTATAAGGAGAGCAAGGGAAATACAAGGAAAAGGGTAATATAAGGAGAAGAAGGGAATATAATGGAGAGAGAATATCTTAAGGAGTATGAGGGAAATATAAAGGGGACAAGGGGTATACAAAGAGAACAAGGGAAATATAAGGAGAACAATGGGAATATAATGACGGAAAGAGAATATCTTAAGGAGTACGAGGGAAATATAAAGAGGACAAGGGGAATACAAAGAGAACAAGGGAAATATAAGGATAACAATGGGAATATAATGAAGGAAAGAGAATATCTTAAGAAGTACGAGGGAAATATAAAGAGGACAAGGGAAATACAAAGAGAACAAAGGAAATATAAGGAAAACAATGGGAATATAATGAAGGAAAGAGAATATCTTAAGGAGTACGAGGGAAATATAAAGAGGACAAGGGGAATACAAAGAGAACAAAGGAAATATAAGGAGAACAATGGGAATATAATGAAGGAAAGAGAATATCTTAGTGAGTACGAGGGAAATATCAGGAGAACAATGGGAATATAATGAGGAAAAGAGAATATCTTAAGGAGTACGAGGGAAATATAAAGAGGACAAGGGAAATACAAAGAGAACAAGGGAAATATAAGGAGAACAATGGGAATATAATGAAGGAAAGAGAATATCTTAAGGAGTACGAGGGAAATATAAAGAGGACAAGGGAAATACAAGGAGAACAAAGGAAATATAAGGAGAACAATAGGAATATAATGAAGGAAAGAGAATATCTTAAGGAGTACGAGGGAAATATCAGGAGAACAATGGGAATATAATGAGGAAAAGAGAATATCTTAAGGAGTACGAGGGAAATATAAAGAGGACAAGGGGAATACAAAGAGAACAAGGGAAATATAAGGAGAACAATGGGAATATAATGAAGGAAAGAGAATATCTTAAGGAGTACGAGGGAAATATAAAGAGGACAAGGGGAATACAAAGAGAACAAAGGAAATATAAGGAGGACAATGGGAATATAATGAAGGAAAGAGAATATCTTAAGGTGTACGAGGGAAATATAAAGAGGACAAGGGGATTAGAAAGAGAATAAGGGAAATATAAGGAGAACAATGGGAATATAATGAAGGAAAGAGAATATCTTAAGGAGTACGAGGGAAATATAAAGAGGACAATGGGAATATAATGAGGAAAAGAGAATATCTTAAGGAGTACGAGGCAAATATAAAGAGGACAAGGGAAATACAAAGAGAACAATGGAAATATAAGGAGAACAATGGGAATATAATGAAGGAAAGAGAATATCTTAAGGAGTACGAGGGAAATATAAAGAGGACAAGGGAAATACAAAGAGAACAAGGGAAATATAAGGAGAACAATGGGAATATAATGAAGGAAAGAGAATATCTTAAGGAGTACGAGGGAAATATAAAGAGGACAAGGGAAATACAAAGGGAACAAAGGAAATATAAGGAGAACAATAGGAATATAATGAAGGAAAGAGAATATCTTAAGGAATACGAGGGAAATATAAAGAGGACATGGGGAATACAAAGAGAACAAAGGAAATATAAGGAGAACAATGGGAATATAATGAAGGAAAGAGAATATCTTAGTGAGTACGAGGGAAATATCAGGAGAACAATGGGAATATAATGAGGAAAAGAGAATATCTTAAGGAGTACGAGGGAAATATAAAGAGGACAAGGGAAATACAAAGAGAACAAGGGAAATATAAGGAGAACAATGGGAATATAATGAAGGAAAGAGAATATCTTAAGGAGTACGAGGGAAATATAAAGAGGACAAGGGAAATACAAGGAGAACAAAGGAAATATAAGGAGAACAATAGGAATATAATGAAGGAAAGAGAATATCTTAAGGAGTACGAGGGAAATATAAAGAGGACAAGGGGAATACAAAGAGAACAAGGGAAATATAAGGAGAACATTGGGAATATAATGAAGGAAAGAGAATATCTTAAGGAGTGCGAGGGAAATATAAAGAGGACAAGGGGAATACAAAGAGAACAAGGGAAATATAAGGAGAACAATGGGAATATAATGAAGGAAAGAGAATATCTTAAGGAGTACGAGGGAAATATAAAGAGGACAAGGGGAATACAAAGAGAACAAGGGAAATATAAGGAGAACAATGGGAATATAATCAAGGAAAGAGAATATCTTAAGGAGTACGAGGGAGATATAAGGATAACAATGGGAATATAATGAAGGAAAGAGAATATCTTAAGGAGTACGAGGGAAATATAAAGAGGACAAGGGGAATACAAAGAGAACAAGGGAAATATAAGGAGAACAATGGGAATATAATGAAGGAAAGAGAATATCTTAAGAAGTACGAAGGAAATATAAAGAGGACAATGGGGATATAAAGTGAACCTGCTGTGTATAAAGAGAAGAAACGGAACAAGGAAAATAGGCCTATAAAAAGAACAATAACAACAAGAGTAATATAAGGGAACAAGGAGAAGAAGAAGAAACAGAGGAATATAGAGGAGCAGAGAAAATAGGAGGAGAACAAGAAGAAGAGCGGCGAGAAACAGAAGGAACAGAAGTAGAACAGGAGAGGGAACATTTGGAGAACTGGAGAAACACAAGGAGTACAGGGGAACAAAAGAGAGCAAGGGGAACGTAAGGAGAATAGGGGAAATACAAGAATAACAGCGAGAATATAGCGAGAAGGAAGGTAATGCAAAGAGAACTGCGGGAGTACAGGGGGACTAAAATGAGGACAGTGGGGTTCAAGGAGAAGAGTGGAAATACGAGGAGGAGACAGGGGATACGAGGAGAACGGGTTGAATATAGAGAGAAAGGAAATTCAAGGACATCAGCCGGAATATAGGGAGAACAAGGAGAATACAGTGAGAACAGTGGGAATCAGAGGTCTGCTTGGGACGTTTTCGCTCGAGCGCCAAGTAGTTCATAGCAGAATCCGATAGGTAGCGCACAAGCATGATGGGGAAAAGTTCGCGAGCGATAAATCCTTGAACGGTATAAGCCGAGCGTTAGACATTCGTTCTTAATACCGGCAAGTAAGTACACCAGTGATGTCAAAGCAAGCGCATTTTTCTGACCTTGACGTCGTGCGCGGGCAATAAGCGCTAAATATGGAAAGAGGCAGGGTTGTGTGTATGAATAAGCAACCTGTTGGATTAAGAAAACAGTGGTGCACAAACTTCAAACGGAACGTGAAATTTTATGTCGTTATTTTTATATGGCTTCTTTCTGTTTAATATTATCTATATTGTCCGTAAAACAAAAGTACTAACACTGATTTCTTAATATTGCACTTGTGTTTTAAATCTTAATAACATAATAGAGAGTTAAGAAGGAATATTCTCTTAAATTCCATAGTAATATAATATTATACTGTATTAAGTGGATGAAACACGTCATTCATAAAGAAAGTGATATTCCAAAGAAAGAGATGGACTATGACATGATAAGTTGGAATTTATATTGATGGTATCTTTAGCCTTACAAAAGTAATCAATAAACTAATCAAAACAATATTACAGTACAAAGCAAAGTTACCTAGGTACTGTATCTATTTTAAGTGTAACTAATATTACATAACAAAACTCTTATCGCATTATGCTTTTAAGATGATATTTGTGAGCAACTTCCTATCATCAGAATATTAAATTATTTTCTCGAAATCTGCTGAAGCTATAGAGCTGACATTTTTACAACACATGGGTACATATCTTTTGCTTATGATGTAACAGTAGTTGCTTTGTTAATTCATTTCCTTACAAACAATTTCCATGCGAATATTTTCAACATTTTCAATACGCCATCTTCAATAATACGTATATAAGGTATATTAGATTTACGAAAACATTCTGTAAGGCTACTAAATAAATATGCCTCTACTTGAAAATTTCACTTTTCTATACGAAAAGTTGAGAAAATATTTCTTTTGAATAAAAAATCAAACTTGTGAAAAATGAGCATTAAAATTAAAACTTGCATTCTTATAATGCACTTATACTTCTCAGGCAAATCTAAAAATTAACATGGATACTGTTTTAATAAGTTCTCTTCCCTTTATCTATTGAATCAGTGCTGGCCATCCCTGAATACAGCTCGACCAAGCGGCATATACCACCTCTTTCGTCTGTCTCTTTCCTTTCCGCTATAAAGTGCTCAGGCTCTCTGGGGCTCTGAAGCGCGAGCTAAAAGATCTGGTGAAGTTGAAAATACTCAACAAGGAATATGTTAATTTTTAAAGAACGTATGAAGCGCAGTGGCGGCTCGTGATCGTTTTTGTTGTTGGGGCCAGATATTTCACAAATTTTGCGATATGCTTTCAATAATACACCAGAATTTTTTATTTCATTTTGGTTAAGTGTTTCTACTTAAAATAATATAACTAAAACTACCAACTATATAATAACGAAAATTCAACAATAAACTCACCAATGTGCAGAATCAATTACAAAGAAAATGTGTTCGTCTGTCCTTTCTGACAAACTTTTCTCATGAATCTGTTCTTAAGTTCGGGATTTGATGGAGATGCTCCTTAAGAATAGAATAGAAAGCCAACGAATTCAGCCTGTCTTGACCCATGGTGTATCTGAGAACTGTTTTATCCTGTTTAATGTGCTGAAAGTCCGTTCTGACTCAGCTGTGGAAACAGGTGTTGTTAGTGCGATTCGAAGGGCTTTGCCCACTTCAGAGAATGAATCTTCAAAGGAGTAATCCATTAAAAACTGTACAAATCACACACAGAGGAAATGTCTTTAAATGTTCATTTCGATAGATCACTGATAGTTCATTAATAAATTTTTCTTTCGAAATTAAAGGACAGTAATTCTTTACGAAAATATTATACAGGTCGGTGGGGAATTTATCTCTATATGAAGCTAATTTCTTTGGATCAAGTATATTAAAGCTGCCAAATATATGTGATTGCAGGATACGTAATTGAATTAGTTGATAATGATATCGTATATTTCTTTGGCATCTGCCGACAGGTTTACTTGCTTACTGAGTTTCAGCCTTTTTCTTGGAGGAAACGAACATTCTTCTTCATCATCAACATTGATTTCATATCTGTTAGTGTTCTCTCTTATTTCCATTACAGCTGACTCAAAATGTTGTAATGCGTCAGATATTCTCAATCTATTTGCAGTTTGCATCTGTATTATACTGTATAATACAGGGACATCATTTTATTTTTACTAACATTTTTAATATTAACCTGGCTATACCTTTAGAGAACCGGAAACACAGTTTGCTATCCCCTTCCACGACTGGAGTTCGATGATACTGACGTAATATACAAACAAATCACTTTACTAGGTATAGGAGGGAAGAAAAGTAGTTCATCCATTTACGTAAACTAGGAAATTACGCGATTTTGAATTTGATAATTTTCATTAGGTTTTTGTTTAATCAAAATACAGTATAGTATTAACAGTGAGTGTTTTTACTCACGAACTGAGCTGTCCATGTGGCCGTATTCGTTATGCAGTGTATATTATACTGTCTACAGCACATTAGCGTACACTATAAAGAATGAAGTTAAATTGAAAAATAATCATAGTATGGATATTTAAACACATTTGTGAAAATGGTGGCCGTTCATTTCGATACAGGCTTCAGTTCTAATGTGCATATTATCGCACTACAGACTATTGTACGTAATTCCAATTACCAGGTTCGTACTTCGTATCAGTAACTCATGTTGAAATAATTCTGTTCCTACTCTATAAAAGAGTACTTTACCTACTGTAAATTCAATCTTCACTTCTGCCCGATCCGAAAAGATAAAATTACTCAGACATACTATGTACTATCCGTCCAAGTGGTTACGTCGCAGCGTCGTAGAAAGAGGGAAATCACGTGACAGTTAATTACTTAACGAGGTCCTTTTATTCAAGTTATTTTAAACAGTTGTATGGGTATAATATTACGTAGACGTCCAATTTCTAACAGAAATTAATGTTCTCAGAAAAGAGCTAAGACAGCCCAGCCACTAGCATTTACAGAGAGGCGAATAGAAGCAGGTGGGGGAAACCGGGATGCGACGTAGGCAAATGGAAAATGATTCAATATTGAAAGCTCTTTCGTTACTGGAAAACGCGAACATATTTTTGGAACGTACTGTTCACTATGACCGTAAGGCTACTATGACTGTATATGCGGTCTTGGTTCTGTGTGGAGGACGGTTGAACTTCATTAGTAGAAGGGGTGGGAGTGAAGTACATTCTAAAACTCAGGTACAATAAAAATTGAAGTAAAAATAAAATGATGTCCCTGTATATCAACATGTTTCATTAAGTCATAAAAGAAATTTAGAAAAACAAAAATTTATTATAATTATTATTTAACAGTTTTTTTAGGCCAAAAGCTTCTCTCACTGTTATATTATTCTTTCATTTCAGTCACCTCCCTCTTCAATCCTTTCGAAGCATTTAATTAGCTCCGCTTTGTTTCCCTTAACGGAGGATACAACTCGGGACTGAAAGTTCCATCGTATTGCTGTTATGCGCTTAATGCACACAGATCGCAGCAGGTCACTGCGTTAGGTGAAGTGGAGAAGAATGCTATGAATCCAGTAATATTCTACGTTATTACTGCATCGCTAACAAAAAAAGTATTAGAAAACTTTTTTGTAAAGTTATTTCATTTTCCGCTGCAGCACCGTTCTATTAGACGTTTGTCATAAACGTAGAAAATAAATCCTTATTTTTACGGTGTGAGCCAGACAGCCGTGTATCTTATCTGTCGCCTTCCATACAAGATGAGACATGTCGGTGAGATGGCCTTGTACTGTGCATCGTGTTTCTTACGAGCGTGTTACGACAGATCATATCTCGTTCGAGGGCGTGACACTCGACCGAATTCAAGCGAGCGATTTAACTCCAATGCAGCCCTCTGGTGACAATACAAGGAGTATAATGAAAATATAAAAAGAACCGTGGGAATACAAGGAGAACAGTGGAAATACAAAAATAAGAGTTTGAATACATTGAACACAGATTGAATACGAGGAGAATAATGCAGCTGCAAGAAAACGGATTCAATACAAGGAGAACAGCAAGAATACAAGGTGCCCGGGGGGAATGTAAAGAGAAGAGGTTGAATACAAGTAGAATAGTGACATTAGAAGGAGAAACTGTTGAATAGAACGAGAACCGTGGGAATGCAAGGAGAACAAGAGAAGGGTTTGCACTTTTATATGACTAACAATTCTCACGTTAGGCTCCATAGCTAGTAACTTAAGAATAAAGGCAAGTTCTGCCTTGAAAGTATTTTTGAACATGTCGTCTGTCTGCTCTATACCTGTTTAAATGTTACGGATTATGGAAGCATGGCGATAGAGCTCACGTGATTTATTTATCTCGGCGAGAGCAGATGGTTATCTGGTCAGCAGCACGCTACGGCCGCCTTTGAGCAGGTATTCAACTTAACAGGATTCTGAGTGCACTCTAAGGTTGACGCTCACTGGCACGAACCGACCGGAACGGAAATCTACAGCCGTCCGTCTTCCGCGGAAGCTCTGACGCTCACTGCTCGGAATATTCCGGTACAGTCGACAGGCAGTCTGGTTTAAACATGGAGTGGGATAGTAGTTCCGAAGATTATTTTATTTTACTGAGTCTTTAGCTGATGAGGAAGAAAAAAAGAAAATATGGGTCCATAACTAGAGCCAGGATTTTATGTAATGTGAAAATGAGAACTATGTAGACTACATAAATATGAAGCTAAAAATGACGAAGTATGTAGATAAATATGTAATAAATAAAAAAAAGTTGGTAATTTAAAATCTAAGCTTTATTAGATGTATTTGTGCACACTAATAAAAAATTACAGGTGCACATGTGATTGAACCTCATCGTTTGGAGGCGCAATTAATAATTGAATATTTTTACATATTTTCTACGGTTATTGATCGTCTCGTCAACGGCAACCCATACGTAGGAATCATCAAGTCCATCTCTAATCGTTTCCATTGTGTCAGTGTAGCAGGAGTTCAAATATTTTTTCCGGAGTGTTGATTCATGCGAAATATTGAAGTTGCAGTATTTGCGTAGGAATGCTTGGAACTTTGGAACTCCAAGTTTATACCACTGTATATGTTTGCAGCAACCATTGCCATACACAAATTTGTATTAAATTCACTTGTAGAAGACGAATGTTTCAGCACCACTTGTGTAAGAAGAACTTTTTCTTTTCGACGGAGCACGTTTTTTATTTCTCACATGAAGTTCAATTTTTAAATGCTATTCTAATTGTGACTTCATGGAGCACCCAATGCGTTTGTCACACACTTTGGACTGCACGATTTTACCATTTTAGTAATGGAATCTTCAATTGAAATCCAGTCTTTTAACTTGGATGCGAATGGCAGTAGGCTTGCCTGATGTCAAAATAAGTTTCTTAAAAAAAAAACAGAAAAAACTATTGTTTTCTTTTAGAGCAACTGATTCATTCTTTCCTTCACTACTACCATTCGCATTGGTATTTGTACCTACTTTACCGTTACTTCTCAAGGGATACAAACTATTAGCATTGCAAAGAGATGTCCATTTTTTGACAGAATACGTTATTATTTTCAATTATCAAATTATATTTATGCACTAGAGACGAAGGGATAAGCTTTATAAACAATTTTAAAAATAACTTAATCATTACGTAGAGAGAAAATTAGTGAAAAAATGTATATATTCTTTCAAAATATGCAATATCCTTCAAAATATTTTAAAATATATAATATATGCCAAAATATTTATTATGCACCAAAATATGTAAAAACATTTAAAACTTCGAAATAATGATCCCTTTCGTTAATCTTCGATGCTACTTACCCATTAGAGTTCTACGAAATGTTTATTTGGCCATTATTCAGTCTACCATTCAATATGGTATAATTGTTTGGGGTGGAAGGACAAACATTAATCTTAGTTCGTTAAATTTACTACAAAAACGAATAATTAAAATTTGTTTGAAGAAACGTTTCGATTATCCAACTAAATTAATTTATTCTGAATTTAATGTATTTAATATTGAACAAATTTATAAGCATACGCTGTTAAAATTTTATCATAAAAATCGTAATAAGTTTGTATTACAGACACATAATTATGACACAAGACGAAATATTAATTGAACATTAATAGAACCTAAATGTCTCACATCTGCTGGTCTGAAGCATAGCATTAATTTTGGCCCTCGGTTGTACAATGCTTTAACTAAATTACACCCAGAACTTCTAACATGTAACCCACTAACATATAACAAGAAAATTAGAAACGTGTTAATATCTTCAATTTGATTAAATAAATTTATAGCCTATGTGTATGAATTAATCAACCTATATTATATTTGTATTCTATAATTTTGAAATATATATGTATATATATATATATATATATATATACACACACACATATTGTCCTACTTTTCACGTGCGATATTATTCTTCTCTAGTGTTAATATTATATTATATAATTCCATTGCCGCTATAATTTAAATTTTAGTTCCTATTTTATTTTACTTCTTTATTTTTATTATTTTTTCTGTATTTCTCTTATATTAATATTGTATTATATAATTTCTGTAACTGTAATTTTAATTTTATTTCCTATTTTATTTTATTTTATATTCTCTTACAGGCCTATTAATATTATATCTGAACTGCGATCGAACACGAGCGCTGCTCATTCGGTCTCAAATTTTGTTAATACTACTGTATCTCCTTTTTATATTGATGGTATTATTTTATTTCTATTTGTCTTGTTTGTTTGTAATTATATTCTTTATTCTGTATATTTAAATTTAAATTTAATACGATTCGCGGACTTTTAGCTTTCCTTATAGCTACATATGTAGGAACGGAATATGTAATTACATACAATGCGGGCTCTAGTCATAACAATATAAAAAAGTGTTTTGATTAATTTAACCATCTTTGCCGACATTTGTGTAAAGATCGAGTAATGGTTTTTTTAGTACTTTCGTATGAGCGAAGAAAAATGTTTAAAATTTCATCTGTTATTAGCATCTCAAATAATGAAGGGAAACATCACATTTCGAAGGCCAATCAGCACAGAAGCGCGATTAGCACTGTTAAAATTAACTTTTCATCACCCATTTTAAGAATAATCTGTCTGGACAACGCACCAGCACATGTTGAGTGGGAAAGTACTGAGAACAGCCAACACACTTTTCTCCGAAGACCAGCGAAGACATACGAATGCAGCCGATCGTCATCGGAAATTCCGCTAGGGTCGTGTCGCGAGAACCCTGTCCGTCAGGACCGGCAGCCGGTTGCTTCCGTTCGGACAAGTGAGCGTTTACCGTTTAAAATACATGCATACGTCTCTCTCAGAATATTTCCGGTTCGTTCCGTTCCGGTCGGTTTGTGCCAGTGAGCGTCAACCTTTAGGCCCAGTTTCTTCAACCTTTGTTAAAATGCACCTAGCATAGCGTTAATTAACTGTAAGTTAAAAATATGAATTGCTGTTAAAATATTGCATTTCTTCAACTTTACATTTCACATTTTAACTTTCTGTTTGTTAACTCTCTGATAGGACCAGAGATTCTAGAGTTTAACCATAACCTATAACCAAGTATTGGCTCACTTCTTTTTCTGAACTCTGACAATTGCGATTCTCGCTTGTTTCCGTTGTTTGATTCAGGGAGGATGGAAGTCTTTCTATTCTCTCAGGTTTGATTTCTGCTTCTTTCCTCGTCTGTATCACAATAGCGTGGAGCGGCGTATTGGTATTGCTGTTATGAAATGGAAAGCACTGGAACAAAAAGAAATCGTGGGACTAATTCTCTTCGTTCGAAAGAAACCTTCTGCTGGAAATTATTTCGCAGTATAAGCCAATTAATGAGAATAAACAAACAAACACATCTAAGTTGAAAGCAAAAAGTGAGGCTTGGCAGAAAATAGCCTATACCTTTGTATGAACTTCTGGTCTGTCAAATCACAGAAATCATCCCCTCTGTTTATGTATTCATGGATATCATTTTCTAAATAATCCAGATATATAAGTTCAGCATCTAGCGCACCAGCCATATTGGATACTTCTATGTTAACAGGGAGTTAAATGATTTAACTGCATGAAATTGGGCAGTTAAATTAACATAGGTTTTAACAGCCTGTTAGTACTAACAGTAGTTGAAGAAATGCTTCAAATGTTAAGTTTACAGTTAAAATGCAATAACACACTGTTATAATTTAACAAAGGTTGAAGAAACCGGGCCCTAATCCATCCCGTAGGTTACGTACGGTCACCACCACCGAGATCTTGCAGTCCGCAATCCGTTGATCTGCCGACTGAGCTATTACGACTCTTTCAACTGTCCAAAAATTACTCTTCATATATTGTCACCGAGCGAGTTGGCTAAGACGTAACATTTGAGACTCGGATTCAGGTTCGCACCCCGTGGTAGACCAATCTAACTGAAGTTTTTCATGGTTTCTCTCAGTCACAAAGGCAAATGTCGCATTGGAAATGTACATACCATGAGTCATCACCGCCTCAAAACAAATATCATCTATACTAATAATAAATCTGTAGCCGAAATTTTTCTGGTAATTTTCGATTTTCCAAAACTAATTGGTCCTAACATATATAATTAACCACCCTGAAACCGAAAATCGCATTTTTGAAATTTTTATTTGTATGTCTGTCTGTATGTTTGTTACCTTTTCACGCGATAATGGCTGAACCGATTTATATGAAAATTGGAATATAAATTAAGTTCGTTGTAACTTAGATTTTAGGCTATATGGCATTCAAAATACTTTATTTAAAAGGGGAGTTATAAGGGGGCCTGAATTAAATAAATCGAAATATCTCGCTTAGTATTGATTTTTGTGAAAAATGTTACATAACAAAATGTTCTTTAAAAATTATTTCCGATAAGTTTTATTCTTTACAAAATTTTGATGGGACTGATATTTAATGAGATAAATGAGTTTTAAAATTAAAATAACGCCATGGTGCAATGACTTAAGAACAAATGACTTCGTCTATAAGGGGCCTTGGACAACAACAATCGAAACAGGGGCCTTGGACATCAAAAATCGAAAGCTATTAAACATAGCCTACAGAGAATGTTTCTGCATTTGTATGAAGTAATATCAGAAGCTAAATTAACCGATTTGTATAATTAATTATTATTTCACCATTGGAAAGTGTAGTTTCTCTAGATGGGCATAATGCTATAATGTTATTACAGTAACGTCTGAGTAAATCGAGGACAGGTAAGATTAAAATAGCTTCTTATGCACAGAGAATTTGATAGGCTATTTTGTACATTCGTTTTCTGCATTTCTTAAAATAATATTTATGTACACTCATTTTAATCTCAGAGAATTAACGAACAACGAGAGTATTAGTATGCAGTAATAGTACGTTAGCTTAGCAATCCATTATTTTATAATTCAAATTTTAGCTATGCTCAATTGAATCGTGTTAAAATACATAAAATATATATGCAATAAATGCAATGCAAAAAAAATTGGGTAATGAGCGAAGCAGATTATCTTGCGCTGTTGTAAAAGTTGTTCCCTGGATCAAACGTCCTATTTTAATTATGTAATTACTTTATATTTATTTCTAACAGGTGCAGCGGAGCGCACGGGTACGGCTAGTAAAGAATAAAAATCTAAAATCAATTACATGAACTGAAGCCATCTACAACACACAATAGAAACAGAAACTCAACAATAGTACAATTGATCTACTGATATACCCAAAGATCCTACACACACAATGTGACCACAGATGTTAAGGCGTATATATAAAAAGAGGAACTTTTGACGTCCTTCGAAATTCTACATAATTTCATTAGAAAATTTCACCAAGCATTCAATATTGAACTTTTTGATACATTACATGCAGGGAATTTTTTGAAGAATTAAGCGAGTTCCCGTTATAATACGGAATGATTTGTATAGAACTAACACATTATTTATTTATTTATTTCAAAACGAATGATGCTGGCCACAATTTGTTATAGGTACCTCAAATGTAGAGTATCTTTGGGAGATTACTAATCTCTATAGCAAAGGTTGAAAATTCTATTCGGCTGGAAATTCACTTAGCCTAATGATCAGTTTATAACGTCAAATTAAGTAGGAGTTTTCATTCCCTGTCACGAGATGCGCAGATGTTTACGACTATGGATTACGATGTTTGCCTTTATCGCTCACCGAGATTCAATTGTTTCATTTGTTTACCAGTCGCAGTATTGCGTTTCTTTTGGGGGGATTACTTTACAAATGGCTTTTAAGGAACCCGGGGGTTCGTTGTCGCCCTCACATAAACTCGCCATCGGTTCCTATCCTGTGCAAGATTAATCCAGTCCCTACCATTATATCCCACCTTCCTTAAATCCATTTTAATATTATCATCCCATCTACGTCTCGGCCTCCCCAAAGGTCTTTTTCCCTCCGCCCCCGCAACTAACACTCTACATGCATTTCTAGATTCGCCCATACGTGCTACATGTCCTGCCCATCTCAAACGTCTGGATTTAATGTCCCTAATTATCATCAGGTGAAGAATAAAATGCATGCAGTTCTGTGTTGTGTAACTTTCTCCATTCTCTTGTAACTTCATCGCTCTTAGCCCCAAATATTTTCCTAAGCACCTTATTCTCAAACACTCTTAACTTCTGTTCCTCTCTGAAAGTGAGAGTCCAAGTTTCACAACCATACAGAACAACTGGCAATATAACTGCAAATTTTTTAGAGCAGACTAGATGACAAAAGCTTCTCAACCGAATAATAACAGGCATTTCCCATATTTATTCTGCGTTTAATTTCCTCCCGATTATCATTTATAGGAAGGAATGGTGAACGGAAGAAGAGTTCTAGGCAGACGAAGATATCAGATTGTAGACGACATTAAAATATATGCAGTGGCGGTGCGTCAATAAGAGCACAAGAGCATGTGAACACCTTGTTTCCATTAATGCACGACTAGTTTTATTATTTAATACCGTATTGGCGTACTGGGGATGTATAATATCAGGATCGAGTATTTTAAACTTCCCGCATCTTGCATAAACTTCTTATGTAAACTTGGCAACATCCGTTCACGTACAAGCCGTGCTCTTTCAATAAGGTTACAGGAATTTCACGCATGCGCGGGAGAAAATTGTCTTTCGCTGGCCGCTTATGACTCGTCGAGAGCACAGAGCATTACGTGAACAGTGAATCTATCCTACAGATGTCAGGTGCATCGATGTCTATCGTTTACGTGCAGCATCTCACTGTCGGAACGTTTATTTTATGTAGATGTGTGTACAGTGCTGCTACGAGAGTGTAGTTTGTGAATTACTATGCTTCAGTGTCGGCATATAGCATAGTTTGGCTTTCAAAGACGTGCTGGCTGAATGTGATGGTGGTATGAATTTAAATATCTGTATGGTGGTGTATATTATTTAAGAATAATATCTACTGGCATATATTTATAGTAATCAATCTATGCGAATGGGATTACAGTACTGGTATAGGCTGTAGTGTATCAGTGTGTTGTGAATCAAAATATATTACTGACGCTTTTGTAAATTGTTTTATGTATTAATTTTTAACAAACGTAAACAATGAACTCTTTTCAAGTAATTTTGAAGAGTAAAGAACTGGGTAAACTGGCTTTCCAGAAAAAATTGGAAATAAAAAGACTGGGTTTCATTATTGTTATTATTATTATTATTATTATTATTATTATTATTATTATTATTATTATTATTATTATTATTATTATTATATGTTGTTTTGAATTTATATACGGTTTTTTCGACAGTGAAACATTGGAATCATGAAATTTCATATTAGGCTAAAAACGTACGATTTCAAATTCTCTTCGATTTTGGAACAGAAAATTGTGAATACACATAATGTTTTATCACGAGCCGCCACTGAATATATGGGTCATAGGCCTATGAAGAGACAAAGAGGAAGGCAGAAATACGAAAGAATGGAGAATGCTGGGTTTGCAGTGAAAGACCTGCCCTTGGGCAGAACACTATGAATGAATGAATATCATTTATATTTGTTACTGTTGCTTCAAGATATTTGAATTTTTCCACCTCTTCAAAGGATAAACTTCCAATTTTTATATTTCTATTTCGTACAATATTATGGTCACGAGATATAATCATTTACTTTCTCTTTTCGGGATTTACTTCCAAACCTACCCCTTTATTTGCTTCAAGTAAAATTCCCGTGTTTTTCCTAATAGTTTGCGGCTTTTCTCCTAACATATTCACGTCATCCACATAGACAAGGAGCTGATGTAACCCGTTCAATTCTAAACCCTCTCTGTTATCCTGGACTATCCTATTGGCATCTTCGAGAGCAAAGTTAAAAAGTAGTGCATCTCCTTGCCTTAGCCCTCAGTGAATTGGAAAAGCATCTTGACAGAATCTGGCCTGTACGGACTCTGCTGTACGTTTCACTGAGACACATTTTAATTAATCGAACTAGTTTCTTGGGAATACCAAATTCAATAAGAATATTATATAAACATTCTCTCTTAAACGAGTCATATGCCTTTTTAAAATCTATGAATAACTGATGTACTGTACCCTTATACTCTCATTTTTTCTCCAATATCTGTCGAATACAAAAAATCTGATCAATAATCGATCTATTACGCCTAAAACCACACTGATGGTCCCCAATAATTTCATCTACATATGGATTTAATCTTCTCAAAGAATATATTTCTTTGCTGTGGTCGTGCCAGAGAATCAGTCCCATTCCCAGGCTTATTTAGAGTAGTTGTAATTGAATTCGTAATCCAGTATTGCTTCACAAGGAAAAGCCGTTGATTTAATGTGTACTGCATTTTCAGTGACTAAAACAAAATGTCGAAAACAGCTGCCAACAATACGGAATAAAGAATAAACTTCTGCACATCTCATGACAGGGAATCAAAATTGGTCATTAAGTGAATTTCCAACCGAATAAATAAAGAATTTTCAACATTTTCTATAGAGGTTAGTAATCTCCCAAAGATACTCTACCTTTGAGATATAACAAATTGTGGCTAGCATGATTCGTTTTGAAATAAGGAAAGAAAGAAATGTTTTAGTTCTGTATAAATCACTCTATGTATTATATTGATTGCTTGTCATAGGTAGAGCGCCAGCGTCTTTCTGAGACAATTATACATTTTACTTTGCTCTAGAATATATAATTAGGAAAGTCCAGGATAACAGAGAGGATTTGGAATTGCACGGGTTACATTAGCTTCTTGTCTATGCGATGACGTGAATATGTTAGGAGAAAATCCATAAACTATTACGGAAAACACGGGAATTTTACTTGAAGCAAGTAAAAAGATAGGTTTTGAAGTAAATCCCGAAAAGACAAAGTATATGATTATGACTCGTGACCAGAATATTGTAGGAAATGGAAATATAAAAATTGGAAATTTATCCTTCGAAGAGGTAGAACAATTCAAATATCTTGGAGCAACAGTAACAAATATAAATGATACTCGTTAGGAAATTAAACGCAGAAAAAGTATGGGAAATGCCTGTTATTATTCGGCAGAGAAGAGTTTTTCATCCAGTCTGCTCTCAAAACAACTGAAATTTAGGATTTATAAAACAGTTATATTACCGGTTGTTCTGTATGGTTGTGAAAGTTGAACTCTCACTTTGAGAGAGGAACAGAGGTTAAGGATGCTTAGGAAAATATTTGGATCTAAGAGGGATGAAGTTACAGGAGAATGGAGAAAATTACATAATGCAGAACTGCACGCATTGTATTCTTTATCGAACATAATAATTAGGAACATTAAATCCAGACGTTTCAGATGGGCAGGGCAAGTAGCACGTATGGGCGAATCCAGAAATGCGTAGGCTATAGACTGTTAGATGGGAGACAGGAAGTGAAAAGATTTTTATGTTGACGGGAAGATAATATTAAAATGGATTTGAGGAAGGTGGGATATGATGGTAGAGACTGGATTAATCTTGTTCAGGATAGGGACCGATGGCGGGCTTATATGAGGGCAGCAATGAACCTCCGGATCCTCTAAAAGCTATAAGTAAGTAAGTAAGTTAGTAAGTAAGTAGTACGTTTGAAGTAGGTAGGCCTATTGTGTTCTTTAGGTGGAGGCCCGGAATCGTGCTCCCCTCGTTCGGGAAGATTCACCACTTGTGCGTCTAGTGCCAAGTGAAGAAAGCCCAAGCATGGGTTTATGATAAATAAGGAGCGGATTC
The DNA here is from genome assembly GCF_040183065.1 of Periplaneta americana. Classification (NCBI taxonomy): domain Eukaryota; kingdom Metazoa; phylum Arthropoda; class Insecta; order Blattodea; family Blattidae; genus Periplaneta; species Periplaneta americana. The sequence continues at coordinate 165,356,453 of NC_091131.1, forward strand.
TTATGCAATTAAATATTCTTTTTGCGTGTGATAAAACACAATTAACAAAATTAAACATTCCGAACATGAAGTTTCAAGTTTAAAACCCGAATTTTATTTCACATAAAAACACATATTTTCACAAAAATTTATGTAAATACATAATTTCAGGAAATATATTATAAATACATAAATCTTGGAGATTTTTTACTTAAATAATTTTTTTACAAGAACTTTTAAATATTTTAAAACTAAAACAATTACATCACTCAGAAATACGTTATCTTTTTAAGAATTCTTGGTTGCTTTGTGTTTTTAAGCGCCGTGTGGTGTATCCGTGATCCATTTTTGTAATAGTATCGCCTCAAGTTCTGAGAACTGCTAGGCAGCATATCAGTGTTATTATTAGAGAATAAATTACCATGGACAAGAAGGAGAGATCTTGCAACACATAATTAGGAATGTTTATTGTTGCTGAAGATGATTTCATTCCACGCTTTGTTTGTGAAACACAGCAGATGAGAGCTCGGGTATGAACATTATTCTATTTAAATAAATATCTCGCCTCTCGCTCATGTCTATCAAGTAAGGCAATATAGCTATCTTGTTGTGACACCCTGTTATCGGGCTTCGTCAATCGATATCCTTCAAGACATACTGAAAGATGGTTGTTTAAAAAACGATTTGGCTTTCCTATTAGCAAATCTAAGCTTTTGTGTGACACCATAAAAAACCCGAAACATCCAAAAAGCTGTTCTCTGAAACAGGGAGGTGCGTGCCGTGGGAATTAAACTAGCTAGACTCGCAACCAGGTTCAGAAGCAAAATTACTAAGGGACAAATTCCAGAATGTGTTTGGGAAAAACAATGGATATAAAAAAATGTGTAAAGTTGCTCAAGTATTGGAGGGTGTGCCTGTAGGTGAAATTGACGGTGTTTGTGTTTGTGACATTCCTCTCTTTAAATATGCACGTCTGACGTCCTGTGATGTGGAAAGATCGTTTTCACAGTATAAGTCGTTGTTTAGAGAAAATCGGCATGCATTTGTGATGGAGGATTTGGAGATGACCTTTGTTGTTCACTGCAATTCTCGGCCAATTACTAGCATTCAAGTGTGGTTGGTGAGTACATAGTAATATTTTTTTTTTTCAAGCTAAGGTATTTTTGTCATATTTAAAAAATATATATATTTTTTATTTTTAGCAAATATTTTCGTACTTTTTAGCACATAAAAATCCGCTCCCTAATGATAAACTTCGTCAGAATTAAGAAGGGAAATAGACAGCGGTATTGCTAGTTAAAGGTAAGAGAAGAGAAAAATTATGTTTAATTTTTGATATTCCAAATCAACAGATTTACGGAGTTCTGTGTTGTTTCGCAACTCTGTAATCTTTCGTGTTGATAGCAGCGTTTTTATAAGCCCGACATGTGAAACTTGACGTGTTTGCTGACAGTTATTTCTCATGTATTAGGCCTGCTTGTAGATAGTGAGTCACGTCCGTCACACGCCAACAAGTTTGTGACGTCGTTGTGATATGGGAACAACCCTGTTGCGCTAGTATTTGCCCGATAGATAGCGATAGTCTCTCCTCGAGAGAGTTAAAAAAATATTATCTAGTTTGTTTTCATGGTCAAGTAAATTAAGTTCGTAGTTGCTACATCAAATTAATCCAAATATAGTTATTTCATTTAATAGTTGAATCCTGTATGTGTAATATAAGTTATTATCATTTTTGTAAGTTCATAAACATACAGCCATAATTTCTTAGTCAAATATAGGGTGTTTTTAGAGTAGCATAACAATCATTGTAAGTGGTTTTAAATTCACGAATATATATGTAACAATGCACAAAACATGAGTAAATTATTTTATCTGAACAAATCACTTGCAATACAATCACTTCGTGTCTGTGATTTTCACTTTTATGTTGTGTTTTCAGTGTGGCATAAAATGCACACACATAAACACATATACAGGGACATCATTTTATTTTTACTAACATTTTTAATATTTGAATAATTTCAAGAGAAAAATTGTTCCGGAGCCGGGTATCGATCCCGGGACCTCTGGTTGAACGTACCAGTCTTTTTTTTCTCTTGAAATTATTCAAATCTGCTTTACAGGGAGCTTCACCTGAAAGACTAGATTTGCATAATTTTTAATATTAACCTGTCTATACCTTTAGAGAACCGGAAACACCGCTTGCTCCCCCCTCCAAGACTGGAGTTCGATGATACTGGCGTAAAACACAAATCACTCTACTAGGTATAGGATGGAAGAAAAGTAGTTCACCCATTTACGTAAACTAGGAAATATCGCGATTTTGAGTTTGATAATTTTCATTAGGTTTTTCTTTAATCAAAGTACAGTACTGTATTAAGAATAAGTGTTTTTACTCACGAAGTGAGTTATCCATGCGAACGTATTCATTATGCAGTGTATACTGTCTACCGCACATTAGCGTACAATATAGAGAAAGAAGTTAAATTGAAAAATAATCATACTATGAATATTTAAACACAATTTTGAAAATGATGGCCGTTCTTTTCGATACAGGCTTCAGTTCTTTTGTGCATATCGCACTATAGACTATTGCATCTAATTCCAATTGCCAGTTTCGTCCTTCATACTAGTAACTCACGTTGAAATAATTCTGTACCTACTCTACGTACTGTGAATTCAATCTTCACTTCTGCCCGACCCGAAAATATAAAATTACTCAGACATGCTATCTACTGTCCGTCCAAGTGGTTATGCCGCAGGATTGTAGAAAGGGAGGAAATCACGTGACAGTTAATTACTTAACGAGGCCCTTTTATTTAAGTTAAATTAAACAGCTGTATAATATTACGTAAACGTCCAATTCCTAAGAGAAATTAATGTTTTCAGAAAAGAGCTAAGACAGCCCAGCTTTTACAGAGGGGCGAGCAGAAGCAGGTGGGGGAAATCGGGATGCGACGTAGGCAAACGGACAGTACCTGTGCGAAAATATGATTCAATATTGAAAGCTCTTTCGTCACTGGAAAACGCGAACATATTTCTGGAACGTACTATACTCAGTAACTCAGTACTGCTTACTATCTGCGGTCTTGGTTCTGTGTGGAGTTGGCACTTCCTTAGTAGAAGGGGTGGGAGTGAAGTACATTCAAAAACTCAGGTACAATAAAAATTGAAGTAAAAATAAAATGATGTCCCTGTACATACGGTCCCGGCCCTAAATAAAATGTATCGGTGCACCCAAATGTATAACCTATCAATAACTAACAATAACATAAATATAATTACAGGAGAAAGACGTTCAACTTTAATGCAATATATTTCCACGTTATAAGAACAAAGGGGTTAATCGTTCATTATTGTAAGATTATTAAAATAATAACAATTATTAATAAATATTATTAAAACTTATAATGTATACTATAGTGATTGAAATTAAGCAGGCGGGTAGGCTATCAATAAGCATATACTTCTGTCTGCTGTTTGTTGTACTTATAAAATTTCAGTGTACTCACATTGAACTCTAGTAAAACTGGACCATGTGGCGCGCTTTCTGTGATGGGAAGGTATTGACGATTTCACTGACATCAACAGATCTAGCCCTTGCACATTCGATACTGAGGAGGCTGAGTTCACTAAGTCTTCTTGGGTCACAGAATTCCGCAGATAGTTCTTTATAAGTGTTAGCTTCGAAAATGATCGTTCGGCCGAAGAAACAGTAACCGGAATAGTTAGAAATAGGTAAAATGCCGTGCATAAGTCTGGTACGCTAGCAGCTACGATTGAATTTTCTATTACTAATACATTTGTTAATTCAGCTACAGAGGTTAATGGGGCTATTTCTTTGTTCAGAGCGTTTCTGAAACCTATTACCTGGTCTGGGAATTCACTGGATAAATCTTCCTCATATTTATTTTGAAGAACCACTGCTGCATTGTGAATCCCTTCGTCGGAAGCAGATTGGAGAAATTTTGGGGAAATACTTTTGAAGAAATGGTTAACATTATGCATACCCTCAAACCTGTTTTTAATTGGGCTACAATAATGTCCAAACAGCCATTAAAACAGTGGTTCTGAAATATATCTTCGGATCTACTAGCCGCTCGTCTTGACACAATTCATCAAAATGTTTTTTTTTTTTTTTTTTCGAATTCTTTTTAATTTTCAAATTGTGGTGGAATGCCTCAGCTCTTTACCAAGGATGTAGCTGATGACATTGCTTCTTCAAAATTATTTCGGTAACAAGATAAATTACCGGCTGGATTCCGAATAAGAGAACACGCTTTATCAAGCTCTACATTTTCCGATTGCATAAGTTGTGATGCTAGATTAGTACATTCTGGAATCTTTGATTGCAACACTACTTGAAAAATGAATTGAAATTTCTCTAATTGGTTTTTCAAAGCAACAGCTTGTTCTCTTTCTTCCTTTTTTTTTAGATATCAATATTAATTTTGACAGAGCCTTAAGTACATCGAGATAAGCATAACGCAGGGCTTTAACAGACTGGTATCTCGAAGACCAACGTGTTGGGCAAAGTTTTTTAAGGTATAAAAAGATAACAAATGTTCCCATCTTTTAATACAATGACTGATGAAAAGATACATTTCCACTGTGTCATAACTTCTTGAATTCCACATGCAGCATCGTTAAGTACTGGATTTAAATTATGCGTTGCGCAATGTACTAATTCTGCAGTTCTTTGTCTTTGTTCAATTCTCGTTCTGACACCTTTGTATACGCCTGACATATTCGCACAACCGTCATACCCCTGACCACGGCATTTAGTTAATAAGAGTCCCTTTTCGTCTATTGCACCGAGTATTTCCTTCTCTATTCCTAATGCACTTTGAATTTTTATTTCGCGAAAGCCTAAGAAGCTTTCATTATATTCACGTCACAAGGCTTTCCAGTTACATCATGTCAAACTGTAATATATCTAAATATCTGACTTAATTGTTCTCTTTTTGTTATGTCCCGTGTTGTATCTGTAATTCTTGAAAAGACTGGGGCAGATTATTGTCATTAATAATTTCTTTTTCAACTGCACTGGATAAAACATTTATTGATTAGGGCTTAGGTACTTTTGTGTATATTTTGGTTTATTTATGAGATCGCGTAATACAGGATCGTACTTTGCGAGAAGTACGATGATTGTTAAAAAGTTTCCACTGTTTGATTTTCCAATTTGTTCCCTATGTCCCCGAAAAGCTAGATTATTGGATGCCAGAGTTAACGTCACTTTCACAATTCGCTTAAGGGCCTGTTTCCATATGTTTTCACTTTTCTTTAATTCTGAATCCATACCGGCGTCAACTGTGTTTTTCTTAACTCCACGAATTGAAAACGACGCATGCGTTCAAACTAGGGTTGCCAGGTTGAACCATCGACAAAACCCTGAGATTTACGATGCCTATAAAATTAATTATTAGTACTATTATTGGCCGTATTATTATTATTATTATTATTATTATTATTATTATTATTATTATTATTATTATTATATCCGTTATAATTAATATTGCTATATTTCATTTTGTATTGCAAATGATCGGTTAAAAATTAAAAAATAACGGATTTGATTTGATGCATAAATTAATATTTGAAATCGTGAAAAGAAAAACGTTTTCAACAAGTTTCCTAATTTTAATGCCAGATTTGCAGACCTTTAGGAATTTATTCCTCCGTCAAATAAAATCCAACCATGGTGAAATTTTTAGGCATGGCATAGAAAAATATGCTCTCTTAAATGCATATTAATCAATTTTTTTCAGAGCCTCTTACTTACTTACTTACAAATGGCTTTTAAGGAACCCGAAGGTTCATTGCCGCCCTCACATAAGCCCGCCATCGGTCCCTATCGTGAGCAAGATTAATCCAGTCTCTATCATCATATCCCATCTCCCTCAAATCCATTTTAATATTATCCTCCCATCTACGTCTCGGCCTCCCTAAAGGTCTTTTTCCCTCCTGTCTCCCAACTAACACTCTATATGCATTTCTGGATTCGCCCATACGTGCTACATGCCCTGCCCATCTCAAACGTCTGGATTTAATGTTCCTAATTATGTCAGGTGAAGAATACAACGCTTGCAGTTCTGTGTTGTGTAACTTTCTCCATTCTCCTGTAACTTCATCCCGCTTAGCTCCAAATATTTTTCTAAGAACCTTATTCTCAAACACCGTTAACCTATGTTCCTCTCTCAAAGTGAGAGTCCAAGTTTCACAATCATAAAGAACAACCGATAATATAACTGTTTTATAAATTCTAACTTTCAGATTTTTGGACAGCAGACTGGATGATAAGAGCTTCTCAACCGAATAATAACACGCATTTCTCATATTTATCCTGCGTTTAATTTCCTCCCGAGTGTCATTTATATTTGTTACTGTTGCTCCAAGATATTTGAATTTTTCCACCTCTTCGAAGGATAAATCTCCAATTTTTATATTTCCATTTCGTACAATATTCTGGTCACGAGACATAATCATATACTTTGTCTTTTCGGGATTTACTTCCAAACCGATCGCTTTACTTGCTTCAAGTAAAATTTCCGTGTTTTCCCTAATCGTTTGTGTATTTTCTCCTAACATATTCACGTCATCCGCATAGATCAGAAGCTGATGTAATCCGTTCAATTCCAAACCCTCTGTGTTATCCTGAACTTTCCTAATGGCATATTCTAGAGCGAAGTTAAAATGTAAAGGTGATAGTGCATCTCCCTGCTTTAGCCCGCAGTGAATTGGAAAAGCATCAGATAGAAACTGGCCTATACGGACTCTGCTGTATGTTTTCAGAGCCTCACATAAAAAATTGTAAAATTGTTAAAAATTCAGCAATAATCAAATCTTTACTGTATTAAGAATAGACGCAGGCCTACCTTAAAATTTGTATCTCTTGGAGCTCCTTGGAGATTCTAGAAGTCTCTTGTTTTCCAAGACTATTTTGTAGAATTCCTGACAGCTCACACTTACGTTCATTTTAATACAAATTTCCGCTGTCACTAGTTCTGTTGACATTCTGTTCCTGTCATCTGTCCACATACCATTCATGACACTGAATACCCTTTCCACATGCGCGTTACTTGCTGGAATTGCTAGCACATGTCGCATTATTATTATTAACATATTAGGGGCCGTAGCTTTTTCGAAAAAAGATACCCAAAGTTTGCAACACTGATATTTATCTTTGTCTTGCGTCAGTGTTGTAATCACTGTCTTTAAAATTCACCACTCATTTCATTTCATTAAATGAGAACAGTGATGGACTAGATCAAGAACAGATATAACTGAGAATATGTTATTGTCACTAAAATCGTACCACTTGGCTAGATACTGCAACAATCTGTCATACACAGTGGTGAAGGCTTTCATTACAGTTTGTTTTTCGGCCTCTGTGAGATTTTCAAGTGACATATTCACTTCCATACCGAAAAATTAGTCCTTTTTAGGACTTTCTACTTGAGTTTTTACTCCCAACATGATTTTGTGCACCTCGGTTGAAAGCGTATTTTTACATTCTAATATTTTAATCGCCTTACAGAAAATTGGAAGTGTACAATTAACAAAATACAGAAATCATTCTGCCAGTCACAATGAATGTTCATTTACTTCATCTTCTTGGCAACATACAAATTTTCAAATTAAAGGATGTGTTTCTCCTTCACCTTTTGCCAAATAATACATTTTCAAAGCGCGCCACATTTTAACAAGGCGTTCAACAGCTAATTGAAGGGACAAGCATCGAACTGGAATATGACGCAAAATCTGAAAATAGTCCTGTTGAGCAAATTCACAGAAAAATTCCTCGACATTCTTACATGACGACGAGAAGTCTGAATATATTTTCAAGACTAATGCCTCAACATATTTAAGGAATTTAAAACCAAATTTGGCACAATTATGCAGTACATGGGAACAACAATTAGCCTTTACTATATTAGGATTTTTGTCTTTCATTTTTCTGTTCACTGAATTGTATTTACCATAGTTAACAGATGCATTGTCAGCCGAATAAGCTACAATGTTACTTAAACTAAGTCCATTTTCTGCAACAATTGATATAATTTTATTTGAAACTAGCCGTACCCGTGCGTTCCGCTGCACCCGTTAGAAATAAATAATATATAAATAATATATAAATAAATATAATTAAAATAGGACATTTGATCCAGGGAACATTCGTGTTTGATAGAAGGATAAATCATTTAATATGTTACTTAATTTAAATTGCATCCAAATAATTAAAATGCGATCATTTTGGTCCAGAGACACTCATTGGTGCAATGACAATTCCTTTAACATGTTTCTAATTTTTATTACATGCAACCATAGTTTAATGGACATTGACATCATTTAGATTTAATGTGTATACTTTATTTTACTTGTTATGGGTTCGCATTGAATTATGGTAATAACTTAATTTTAACCCTTGTTTTCTACGTATTCAGTAAATGGCGTTTGGCCCACTATGGTTCTGAACCCTTCAAATAACTTAAATTATATTATATAATATTACATTACATATATTACATTATATTATATAATATTATATTATATTATATTATATTATATTATATTATATTATATTATATTATATTATATTATATTATATTATATTATATTATATTATATTATATTATATATTATATTATATCATATCATATCAGAAGTTACTGTAATAACATTATAGCATTATGTCCATCTAGAGAAACTACACTTTCCAGTGGTGAAATAATAATTAATTATACAAATCGGTTAATTTAGCTTCCGATATTACATCTTACAAACACAGAAAAATTCTCTATAGGATACGGTATCTTTCATAGCTTTCGATTGTTGCTGTCCAAGGCCCCTTATAGACGAAGTCATTTGTTTTTTATTTCATTATACGGCCTTAGATGGCAGTTATTTTAATTTTAAAACTCATATATCTCATTAAATATCAGTCCTATCAAAATTTTTCAAAGAATAAAACTTATCAGAAATCATTTTTAAAGAAACTTTTGTTATGTAACATTTTTCACAAAAATCAATAATAAGCGAGATATTTCGATTTATTTAATTCAGGCACCCTTATAACCCCTCTTTTAAATAATGAATTTTGAATGCCATATAGCCTAGAATCTAAGTTACAACGAACATAATTTATATTTCAATTTTCATCGAAATCCGTTCAGCCATTATCGCGTGAAAAGGTAACAAACATACAGACAGACAGACAGACATACAAACAAAAATTTCAAAAAAGCGATTTTCGGTTTCAGGGTGGTTAATTATATATGTTAGGACCAATTATTTTTGGAAAATCGAAAATTACCAGAAAAATTTCGGCTACAGATTTATTATTAGTATAGATGTCCTCAGCACTCTATTAGTCTTCATAGAAGTCTAGTATATCGCTATGTTTTCCATGTTTTACAGCAAAATGTGTCACCACTAATGGGAAATGCTTCTTATTACCTTTATTTGACGCATCTGAACCAATTGAGAATGGGGTATTTTCCAAGACATTCAGAAGCCTTTCCTGTGAGAATGGTAAAGAACGCTTGTAACTAGGGCTTCACTTTTGGTTCGCACACAACTTATTTTTTTTTTTCGCTACTGAAGTGTCACTGAAAACACAAGAATAAAATGTATTCCCACAATCTTGTGAACTGTAGGGGTGGTGATGTTTTACACCATGAAATGTTAAAGCCAACTCAGTTGCTGTAAATTTATTGTACTCTGCAATGTTCTTTGTGCGCCTCTGATTCCAAATATTAACAGCTTTAACGCCATCATACTTTACTGTAAATGAAACATTGCACACTTTACACCTGCAAGAAAGTTCATCCTCTTCTTTTTCTAGCCAGTCCTTGTAGTACTTATCTTTCGTCAACCATTCATCACGAAAAGAACTAAAGTATCTTTTTGCCGGATTCATAGTGAACACAACACAATACTGAAAAAACTCGCACAAATTTCCGCACTTCGCATAACAGACTGCACTGCACTATAAAGCTGTAAGAACTGACTTGTGAAGGATCAAGGAAGTGAATATGGAGCTTTAAATTTGAAATTGTTGCATTGCTATGCATTCAGATTTCGTTAAAATATTGCTACAAAACTTTATTAATGGAAGAAGTTAATTGAAAATAATTGCTTCAAGTCATATTTTTGAAATATATTATCATCATATCAAAATTATCTGTTTTAAGTTTTTTTTTACATCATCTTTCATTGTTGGTGATTGTTGGCGTAGTGTGAGAGACTGGTGCCTGATGTGCGAAAAGAAAAGCGCGCTGAACATTAACACTACCACAGACACTCACTTCTATAGTAATATACGTTACAAGAGCGGTATGTTGACGTTTTCATGTTCGAGCAAAAGATTGAAAAAGCGAAACGTAGTTGAGCTTTTTTAATTTCCGAGAACATGAAAACAAACATACCGCTCGTGTATCGTACATTATTTTGTGCGAAGATCGTTTATTACATACCTGAAAGACGAATTTCTAATTAGTTGCAATGAAATCTCCATGTTGGTTTCTGTTTAATGACGGCAACTTCGGAAAACCAAAATATCTTTCTTCAACATTGTTGCTATAAAATCTTTTCTGTGTTTACTATACTCCAGCAGGCCGTGATATACGTCTGTCTTTTTTTCCCCCCAGTCTATAAATGCGAACTTAAAACAAGCGGTAAGGTTATGTAATGATTTATTTTTCATTTTAATATTTTAACAATATTATTTATATAACATATTGCAGTAATAACATCGGCATCTGGAATGTTGTTGATTTTTTCACGGCTTCCTTAATGTTACTTGTATCAGGAATGCAATAAGTTTCGTGGAGTAGTAGACTTTACTTAATTTTTGCAAATATTTAAAAACAATAGTTAACAGTGCAATTTAGGTGAAATTGCAGTGGTAAGTTTCCAATTTATAATTATTGCTATGTTAAACGTCTCTAAAAATAATATGTTAAAAGCCTAAAGCAGTAAAATGAATGTCGCGCTTAAGCGGTAAAAAGAGGGAAATTGTTATGTGTGTTACGTTGGGAATACTGAATGTGGTATTTCACACTTACCGCGTATTGGTTCTGTGCGGAAAACAAGCAAATACGCACGATCTCGCACAAAAATTATATGCTTGCGCCATTGTAAGTCTGACGCAGATGCTCACTTTTAAAGTTCTATGATGGACAGTGAATGTTCACTACAACATTGCTAATTATCAGGGAACGGATTTATATGGACTAAAAATATATGAAATATGTAAATATATATGTAGTTATTTTTACCAAAATATGGAATTAAATATGGATTTTTACCAAAATATGGAATTAAATATGGACTTAAAATTATAAAAAAATGACTATGTACGTTAAATATTGGTACATTTTAATCAAACTAAACAAAAAATATAATGGACGTACCTTATCTTCCAATGTAGTTTCAACAAAACACAATTTTTATTGTCTGTTACCATAACAATAGGTTACAAACATTTCTTTCAAGTGCTGAAAAGTGAATCTTCTTCTATTGTCTCTGAGGATAGATTTATACTGACTAAAAGAGCGTTCGACGTCACAAGAAGTAACTGGTACATAATTCAATTTCACAATGTCTGCTGGGGATAAGTCCAAGTTAATCTTCACTGTTGATTCACCACTCATCACAGCAACAACCTTTTGTAGTTCTTCATATCCAGGGTTTTTTGAAAGTACAGTGTCCACCTTAGCTCTTACTGCATCTGCAACTTTACCTCTACCACGATTCAGTTGTTCCACAGTACTATTTATAATTTCAAAACTTTCAGATAGTGAAAGGTGCCTATTTTGGAGACTTTTGAGCGTTTTTATGATGCATGAAAATGTATGCTGAATGTGAGCTAAGTCATTCTTCACACTTATGTCACAGGTAACTGTTTTCGCAGTATCAATTGAGACTGCATCTTCAGAGTCCAATGCAAGGAGAACATTGTTAATAGAGTCTATATGTTCGGCATAATATTCAACTGCTTCTAGCCATGTACCCCATCTAGTTAAAATTGGCTTTGGTGGCAATGGAATTTCAGGGTACATTTCTTTCAACACGTTAACTCTACTGGGAGCTTTGAGAAATACTTTTTTCACTGATGAAATCAACAAATCTACTTTAGGGAAATTGTCTCTGACCACTTCTGCCACACGATGAAATGCATGCGCCACACAAGTAAAATGAGTCAATTTAGGATATACAACAGATAATGCTTGTCCAGCTTTGACCATATAAGGGGCAGCATCGCTAATAAAGAATAACACATTATCGTACATAATACCCTTTGGCCACAGGATACCCATAGCTTCGTTGAACAGTTTAACTATAGTTTTGTTATTGCACTTTTCTAGAACATCACAATGTAAAAGAATTCGTTCAGAATATTGTTCACTTAACAAACCGATAACTACATTACCAACAAGTCTACCTTCTTTGTCGGGAGTCTCATCAATGGAAACCCAAATTGAACTATCTTTAATTTCATCTCTTATCTTCTGTATTGTCTCATCGTAGATGGATGGAGCATACGTCTTCCTAAGTGTTGACTCATCCGGGATTGTATGTTGAGTATATTTTTCAAGGAATTCCCTGAAGACCTTATTCTTTAGTTTGTAGAGAGGAATATCAGCAGAGATGAGAGAACGGCACAGGTCGATGTTAAACTCAGATCTTACATTCGATGTTGTTGGTTGTGTTAAAAACAATTGTCTCTGCTTGGAATTTAGTTGTTTGTTGGCCTGATGTTTACTAGTTGTAATGTGTTGTTGCACCAGGAACTTTTGTGTAGATGATACTGCACACTGACACAAATTACAAAATAATATTTTATTGTCAGTTGATAAACCATCTTCTTTAAATTCTGAAATGTAACTTGTTAGTTTTGATTTTAAATTGACTGAATGACGTACTTTTGGCATATTTACCGTCTTTATAGTATGATTTACAAAACTGAACCTATGTGTACTCTGACTGGCATTTAACTGTTGAGCTGCACAACTGAAGTCTGTTAAAAATTTTAAATTAAATTAATACAGTTTTGTAACTTACTTTCCCATTGTTGATAGGACTGCTAATTTTCAAATAACTCTGATGTTAAAGGGATTACTGAACATGTGTTTAAATCTCTATTGTTGAAATGTATTTTTAAAAGTTAATGGAATTTTGTTTTGTTTTATTGTTAAACCTAATATAATATGGACTGTTTTATATGAAATATGGAAAATATATGGAAATTAACGAAAATATGTACTAAACTCTAAAATATGGAAAAATATGGAAAATAAAAGTAGGATTTTTCAACCCTACACATTGTGAAACATAAAGATAATGCAAAATATAAATTATATTAGCTTTATAAGTAAATATGTATTTACATATAAATCCTTTCCCTGCTAATTATTAACATTTCGAACGCAATTTCTCCGGGCAAAGATTTCCTGTCGGCCGGAGATGTATTCATAAAACCGGGCATTCTGCGCGGCGCCCGGAGATCTGGCAACCCTAGTTCAAATCGACGGTCCCAAGGAAGAACATTGTAACTGACAAAATGAACTTTTGCAGTAGAATTAAAAACAACTTCGGATGGCTGTGAAAAATCAGGATTTTTCATTAGGTCTTTTCTCTTTGCATTACCATTATTGAAATTGATGTCTTACTCCATTGTAGTGATAACACATTCTCTGAAATCATTCCTTATATGCGTATTGTTACTTACAATATTAGAAAGTTAACATAAATTCCCTGTAAGAACATTGTATATGACATACAATAGTATGGCTTGTGAAAGAAGGAGCGATAATGTCACAGTTTACACTTAACAGAATTGTAACTACATAACTACAAACAGGAATGTACACAAATATTTACAAAAAGTATAGTAATTTGTTTTACAATGCCACTGAATTTAATGTTATTCATCACTACCGTGATAAATACCAGGAATATGGGGTGTATTTCGTCACACTGATAGCAGATCGATGAATACTTTACTTTGGGAGATGGGTAGTGGAGCAATGTAATCATATTTTAGATTTATATCCTTCCAAGTCCTGAGTTTGACTTTGCGTTGTATGTCAATGCTACTGTATGTTCTTGTTCATCAATATGATTGTATTTTATGAATATTTTCTTGCTTAATTCAGGAACAATTTGAATTTGCTTCACTTTCATCGAAACACTTTTTTATTTTCTTCTGTCAAATTTCAGTTGTCCTTTTCGTTGGCGAATACAGACTTTAAGTTTTTAAAATCGATTTGTGCTATTTAAGTTACCTCATAGGGTTTCCACTTGCTTTAGCCATTTTCACTAGCATTATCCGTAGTTCAGAGTGAATACTGTTCGTCCTTTTTTCCTTCGTTCATTTAAAGGATGGATTGAATCTGCTTTATTCCATGTGTGTTCTTTTTTCCGGGAATTTATCCTGAACAGTCATATTATAATACTATTGTCAAATACAATGTGTTGTAGAAGCCCCTTATCGTTATCATCAGAAGTATCTTGCTCTGGTGCCATTTCCATTTGGTGCAGGTCAATCTGTGATACAAAATGACAGGACGCTAGGACTCACGTTACGGAATGCGCGCTGGTTCGAGTCCTCATGGGGGAAGAAATTTTCTCATGAAATTTCGGCAAGTGTATGGAACCGGTGCCCACCCAGCATCGTGATGAACTTGGGGAGCTACGCTAGGTAGCGAAATCTGGTTATGAAAGCCAGCTATAACGGCTCGGGGGATCATCGTGTTAACCACACGATACCTGCATTCTGGTTGGATGATCGTCCAAATCTCTTTCGGCATGTGGACGTGAGGCCAGCAGCCGGCGGTCTCGTTGGTCATGGTCCTTCATGAGCTGTCGTGCCTCCGATTATTGTAGGTCTGCATGTTGTTGCAAAATGCAGATACATTACTTGTAAATTACATACACTGATTCAATTATTCATTCGGAGAAGACTATGGTAACTGTGTCACAATAGTTTTAACGGAACGTTATTGCAAAAGGAGGCAGTCGACAAATTCTTAAGTGAGATACAATACTTTTCTACGTACAGTAGTGTGCAAATTAATCCGAACACGATATATTTTTACATTTTCTGTCATTGTTGGCCTCACAGCTGTTCATACCTCTTTAATTGACATCTGTAGTACGTGTAATTCCATTGTTGAAGGTCTGTCATTATTATTTTTTTATAATATGTGACATTTTCCCTGTCGTTTTGTACTTATAAGCATTTCAGTTGTGTTGAAGACTTAATACTGCAATCCTGTGTACATTCTGTCGTCTTCACAAATGGATACAACTCCACGAAAACGGTCTAAAATTATAACATTAGCAAAGAATTCTTCTATGACACAGAGGCAAATTGCTGCAGAATGTCACATCGGTTTGGCAACTGTTAATTCGATCATAAAACGATACAGGGAGACTGGATCCATCACACCCCAGAAAAAATGAAACTGTGGCCGGAAAAGGAAGACTTCACCTGCAGATGATCGTTTAATTGTCAGGAAAAGTAAATTAAATCCTAGACTAACTGCTGTCGACTTAACCCGCGAGTTAATGGCTACCACTGGGGCGAATATTCACATCACAACAGTGCAGCGTAGGCTTTTGGAAGCTGGACGAAGGGCTCGTAAGCCTATTAAGAAGCAACTGCTAATCCCTGTTATGTGCAAAAAAACGCTTAATGTGGGCAAAATTACATCAACACTGGACAGTGAATGACTGGAAGAATGTACTTTTTTCCGATGAGTCTCATTTCGAGGTCCACGGCCACCGTGTTTCTTACGTACGGAAAGGATCCGAAAAAGTAACAGCAGCTCATCTCCAACAAGCACCCAAATACCCCCCTAAAGTAATGTTTTGGGGTTGTTTTACACATGAAGGGCCTGGAGCATTAATACCTATCAAGGGAATGATGAATTCTGACAAATATATTCACTTATTGGAAACCAGAATCGTACCCCAGCTGCAAAAATCATTTCCGGATGGCAGAGGTGTGTTCCAACAAGATCTGGCACCATGCCATACGTCTCGAAAAACTACAGAATTCTTCAACAAGAAGAATATTCAGGTACTCCCCTGGCCAGGCAACTCACCCGACATCAACCCCATTGAGAACTTGTGGTCAATTTGCAAAAGAAGAATGCAAAAAATGGATTGTTCTACAAAGGAGAAGATGATTTCTGCCCTCATTGGTGTATGGTTTCACGATGAAGAAATGAAGAATATTTGTGGGAAATTAGTGGAATCCATGCCAAATCGTCTCAGAGCTGTTATTAGGAACAAAGGAGGCCACATAGATTACTGAGGTATGTCTTAGATCCTTTTTTTTTATCCCGTTTGAGTGCTTTTGCATAAGTAATTACGTTGTTCGGATTAATTTGCACGCTACTGTATAAAATGTATGAATGTTGGTTACAATATTTCAATATTGCGCGATTACCGCCCAAATATCCAGCCGATCTTAATCATATTTATTCCACAGATGGTCTGTTATGAAACCTTCAGGTCTACGATTAAAACTCAAATTCTTCAAAATGTCAGTTACAATGTTCTTCTTAGGGACCGTCGAAATGTGCGTAACCTTATAGTCTCGTGTTGCACTATACTTTTGGTTTATCATCTCCAATCTCGGACCCCTTCCCTCCAAGCTGAAGACGACTTCTTCTGTCCCAAGAGCCAACACGGTTTACAATAAACAGAGTCATTTTTAATTGAATAACATTACCATTCTCTCCTAATTCTTTGTCCTGTCAATGTTAATTTATTGTAATATTTCGTGGAAAAGGATCTGTTATCCTGCTTAGGATTTTTAGGGAAAGGACCCGCTTGCTCTGGCTGATAAGGATTTTGTCTAACGAAGAACTTCTTAGTTTCATTATCCACTTCTAACTCATACTCTGCACGATCATTTGAATATTCTGCAACTGCGATATTGGTAGGCCTATTACATTTAAGGCGATTTTGTTACAATCTTCTTTTTCGCTAATGCTTTCACAATTGCTGTCTCTACTAACATCTATTTCTATATCATTTTCACTTCAGACGCGCACTCACTTGTGGCACTGCAAACATTTGTAACTGTTGAGCTGGCACTACTACTAGAACCAGAAAGAGAAAATAAATACTTATTTTCACTAATTTGTTTCTTTTTCTAACTCTCGCTTCTTCTTTCTTTTCTGGGCACCACTTAGATGTTCGTACTTAACTTTAAACGGTTTCATTTTTCGGTAACTACACTGCTTTATTGCCTACACTCTCTAATAATAATTTACTCGATTAAAGTACAGAAAAATATACGAACAGAATTGAATTAAAAGCTGTTCAAATAAAGTTGGAAAAATATCACACCGACCACACAATTGACATTAACTTCACGCAAAGAGAGCTCGTTCGAAACTGAGTAAAGTTGACTGATCGTTACTACACAAACATCTTATTAGATAATTATTGACATTATAAATTTGAACGAAAACCCATTCCATTGTTGTCGAATAAATGTATAACAAAAGTTAAACGTTCAGAGAAAAATGTACATAAAACCATGTCAGGTACCCTACTCATCAAGAAAATACAATTTTACAACTATAGTACCGACGCTGTTATCCCCGGCGTGACTCCTCCTCTTTGCTTACGTCTTAGGAAGTGAAGGCTCTATAAAGTCTAGGTAGGTAGTATCGTTCGCCATTTTTGTTCTTTCGTTGCCGAACTACCAGACGAGGAATCTATTTGCCACACCGTTAAACATTATCATGTCGTAGCTCCTATGATAATAAATCAAACGCATTGTAATTTAGCAAATAATTGAGCGGCAAATAACGTCTTCGTGTGCTTTCTGCGAATGCCAACGAAAGAGCCAAAATGGCGGGCGATTATATTAAGTATTTATCGAGCCTTAAGAAATGAATATCGTCTTCCTCAGCGAATCACAAGACGCACACGTTTAAATGTAGCCGACCTGCAACGCGATTGGCTGCAGGAAATTAGAGCGACGGGAATGGCTATTGTTGTTGTTGTTGTTGTTTCATATACGAGTACGTTGACATTCTTAACTCTTAATAATAACTCGTCCTCAGCACAAGACATTGCAACCTCGGTTTTAGTCCACATGGATTAGACAAATAGGTGTCATTTAATAATGGAAGCAGCTTATTGGTTGCAACATTGAAATTGAGGCGAGTGATTGGAGCGGCGACATAAGAAATTGAAAACAATAATACAATTAAATTTCAAAAACCTGCCGATAATACGTGTTATATGACACGGCTGTCGACCAACGTTATATAGTATACTAGACTCACACGGAGCGCTGGTGTGCTGTCCAAAATTGAAACCAGTCTGCGCATGTTTACGCCGCCATTAAATAGGTAGAAAGAGCGGTAAACACGAAGTCCGAGCTACTTGCAAAGTGGCTTGTTGCTATTAAAAGAGATAAATTTGTGCCTTCACCTTACGTAAAATTGTGTTCGGCTCATTTTAAAGACACAGATTTTTGGAAAATTAATAGCAATAGAATTTTGAAAGATGATGCTGTACCATCCCTGTTTAATTTTCCAAGCCATTTGCAAGAGGTACGATATATTATGTCTGTTGTTACAATATCAATATCATTAAAAATCAATCAGTAGTTTACGACAATAAAGAATACTTAATTGTTAGTACAGGTATATCAGACTGTAGAGAAATCCCACTGAATGAATTATTTAGACTTACACATCAGTTATTAAACACAATTAGTGGAAAGATAACTTTTTTTATTATGTAAATTAATTTATCTGCAAGATAATAAAAATCGATTCAAAATCTATAGGTGGATAAGTAAGTAAATAAATAAATGGCTATAAAGCTAAGCTTACTTTGTGGACTTATGATTCAGGGTTCATGATCAATATGTATAGGCCTAACTAGACTAATAAATTAGCCAGCCGTGGGTTTGATCTTGTTGGAGAACATGCTATGTTTCAGATGTAAGGAAATGAATACATAATTTCCTGTGGGAATTAAATATCACTAATGGGATTCTAGGAGGGGGGAGGGAGAGAAAAGTTATTAATTTTCTGTTAAACCATCTTTTGGCGTTTAACAACAAATAAACATGATCTACCTAATTAAGTGTATAAATACTTAAACATTTAATATTACATTGTAGCAGATTTTGTAACTTAATAGAGGTTGTTTTTTGTAGGTTTAGACACCACCCCGTAGGCCATTAAAATTACTTTGTATTTGTGAATGGTCTATGCTGTCACTTGCACAGCAGTTTCTGTTGTTGTTTTGTTTTTGCAGATATTCCTAGTGCATTATTTTTCACTTGGGGTTATAAATGCATATAGTTCACATACAAATAACCCGTTTATATTTTGCCGGATATATATTATTGAAAAAAGCAAGGAATGTCATATTATTGATATTACATATGTGCATAAAATTACGTACTATCATTCCGCAAGCATGATATATATATATATATATATATATATATATATATATATATATATATATATATATAATGTAAAGAAATCCACTCATAAAAAGTATGTTTCTTTTTTTACATAATGTGATTATGTTTAGTCTTTAGGTCTTCTTGTTACCTATTATTTGCAATGTATTAGGTACCGGTAGGCTACTTTTTATAATTTATAGCATTCCCTTTATTAATTGAAGAATGACTTATAAATGCAATGAAATTTTGCTACCTTTGCGCATTATATTTTGCGTAGTTACTTATGTCCTGTGGTCTAGAAGTACCGGTAATATAATGTTCGATTCTCTAAAACTTAACAACAGGTCTATACTGATTATCACATATTTATTTCACTTAATAATTTGATTATAATAAGAACTTGTGTAATCAAGGTGCATGTATTTATGTTTTGTGATCTGAAAGTAATGTAGGCTATGTTAATATAATTTTCGATTCTCTGAAACCTAACAATATGCTGATTAACGTAAAATTATACAATCTATAATGTGTATTGTGTAGGCCTATTTATGGATGCATGACCATGTTTTCTATCAATTGCTGCGTACGTATTTTCTTTCCTTTAATGCTCTGACCCAAATCAATGCAACTTTGAATATATTTATTTCGTCCTAATTTTACGTTAAACGTCGAAAATGGACATAGTCTGTCATTTTAGATCATCACAGCGTTAAATCGCGTGACTTACGTACTGCTATTATGCGTCTGCTCTCCTACATCATGGCGGCAAGCGCAGCGTTCAATTTGCCCCGGTTTCCTTGTTCCGCGCAGCCGAGACTGTAGGGGCTTGCTGTCGGCAAGGCACAGGCAAGCATTGTTTAAAGCTGTTTTGGATTCAACAACATAGTCCGATTCTATGAAACCGCCGTGAATAATAGGGTTGCCAGATCTCCGGGTGCCGCCCGGAGTGCCCGGTTTTATGAATCCATCTCCGGCCGACAGGAAATCTTTGCCCGGGGAAATTGCGTTTGAAATGTTAATAATTAGCAATGTTGTAGTAAATATTCACTATCCATCAAATGACTTTAAAAGTGAGCATCTATGTCAGATTTACAATGACGCAAGCATATAACTTTAAAAATGAACGTCTGTAGTATTGTTGAAGTTTTAGCACGCTTCTCGTCTCACCAATCAGACACTAGTTTCTCACAATAGGCCAACACCAACAATGAAAGATGACGCAAATATAAAATTAAAACAGATAAATTTTGGGAACTGGATAATACCCACGGCAGACCAATATCGATAGTCGACGTTACTCGCTGGCCACTAGTCACCAGGCCGTACCGAGCCTTGCCAAACAAAATATAATCGAAATGGTAGTAGTCAAATTCGCGACTATATTCTTAAATAATTCACTGCATTAGTCAAGTTCAAGGTTTTATGTAGTACAACGGCGCTTTTTGAATGCATTAAAAGGAAATGAAGATGTAGTAAGATCTTAAACTAGGTTATCATAAGGAAATGAAGAAGAAGAAAGATCTGTTTCACGGAATACCATGAAAATGAGGGAAAGTAAATTTCCGGTTAATGTTCGCCAAAGCGTAAAGTACGTAATTATGACGGCGTTGCTGTTTTATTTCTTGCCTAGAGAAAAACTAGCCTTTTACGAAAAAAAATTTTTGGGACCATGAAATTATTCACCGCTTTCATTATATGCCTATTATTTTTTATCAATATTATGAATCAAAAACTGTCATATTATATAATTTTAACTACTACATGGACGAATGAAATCAAATTTTATGTTAAAATTAAAGAGTTTCTTCAAATACATGAAAATGATAACATTTATATTACATAATATGTAAATGAACTTCATGTTAAAATCTCCTGTCACTTCCCTATCCCTAAACTAACCTAACCAAAGCTGAGCTAAGCTAAGCTAACCTAACCTAACCAAAGCTAACCTAACCAAAGCTAACCTAACCTAAACAAAGCTAACCCAAGCTAACCAAACCTAACCTAACCTAACCCAAATCTAACCTAACCTAACCAAAGCTAACCTAACCTAACCAAAGCTAAGCTAAGCTAAGCTAACCTAACCAAAGCTAACATAAGCTAACCTAACCTAACCAAAGCTAACCTAACCTAACCTTCTCCCACTCCTCGACCTCACATCAATTATCACGTGCAGCTCGCGACAGGATCATATTACCTGTCTGCGCATGCGCGGACTTGATTAATAAAAACCTGATCTAACCAAACCTAGCCTTCGTAAATGCAAGGTCTGTAACCGGAACAAGAAGGGAGCTCAATCATTTAATCTGCAATGTACACGCGAAAATAAATTCATGTAAGATGAAAGAGTAATGAAACGGAGAAAAATTCAAATAAGGTTCACGCTCCCACTGCATTAGAGGTCCGCGCCTCTCATCTAAGGCACTCGTCATAATTTATTCGCAATATTTACGCAAATACACAGTGTCGCTAACAGTGGTGCTATCTCTCAATAATGTTCAGAACGAAGGAGGCAGAGAGAGAGAGAGAGAGAGGGGGGAGAGAGAGAGAGAGAGAAAGAGAGAGAGAGAAATTTCTCCCGCCAACTACACCACACACGAACGTCATGTTCTTATGTTGGTGACATTGTGTATTTAGTTAAATTTGGTGGTAAACGTAACGGCACGGTTCAAAGGGACCGTGGTAATTCTCCAGTATAGCGAAATGTTATGATGATAATATATTTCAGAAATATGACTTCAATCAACCATTTTCAATTAAACTTTGTCATTAATAAAGTTTCGTAGTAGTATTTTAACGAAACCTGAAATTCGTAACAATGGAACAATTTCAAATTTAAAGCTCAATATTCACTTCCTTGATCCTTCACAAGTCAGCTCTCACAGCTTTATAGTGCAGTGCAGTCTGTTATGCGAAGTGCGGAAATTTGTGCGAGTGATTTGCTCAACAGGACTATTTTCAGATTTTTCGCCATATTTCAGTTCGATTATTGCCCCTTCAATTAGCTGTTGAAGGCCTTGTTAAAATGTGGCGTGCTTTGAAAGTGTAGACCTATTATTTGGCAGAAGGTGATTGGAAATTTGTATGTTCACAAGAAGATGAAGTAAATGGACATTCATTGTCAGTGGCAGAATGTTTTCTGTATTTTGTTAATTATACACGTCCAATTTTCTATAAGGCGATTCGCTTTCAACCGAAGTGCACAAAATCATGTTGGAAGTAAAGACTCTAATAGAAAGTCGTAAAAAGGACTCATTCTTCGGTTTTGAAGTATGTCGCTTGGAAATCTCACAGAAACAGAAAAGCAAGCTGTAATGCAAGAGTTCACCACTGGGTATGACAGACTGCTGCAGTATCTAGCCAAGTTAGATTTTGGTAACAACTAACCATACCCGCGCGCTTCGCTGCACTTCTTAGAATTAAATATTGACAAATCTAAATACAGTTTTGTAATTACTTACTGAATAATAGCTTTTTGTATGTTGTAAGTCGTTTGCTTCTGAGTCATTTTGAAAGTTGTATTTAAAACTATGAATTTAACTGTTATTATCATGCAATACTTCCTGGAGTTGTTCAGTCAACTCTACTTTAAAGATCGATACTATCCTGGTATGGGCACGTTACCTGGTTGAGATTTTTTCCGGGGTTTTCCCTCAACCCAATATGAGCAAATGCTGGGTAACTATCGGTGCTGGAACTCGGACTCATGTCACCGGCATTATCACCTTCATCTCATTCAGACGCCAAATAACCTAAGATGTTGATAAAGCATCGTAAAATAACCTACTAAAAAAGTAAAAAAAATTGATGTGAAATGAAACATACTTGTAAGAATTGAAGGCTCTTACTCTCAGCTGGAAGAAAATTTCCAATTAAATGATAAGCAGGGAACGGATTTATATGGACTAAAAATATATGAAATATGTAAATATATATGTAGTTATTTTTACCAAAATATGGAATTAAATATGGATTTTTACCAAAATATGGAATTAAATATGGACTTAAAATTATAAAAAAATGACTATGTACGTTAAATATTGGTACATTTTAATCAAACTAAACAAAAAATATAATGGACGTACCTTATCTTCCAATGTAGTTTCAACAAAACACAATTTTTATTGTCTGTTACCATAACAATAGGTTACAAACATTTCTTTCAAGTGCTGAAAAGTGAATCTTCTTCTATTGTCTCTGAGGATAGATTTATACTGACTAAAAGAGCGTTCGACGTCACAAGAAGTAACTGGTACATAATTCAATTTCACAATGTCTGCTGGGGATAAGTCCAAGTTAATCTTCACTGTTGATTCACCACTCATCACAGCAACAACCTTTTGTAGTTCTTCATATCCAGGGTTTTTTGAAAGTACAGTGTCCACCTTAGCTCTTACTGCATCTGCAACTTTACCTCTACCACGATTCAGTTGTTCCACAGTACTATTTATAATTTCAAAACTTTCAGATAGTGAAAGGTGCCTATTTTGGAGACTTTTGAGCGTTTTTATGATGCATGAAAATGTATGCTGAATGTGAGCTAAGTCATTCTTCACACTTATGTCACAGGTAACTGTTTTCGCAGTATCAATTGAGACTGCATCTTCAGAGTCCAATGCAAGGAGAACATTGTTAATAGAGTCTATATGTTCGGCATAATATTCAACTGCTTCTAGCCATGTACCCCATCTAGTTAAAATTGGCTTTGGTGGCAATGGAATTTCAGGGTACATTTCTTTCAACACGTTAACTCTACTGGGAGCTTTGAGAAATACTTTTTTCACTGATGAAATCAACAAATCTACTTTAGGGAAATTGTCTCTGACCACTTCTGCCACACGATGAAATGCATGCGCCACACAAGTAAAATGAGTCAATTTAGGATATACAACAGATAATGCTTGTCCAGCTTTGACCATATAAGGGGCAGCATCGCTAATAAAGAATAACACATTATCGTACATAATACCCTTTGGCCACAGGATACCCATAGCTTCGTTGAACAGTTTAACTATAGTTTTGTTATTGCACTTTTCTAGAACATCACAATGTAAAAGAATTCGTTCAGAATATTGTTCACTTAACAAACCGATAACTACATTACCAACAAGTCTACCTTCTTTGTCGGGAGTCTCATCAATGGAAACCCAAATTGAACTATCTTTAATTTCATCTCTTATCTTCTGTATTGTCTCATCGTAGATGGATGGAGCATACGTCTTCCTAAGTGTTGACTCATCCGGGATTGTATGTTGAGTATATTTTTCAAGGAATTCCCTGAAGACCTTATTCTTTAGTTTGTAGAGAGGAATATCAGCAGAGATGAGAGAACGGCACAGGTCGATGTTAAACTCAGATCTTACATTCGATGTTGTTGGTTGTGTTAAAAACAATTGTCTCTGCTTGGAATTTAGTTGTTTGTTGGCCTGATGTTTACTAGTTGTAATGTGTTGTTGCACCAGGAACTTTTGTGTAGATGATACTGCACACTGACACAAATTACAAAATAATATTTTATTGTCAGTTGATAAACCATCTTCTTTAAATTCTGAAATGTAACTTGTTAGTTTTGATTTTAAATTGACTGAATGACGTACTTTTGGCATATTTACCGTCTTTATAGTATGATTTACAAAACTGAACCTATGTGTACTCTGACTGGCATTTAACTGTTGAGCTGCACAACTGAAGTCTGTTAAAAATTTTAAATTAAATTAATACAGTTTTGTAACTTACTTTCCCATTGTTGATAGGACTGCTAATTTTCAAATAACTCTGATGTTAAAGGGATTACTGAACATGTGTTTAAATCTCTATTGTTGAAATGTATTTTTAAAAGTTAATAGAATTTTGTTTTGTTTTATTGTTAAACCTAATATAATATGGACTGTTTTATATGAAATATGGAAAATATATGGAAATTAACGAAAATATGTACTAAACTCTAAAATATGGAAAAATATGGAAAATAAAAGTAGGATTTTTCAACCCTACACATTGTGAAACATAAAGATAATGCAAAATATAAATTATATTAGCTTTATAAGTAAATATGTATTTACATATAAATCCTTTCCCTGATGATAAGCCTATGCTTGAACTTTAAATCATGGAGTAGAATTGACTTTGTGCATTTATTGCGTAGTTTATTCATTTTATCTATTTTAACACAATTCAATTGAGCATAGTTAAAATAATGGAATGCTAAGCTAACGTACTATTACTGCATACTAAATCAATATACTCTCGTTGTTCGCTAATTCTCTGAGATGAAAATGAATGTGGTTGGCCTACATAAACATTATTTTAAGAAATACAGGAAACGAATAATATACAGAATAGCCTATCGAGTTTTCTGTGCATAAGAATCTATTTTAATCTTACCTGTCCTCGATTCACTTAGAAGTTACTGTAATGGCATATAGCATGATATAGAGAAATATATTTTGCAATGGTGAAATAGTAATTACAAAAATCGGTTAATTAGCTTCTGAGATTACTTCATACAAACACAGAAACATGTTAAATGAATAGCTTTCGTTTGTTGTTGTCCAAGGCCCCTTATAGACGAAGTCATTTGTTTTCGTTTCATTACAGCCCATTAGGTGGCCAAAATAAAACGCATTGTTATTTTAAAACTCATTTATCTCATTAAATGTCAGTCCTATCAAACTTTTGCAAAGAATAAAACTTATCGGAAATCATTTTTAAAGAAACTTTTGTTATGTAACACGTTTCACAAAAATCAATAATAAGCGAGATATTTCGATTTATTTAATTCAGGCCCCCTTATAACCCCTCTTTTAAATAACGTATTTTGAATGTCATATAGCCTAAAATCTAAGTTACAACGAACTTAATTTATATTCCATTTTTCATCGAAATCCGTTCATCCATTATTGCGTGAAAAGGTAACAAACATCCAGACAGACAGACAGACAGACAGACATACAAACAAAAATTAAAAAAAAATGCGATTTTCGGTTTCAGGATGATTAATTATACATGTTAACATCAATTACAGTATTTTTGGAAAATCGAAAATTACCAGAAAAATTTTGGCTACAGATTTATTATTAGTATAGATAACATATATCTGTTCTTGATCATTCTGTTCTCACTTAACTTAATGACTTAGTTCGCGTAGCAAAGAAATTGCAAATACTTTCGAATTTGACGGAAATGAACTCTACAATGAATGGTCAATTTTAAAGACAGTGATAACAACACTGACGCAAGACAAAGATAAATATCAGTGTTGCAAACTTTGAGTATATTTTTTCGAAAAAGCTACGGCCCCTAATATGTTAATAATAATACGACATGTGCTAGCAATTCCAGCAAGTAACGCGCATGTGCAAAGGGTATTCAGTGTCATGAATGGTTTGTGGACAGATGACAGGAACAGAATGTCAACAGAACTAGTGAGAGCGGAAATTTCTAGTAAAATGAACGTGAGTGTAAGCTGTCAGGAATTCTACAAAATAGCCTTGGAAAACAAGAGACTTCTGGAATCTGCAAGGAGCTCCAAGAAATACAAACTTTAAGGTAGACCTATGTAAAGATTTGATTATTGCTGAATTTGTAAGAATTTTACAACTTTTTATGCGAGCTCTGAAAAAAATTAAGGAACACGCATTGAAGAGAGCATAATTTTCTGTGCCATGCCTAAAAATTTCACCATAATTGGATTTTATTCGAAGGAGAATTAAATTCCTGAAGTCTGCAAATCTGGCTTTAAAATTAAGGAACTTGTTGAAAACTATTTTTTTTTTTTTTGTTCAGGATTTCAAATGTTAATTTATCCGTCATATCAAATCCGGCACTGTTGAATTTTTAACCGATCCTTTAACTTGCAATACAAAAGAAATATAATAAATTAATTATAATAGGAATAATAATAATAACAATTAATTTTATATATTGTACTTCGTAAATCTCCGAGTTTGGCGATAGTTGAGCGTGGCAACTCTAGTCACTAATAGGTAGTACAGGCTTGAGCTTTGGGACACGGCCTACAATCAGTCAAAGACAGTCTTCGCTCAGCACCTACTGCCTCCTTCATGATAGTATTCGGGTTTTGAATTCTGATTTTAATATGCCCAATAGATTCCCAAAATGAAAGTCATTCAATCGTAAACAATTTTTGAAGTCCTGTGGTGGATTCCTTCACTTCTTGGAGTAAAAGTAAAATATTAGATACTTGTCTCTATCACGTAACCATTGCTTTGTATATATTTTTTTCTGAGATTCTTTTTCCTTAAAGATTTCGAAAATGTTACACTACTCTATAGTGGTTAGGTAATTATTCATCTCATCTGCAACGAATGTCATGTGATCAAATATTTCCTTGTTTTTCTAACATTTGCCATGAGTTTCGACCCATTAGTAACGAACATTCTTTTTAAGAAACTTAGACATAACATGTATACGTAACATAGAAATGTTTTTATGCTCGACCATGCCGAAATGTAGTAATTATACACCTGGTAGCAGACCTTTAATGCATGTCATTAAAGTACACTTACTCATTAAAGGTCAGGTCTTTCAGCCAATGACGACTCAGGTTACAACTGTTCAGCCAATGACAGGTCAGCTTTCTACCGTTATAAAACCGCAAGTATCGATTATTCTCGGATATGCAATCGAAAGAGAATTAGCGAAAAGTCACGGAGGCTGGAAATCCAATACTGTCGCAGAAGGTTATGTTCTGTTACTATAATAATTAGCGTTAATTGTAAATAATATTCAAATAAATTCAATTTGTCATCTCGTTTTTCAATGTCTAATTTAATTTCAATGCTATCTCTGTAGGTTCTTATGGCCTAGCAAGGTCAATGTGGACATCTGTTCCTCGGAAAAAATCAATACTTTCGCGTCTGCGCACATCTCACAACATACGGAACATTGCTCCAGGTCAGATACAAAGAAAATTAATAATATCAAGTTAGAAATATGATCGAGCATAAATGGTCGTATGAAACTCGCCTATAATGGTAATTAAGAAGCTCGTATGAAAATTATGAAACTCGCTTGCGCTCGTTTCATAAATATCCATACTCACTTCTTAATTACCTTCATTATAGGCTCGTTTCATAATGTACTATTATGCAATTAATAATTGAGCCCTCTTTTATTCCATTTAAATCCTCCTTTCAAATTCGCAGTGAGTAATTTTTTTTTATACTTACCTCATTTTCACCTTTTATGAAACCTGAAACAGAAATAAATAGCGTTATTCGTGGATAACATTTCAGTTTTAAAGGACACTCGAGATATAACTGGTACTACGTTTACGTAAGAAACATGGCGATTCAAGTCCAGTGTGCGGCAGATACCGGCATTATAACCGGTCGTATTTAGTGGGTAGATTCTCTGACACGGGAGGAAGACGAATCGGCGGTGAATGTCAGTGATTTGGGCCTACAGTCCCATACAAAGGACGCGCTGGTAAAAGGTAATTAGAAAACATTATGTTGATCTTACCTCTTATGAAAGCATATCTTGAAAATGACGTTCAGCTTCCTGAATTGAAGAATCGCATCGGTGTAAAAAATTCTGAAACACTTCGTGCAACTTTCTAATTGAATTTCACTCAGCAGTCGACTGATTTAATTCTCCAGCTCTTCAGAGTGTGTAGATCGTTCACGTATAATTCATTGAGTGTAACTTCTACGCCGTAATATTATATTGTGATTATTATTTAGTATGTTTGCATTATTTTACTCAGCTTGTGCTTGTATGACTACGTCAATTTTTTAATGTTCTTGTATTAATGCAAATTATATCAGCGTCTTTTGTTTCTGGCTATGTTGAAGAGAAGAACTAATGGCCTTAACTTCGCCAGAATAAATCATTATTATTATTATTATTATTATCATTATTATTATTATTATTATTATTATTATTTATCCTTTGTATCCCCCCACAGACATAAATCACAAACATTTTAATCCAGGAAACAAACGGAGAACGTCCGCGGTTAATTATACAGTCATCAAATATTTTTTATGCTCGACCATGCCGAAATGTAGTAATTGCAGTATACACCTGGTAGCAGTCCTTTAATGCATGTCATTAAAGTACACCTACTCATTAAAGTACAGGTGTTCAGCCAATGACAACTCAGCTTACAGGTGTTCAGCCAATGACAAGTCAGCTTTGTACCGTTATAAAACCGCAAGTATCGATTATCCTCGGATATGCAATCGAAAGAGAATTAGCGAACAGTGACGGAGGCTGGAAATCCAATACTGTCGCAGAAGGTTATGTTCTGTTACTTAATAATTAGCGTTAATTGTAAATAATATTCAAATAAATTCAATTTGTCATCTCGTTTTTCAATGTCGAATTCAATAATCAAGGTTATATTAAGTTTAACGGGATTACATCAAGGTCAATGACATTATTGTTCCTCGGAAAAAATCAATACTTTCGCGTCTGCGCACATCTCACAATTCATGACCTAGAACAAGGTCACTTCCGATCTTGTCAGATACAAATAAAATGTATACATCTGAATAATTTCAAGTTATAAATATGGTCGAGCATAAAAAGTCGTATGAAACTTGCCTATAATGGTAATTAAGACGCGCGTATGAATATTATGAAACTGGCTTGTGCTCGTTTCATAAACGTCTATACTTGCCTCTTAATTACTACCATTATAGGCTCGTTACATAATGTACTATTCTAATACTTTTAACGATATAGAGCCTGTATGTGCAGTGGCGTTATCCTCCTAGAAGTAAGCATAGGCTGTTTTTCATCTTCAGTCATTATTAAAAAACGAAGCCGCAGCATGTCTCGCATATGACGTTATGAGTTGACTATCGTAGAAGGAGAGGGGGTCACGCAGTAATGACACATCACACTTTTTTATCATGAAGAGGAACATCATGCACTAAATGAAAATTTTCAGTGCCGCAGTGCCTTGTAATCTGTGAGAGGATATAAACCTCATAAATGGAACCAAACTTCGTCCGCCATTATTAGAGATATCAACAGAACCGTCATAAATTGCAGCATCCACTTACAAAAATTCACGCGAGTGTCTGGACCCCCTTGCTGTAGTCGGTGAACCACTGACACTCTAATGATAACAATGCAGTATTTTCAGTCCTCTTAATACTGGTGTCTTCGACATGTCACGTTCTTGTGCTGATCTGCGTGAAGATTTCCTAGGAGTTAGCCAACTGCGAACTTCTGCCTAGGCAAACTAGGCACCTGTCCAGGGTCCCGACGTCAGAGAGAGCCCCGGCCTGTGGTGATGATGATGATGATGATTATTATTATTATTATTATTATTATTATTATTATTATTATTATTATTATTATAGGGTATTTGTTGATACACTAAAACTTGACTCGGAAAATAATGTCAATTTTTCCGAACGAAGTAGAAAATAATTGACCAAAAGGGTGGCCCGACTCTGTTAACTGCCTAAGGGCCCTGGGTCTCTATGTCCGGGCTGGGCTTGCTGAATTCTTGCCTGAATTTCTGCAATTTTCACCGATGCGATTCTTGTGTCCATAAAAATGGATATGATTGTCAACATATGCTTCGATGAAATGTAAGATAAACATAACCTTTTCATATTACCGGAGCATTATTTGTACAGAACTATAAACCTAAATAACCTCCATTCACCGCCAATTCGGTTTCCTCCCATGAGAGAGCGGTCGGATCTCCCTACAGAACACGCACGCTACTACCGGTTTAATGACGGCAAGTTACATATGCCGCGCACTGTAGTACAGGATATTTAAGGGGTATCAGCACACCAAGTAGGCCTATATTGGTCAAAATTTGATGAACAATTTTCCATGAACATATGTCCGGTAAAAAAAAAGCAAATACATGTTGAGATAAAGGTCATGTATTGTGCCCAGTGTAGTCTGTATGTAGCTTCACATTGCCACACGTCCTGCAGCCCTGCGTAGCCTATCAGAGAATCACACTTGCCTGCTCTTGGATTCGCCGACATCCGTTGTACACTCCCTTCTGCTATGTTTGTACGTTGTCGATGGGTGTGCTATACACCAAGGTCTTTCAGTGTCCCCCCAGTAGATTAAGGTCATGTGATCGGACCTACTGTACCTTCTCGACCAACCCATCACTCATTTTTGTCTGGGTTAGGTATTGTTGCGCGATGTGTAGAAAATGGGGTGGTGCCACATTCGTCGCCTTCATTCGAGGGCACGTAAATATATGCAATAGAGTGATCGGATACGAATACTTTTTCCAGCCAAATTTATACAGGGACATCATTTTATTTTTACTTGCATTTTTATTGTACCTGCATTTCTGAATGTACTTCACTCTCACCCCTTCACTAATGTCCTTGCTCCCGTCAGACACACAAACTTACGGCCGCTGTTGCATTCGAAGTCTTCAAGCAGTGAAGTAAACACTGCAGTGTATAGTGTGTTTCAGAAATATGGTTGCGTTTTCTATAGAAGAAAGAACCTACATTAATAATATCGTACTAAAAAATTATATTCAAGAAACGATAAATTCAATTTCAGAGAATATGCTTCAAAATGTATTTAATAATATGCGTACTGAATTGAAGCCTGCATTGTAATGAACGGCAACCATTTTTCAGCAACTTGTTTAAAAATTCAGATTAGCTTTTTCTGAATTGAGGTGGCTAGAAGCAAAGGAATGCTAGTGACGTTTGTAATAACATGAGTTAAGTGCATCCAGTGTAAGCTAAAGTATCTAAAATTTTAGTGGCAAAGGGATATTTTAATCGCATCACACATTAAAATTTAAATAAAAATTTCACCGATTTTACGAAAGCTTAAATATTTAAACCCCATTTTCTCAAAAGTAACTTAAGTGCACTTACAGCCCTTTACTTATGACCCCCTCAATTTAAATGCACTCTCTATATTGTATGATAACATCAATAATTAATATGATAAATAAAGTAGACATTACATAACGAACATAGCCGCCTGAAAAGTTGAGTTTTTAAAAAAAAATGTTACTACTCTACTGTATTTTGATAAATTCCGTAAAAGTGATGATGTTATGTTTTATTTAACGACGCTCGCAACTGCAGAGGTTATATCAGCGTTGCCGGATGTGCCGGAATTTTGTCCCGCAGGAGTTCTTTTACATGCCAGTAAATCTACTGACATGAGCCTGTCACATTTAACCACACTTAAATGCCATCGACCTGGCCCGGGATCGAACCCGCAACCTTGGGCATAGAAGGCCAGCGCTATACCAACTCGCCAACCAGGTCGACTAAAAGTGATGATCAAACTGAAAATCGGAATATCTTATTTCCCTACAACATAAATGGATACACTACTTTTCTCTCCTCCTATACCTAGTAAAATTATTTGTTTACATATTGCGCTAGTAACATCAAACTCCTGTAATGGAAGGGGGCAACAGTGTTTCCGAGTATATCCAGGTTAATGTTAAAAATGTTGGTAAAAATAAAGTGATGTCCCTGTAGCTGAATATTTATTAAGACATGAATAGTAATGCGTGGGGCGACAGCCCATGAAGGGCTAAAGTCAACCAGCAGCTTGCTGGCCTCACGTTCACATTCCTGGGTAGAGCAAGCCCCTACAGTGTCGGCTGCGCGAAACGAGGAAACCGGGGCAAATTGAACGCTGCGCTTGCCGCCATGTTGATGGAGAGCAGACGCATAATAGCAGTACGTAAATCACACAATTTAACGCTGTGATGATCTAAAATTGACAGATTATGTCCATTTTCGATGGTAATAAATTAAAATTAGTCTTGAACTATATACGTCAACTTCCAATGAGATTACCACGCATTTAAATTGTGATAAATTAAAATTGTTGTTGCATTATACAGGGTGATTCAGACCACCTTTGACAGTCATTTATTTCGGAAACTAGTGCATTAAAATTTTCGAGACAAAAATATTTATCACTAAAGCACATGTGAACTTTCACTTGAGCTTGATTTCATCACTGAGCCCTAACCGGAAGTGAGTCAGTGGCGTATTACTTTAAAATTTCAAATATGAGTCGTGGTCAAATAGGGTACCATTTGATAGAGCTCTTCAAAACAAACAACTTTCATAGGTAACGTTTTTATCAATTCCTATTCTTTCAATGAGAAAACGTACAAAAAGATGGCATTAATACTGGGAAATGTTACGAGAAGAAAATGTAAACTAGGTAAGTACATTTAATGTTGACATAGGCTAGTACATACGCACAATTACCTGGCTGAGTGTAGACCTGGTGGCCGGCAGCACCGTCGAGGGGTGAATACAAGTAAACTATACCCCTTCCCCTTTGCTCGCTCAGCAGTGTTTCCTTTAGTCACCGCAATACAGTGTCTACGGCCAGGTCTACATGTACACTGCACTTAGCCAGGCAATAAGCTCAGGTGGCCTTGCGCAACAATGTACAATAAGAAGGAAATGTTTTGTTTTCTCTGTACCTACGTACGTGCATTTTTCTAGTTTTGCAATTACTTTTGTGACTAATAAAATAAGGTAGTCTAGCTTCTTTTGTATTGTTTTATAATCTACGACATAATTCAGTATTTCATGTATATTATTGAAACTGCGTTGATGATAAACGTTTAATGGAACACTCTAATGTAAACTTGGTAGAGTGGAAGAGAAGGCCTTATAGCCTTAACTCTGCTACGCAAAATAAAACTGCTGCTGCTGCATTCAATTACATTCAATACCTTGAGTAATGTTCTGCCGTCTGTATATTAGTTATGAACTGTGTATTGAGAAACAGGGCCTCCATTTTGAACAAAATCTGTAAAGGAATGTGTAGTCAAATGGAACGTACCAAAACAGTAACATGAAGTTATAAATAAAATAGTATGAAAAACTTCGATATTCAGTTATTATTCCTAATTAATAATTGCTCAATATTTGATTTACCACATATATAATATGATAGGTCCATACATAGTGTTCCGCCTATATACTGCGACAATGTAGAAACGTTTTACAAAATATTGTTGATATAGCAGGAGATTAATAACAATATTAGTACAGAGATAACGCCACAGAAAATATAATAATAAAACGAATAATCGTGCTGCACAACTGTTACAGACACAAAGATTGATACACTAATTATTAGAGATTATTATTATTACTAGAAAAGTTGATACGGTTCTTGCATTACCGTGATTGTGTTCTCCGTTTATAATAATTACATTTACATCCAATAACATCTATCAGATGTGGCAAAAACAAAATCAATCCTGTGTGGGGGGGGAAACATTTATCTACAACATTGATATTACATTTTAAAGCAAGTTTTGGAGAGGTTAGTTAAACACTGCTAAGTTTTGAAATAATAAACATCTATGATGTTACTATACAGTTCATCACTGTAACAAGAACGAATGTCTAACGCTCGGCTGATACCGTTCGAGGATTTATCGCTCGTGACAATTTTACCCATCATGCATGTGCGCTACCTATCGGTTTATGCTATGAACTACTTGGCGCTCGAGCGAAAACGTCCGACGCAGATCTCTGTTGTGTATATACATATTCATTCCCCTTATGTCATGGTACTGATTTTGATTATATGTAATTTTCTACTTTATTTTGTATTGTCCTTATATTATGTAACTAATCTTGACTATTTGTGATTTTCTACTATACCTATTTTTAAAATAATTACCTAAAAGTTAAGACTGATTACAAATACCTCCTACGCACTACAAACAGATGCGGTCCTGTGGCATTGCCAGCACGATCTCCTGACTTGAATGTTTGGATTTCTATCTTTGGGGACTGTTAAAAAACTATTCGATCATCTGTCGCAACTCATGCAGATCGTCTATCAAGATCGTTCTACAACAAGAGATGACATTGAAACAGCGAATCCGAGAGACCTTCCAGTCACTTGACCACGCCGAAGTGTTAGGAGTCACTGACAGTGTTAGAAGAAGAGTACGGGTGTGTGCTGCTCAGAACGGCAGACAGTTTGAACATTTATAAAAATTAATGGAATTGTCCAGTCTTTCAGTAACATCTGCAAATATTAATTGTCTTGTTTAAATTTTCGTATTGTAACATTTCTCAATATTGATGGCATTGTCTTTTCGTACGTTTTCTCATTTAAAGAATAGAAATTGAAAAAAAAAAACATTGCCTATGAAAGTTGTTTGTTTTGAAGAGCTCTATCAAATGGTACCATATTTGACCACGACTGCCATTTGAAATTTTAAAGTACTACGCCACTGACCCTACTTCCTGTTAAGACTGACTGATGAAATCAAGCTCAAGTAAAAGTTCACATGTGCTTTAGTTACAAATATTTTTGTCTCGAAAATTTTAATGCACTAGTTTCCGAAATAAATTACTGTTACGTGTGGTCCGAATCACCCATTGTCTTTTCGTACGTTTTCTCAATAAAAGAGTAGGAATTATAAAAACGTTTCCTATGAAAGTTGTTTGTTTTGAAGAGCTCTATCAAATGGTACCATATGTGATCACGACTCCCATTTGAAATTTTAAAATAATACGCCACTGACCCTACTTCCTGTTAAGGCTGATTGATGAAATCAAGCTCAAGTGAAAGTTCACATGTGGTTTAGGAATAAATATTTTTGTCTCGAAAATTTTAATGCTCTAGTTTCCGAAATAAATTACTGTTACGGGTGATCTGAATCACCCTGTATAAAACAACTTTAAAAAATGAGATTACCCAATTTACAGGGTGTCCAGCGCACACCTTGAACATCCGCAATATACGCCCCTGATATTACATATATGTTTTTAGTCATGTATAGGGTAAAGGTCGATAATATTGCGATATGAATAATATTGTGTTAGTTCTTTTTGAGAATTTATTACAATTTTATTGAGTGAGAGGAAAATAGATTTTTTTTTGCGTCAACATATTAAGGGAATGTTCGTGGACAAGTTTCTGCACGAAACTGGACGTTTTCTCACTCAGTAAAATTGTAATAAATTCTGAAAAAGGACTATCACAATATTACTCGTATTACAATATTTACAACGTTTACTCTATGTAATAAGTACAATATTTTTAATAATTTTGTCACAATAGAACTATTTTATAACCAAAAATACACAAAGATCTGCGTTTGAAATATTCTTGTAAGAGCACTTTTCGCTGTAACAAACAATAATTTGAGAATTGAAAATATATTTTCTTAACTTAATTCGCTGTTCTGAGTACATACATAACAAATATATTTGTTATTTTATAATAACGATCTTTCATATAATAGTACATTATGCAACGAGCCTATAATGATAGTAATTAAGAATCGAGTAT
The DNA here is from genome assembly GCF_040183065.1 of Periplaneta americana. NCBI lineage: Eukaryota > Metazoa > Arthropoda > Insecta > Blattodea > Blattidae > Periplaneta > Periplaneta americana. The sequence continues at coordinate 165,393,180 of NC_091131.1, forward strand.
GGATATTTATGAAACGAGCGCAAGCGAGTTTCATAATTTTCATACGAGCTTCTTAATTACCATTATAGGCGAGTTTCATACGACTTTTTATGCTCGACCATATTTCTAACTTGAAATTACCGGTATTCAGATGTATACATTTTATTTGTATCTGACAAGATCGGAAGTGACCTTGTTCTAGGTCGTGAATTGTGAGATATGCGCAGACGCGAAAGTATTGATTTTTTCCGAGGAACAATAATGTCATTGACCTTGACGTAGTCCCGTTAAACTCGATAATATTATAATATTATAACCTTGATTATTGAATTCGACATTGAAAAACGAGATGACAAATAGAATTTATTTGAATATTATTTACAATTAACGCTAATTATTATAGTAACCAGGGGCGTATTTTGCGGGCTACCGGCCCAACTGTAATTTCAATGACGAAGTCATCAAAGTATTTTCGTCCCAATCAAGACGTCTGGAATTCGCATATAAATAGGTAAGGAATTTTATTATAGGGATTTTAAAATATATTTTGCGTAATAATAGGGTCAGCGGTAGCCCAGACCCTTAAACCAGTATACGCCACTGAATTAGTAACAGAATATAACCTTCTGCGACAGTATTGGATTTCCAGCCTCCGTGACTTTTCGCTAATTCTCTTTCGATTGCATATCCGAGAATAATCGATACTTGCGGTTTTATAACGGTACAAAGCTGACTTGTCATTGGCTGAACACATGTAAGCTGAGTTATCATTGGCCGAAGACCTGTACTTTAATGAGTAGGTGTACTTTAATGACATGCATTAAAGGACTGCTACCAGATGTATAATTAGTACATTTCGGCATGGTCGAGCATAAACAAATTAAAAGGTATTGGAAGTTTATACTTAAAAATTCTTGTAACAACGTTTCACTGAAACAAATAACCACTTATAAAAATATTTTCAGTTCTTATTCTACTGGTTTTGCATTGTTTTATTAGAAAGGAAAAAAAAAAATACTAAAATAAAATGCTTTCTACATACACAACAAAATTAACAACGATTATACTTGGCTTGGCTCTACATATGCGCACACACATTTGCGCACGCTTTGGCGTCCTATACTATGATTGTCCTCGCCCGACAGGTTGCCACGGTCGCATTCGTAAATCTTGGGCCGTGAGCCATCCTGCCTCAGCTCCTCAAGGACGAGCCAGGTCTCATCCACACACGAAGTACGTATAAAGCCCTTCCTATATCAGCATCGGAAACTCGTATTACCCCCAGGACTTCACCCCAGCCTATTTCACTGTTGAAAATGATATATGAAATCAGGAGAAGGTGAAGAATGTTGGTAGAATGATGACGGAGACGGAAGTACCCCGAGTAAAGGCTGGTCCACAATAAACCGGAAAAGAGAATCGGAACGAAAACGAAAACGGTAAAACTGTTAAAATGTATACATTTACATGTGAGTATTCACAATTAACGAAAATCTTGCCGGATCCCGGGATCGGGAACGGAGAGTTGGCCAAGTTTCAACTTTGGCGTTCACGTTTCCGATCACAGCCCACTAGATTCATTCTATTGCCATCTAAAAGCTATTTTGTCGTCGTATATTTTGTAGCAAGAAGACCGTGACATAACCTATGCATTATTTTGTTCTGTGCTGTGCATCATGGAGCAAATTTTATTTGATGAGATTCTAATATTGAGTGTTGAGGAAAATCCTCACGTTTACGATAAGCGGCACGCCTCGTATAAATAAGAGAAAATGAAGGAGAATACGTGGCTTTCAATAGCTGCATCTTTGAACACCGATCATAAGTGAATCATATTTTATTACTGTATTGTTGTATTACACACTACATATTCATGCTTCAATTCAATAACTACTGTTGTGTTCATTTTTGTTCTATTACAAATGTTTCTTCTCTAATTATTTTACGTTATGGTGGACTTAAAATAGGTTGTGATAATAAAGATGCATGAGCATATTTATAGTACCGTACCTATGGAAATGTTTCAGTTGAAATTTCGAAGTTGGTTAACCTGTGTTTATGTTGGCTGCCTTGTACTCATGAGAGAACGCCATTGGTCAATTATACACAAATAACATCAGAATGCGTAATATCGACTTTACATATCGTTATTGACATGCATATCGATATGCATAGTCGTCTACGTTCTCGGTTTATTGTGAATCAAAAATTTTCATATTCACTTCCTCTGCTTCTCGTTTTAATTCTGGTTCTCGTTCCCGGTTTGTTGTGAACCAGCCTTAAATCCCTTTGCAATGTCAAAAACAAATTCTATCACGTCCTGGTCGAGGATCGAACCCTGGTTGCCTAGATATAGAAGAGCAGCACGGTAGTACGTGAGCCATAATATACTTATTTTCAAAATAAAGGACACATACGAAGAATAAAACAGCAATGATTAGTGTTCAAGACCTCTGAGCTGTAAATGGTATTCATTCACCAGCGCTCAACAGAACTTCAGAAAAGACTAATGCAACAACTTCCGTGATAGATAAAATCTAACTTGGCGCGTCACTTCAATTTAATAATGTTGCCAACACGCTAGTAACTAAATCCCGGGTACGATAATGGTAACAATGAAAATAGAGATATGAACGAAGGCATTGTTGGAGCAAGAGCAAGTATAATGAAGTAATAACAGAAAAATTGAAATTTTTAGATTTTATCTAATAGTGCGAGCGATCGAGGGTTATGGAAAAATCAACTACTTGACATGAACACCATACATTTTTCAAATCTTGCCTCTGTGAGCATGTTTGACAATAATAAATTAATAAACAAACATAATCGCCATGAAATAAAACCGCAAGGAATGTACAGTGTGTAGGCCTACATATATTCTAAATTAACACAAATATATATTGTGAGAGATAGGGTTGGAAGTAAATCCCGAAAAGACAAAGTATATGATTATATCTCGTGATCAAAATATTGTACGAAATGGAACTATAAAAGTTGGAGATTTATCCTTCGAAGAGGTGGAAAAATTCAAATATCTTGGAGCAACAGTAACAAATATAAATGACACTCGGGAGGAAATTAAACGCAGAATAAATATGGGAAATGCCTGTTATTATTCGGTTGAGAAGCTTTTGTCATCTAGTCTGCTGTCAAAAAATCATCTGAAAGCTGGAATTTATAAAACAGTTATATTACCGGTTGATCTGTATGACTGTGAAGCTTGGACTCTCACTTTGAGAGAGGAACAGAGATTGAGGGTTTTTGACAATAAGGTTCTTAGGAAAATATTTGGGGCTACAAGGGATGAAGTTACAGGAGAATGGAGAAAGTTACACAACGCAGAGCTGCACGCATTGCATCCTTCACCTGACATAATTAGGAACATTAAATCCAGACGTTTGAGATGGGCAGGGCATGTAGTACGTATGGGCGAATCCAGAAATGCATATAGAGTGTTAGTTGGGAGGCCAGAGGGGAAAAGACCTTTGGGGAGGCCGAGACGTAGGTAGGAAGATACTATTAAAATGGATTTGAGGGAGGTGGGATATAATGATAGAGACTGGATTAATCTTGCTCAAGATAGGGACCAATGGCGGGCTTATGTGAGGGCGGCAATGAACCTCCGAGTTCCTTAAAAGCCAGTAAGTATATACAGAGTGTTTCAAAAATACGGGGCATAATTTCAGGTATGTATTTCCCACATGTAGACAATCAAAATAGTCCATTACAACATGTGACCGGAAATGCTTTATTTCCGAGTTATGGCCTTCACAACATTGAAATTCACCGGAACGTTTTTCTTTCCGCAGGTCGTTGCCGTCAAAGGAGACATTAAGAGGGCACTGTGACAGTTCATTCCGAGGCGAAGGTTACATTCAGTGTTGTTTAGGCGTTAGACTGTGCGACATATATCCAAATCAAGAGCTGGCAGAGATACACTTCATGTACGGTAAGGCGGACGGCAATGCTGCGCTGGCTCGTCGCTTGTACCAGGAGAGGTACCCACAGCGACAATGTCCTGATCGAAAGACATTTGTACGTCTCCATTACCGTCTGTGCGAATATGGAAAATTTAACTCTCCTGGTTTGGGAAGGGGACGACCAAGATCTACAACTCCAGAAGTACGGCAGGAGATTCTGGAGGCTGTGAACATGACTCCTTCTATCAGCACACGTAGGGTAGCGTTGCAAGTCAATGTTCCTCATACGACTGTCTGGAGACTGTTGAAAGAGTATCAATTGTATCCTTATCATTTGCAACGTGTACAGGCCCTGTCACCAGCAGATTACCCTGCACGAGTTAGGTTCTGTCAGTGGTTCTTGCAGCAGTGTGGTGTAAATCCCAACTTTCCTGCCTTATATTATTTACAGATGAAGCACAGTTCACATGAGATGGCATAACAAATTTCCGCAATCGGCATGTATGGGTGTATGAAAACCCACGTGCAACTGTTCCATCTCATCACCAGGTGCGGTTCTCCCTCAACATGTGGGCCGGTATCATTGGTGATCGATTAGTTGGACCCCATGTACTTGTAAACAGACTTACGGGGCAGGCGTACACAAACTTCCTGGAAAACACCATACCTCATGTTTTAGAAGACACTCCACTGATCAATCGTCAACACATTCACTTCTTGCATGATGGCGCTCCTGCACACTTCAGTCGTACGGCTCGCCGGTACTTGGATCGAAGGTTTCCTGATCGATGGATAGGTAGAGGTGGCCCAATTGCTTGGCCTCCACGCTCACCTGATCTGAACCCTCTCGATTTCTACTTGTGGGGCCATTTAAAATCATTGGTTTATTCGTCTCCGGTGCCTGATTTGGAATCCCTTCGGAATCGAATTGTGGCATGTTCTGAGGACATACGCAATACTCCTGGAGTTTGGGATCGTGTTTTCACGTCAATGAGACATCGATGTGAGGTCTGTATTCAAGCAGGAGGTGGACATTTTGAACATCTTCTGTAATGACAACGACCTGCGGAAAGAAAAACGTTCCGGTGAATTTCAATGTTGTGAAGGCCATAACTCGGAAATGAAGCATTTCCGGACACATGTTGTAATGAACTATTTTGATTGTCTACATGTGGGAAATACATACCCGTATTTTTGAAACACTCTGTATATCAGAGATCCGCGGCGATGTTTGCAGTTTTTTGTTAGCAAGCAGCTTTTCAATTCGCGGAGCTTTTGTTTTAGTACCAGCCAATCGCAAACATGCTTTCAGTGTTCATCACTTAGTTGGCTTCTGTGACGTGACTTTGTAAACTTCATTAAAGGAAACAGTGTTTCGCATATGTAGGTTGTCCCGAACATGCGCAACGTTCTTGCAACGAGATTGTGCAGTTTAGGAAACCTTTCTCTTGGAAAAAAAGTATAGAAATGGTTAATACTTTTTTTGTTTTGATACTTATCCTTTAGCTCAATATCGCTTTGTAAATCAAGTATTTCTAATTGTGGTTCAGCAGGAATATCCAGGACACTCACTGAAAAAGGTGTTGCAAATATCTGAAATTGTTGTTCAAGTTCTCTCATATCCTGAAATCTACGTTCCAAGTCTTCGCACAATTGTTGCATTATTCTTATATATTCTTTCAAGGCTTCTAACAGGTTTCCCATGTACATCCATAAATAACGCAATTTCATTCCTAAGTGGGAGAAAACGTTCCAGAACTTTTCCTCGACTTAACCACCTTACCTCGGTATGGCAGAGTAAATCCCCATACTCACTGTTAATATCATCCAATAGTGCCCTGAACTCCTTGTGATTAAGTCCTTTAGACTTATGAAATTAATTGTTCGCACAACAACATCCATTACATTGCTAAGGTTCATGTTTTAGCACATAAATATTCCTGGTGCAAAATGCAGTGCACCGGTGCCCCCAAGCGACCTCGATAGGTTCCACCACTGATAGACTGCAGTGTACAAGTGTACTGCCCGCAGTGGAAGCCCTAAGCAGGCCTGAACGCCCTCTCGCGATCTTGACTCGACCTGGCGGAGCCTGGCATGGAGGCAGGGCACCCTTGACGAATAGATTGTGTTACAGAAATATTGGAAGTTAGGCAGCCATTGGTTTGTGAGGAAGAAAGCGTATCGGTGTAGAAACATCGCACATAGTCTATCATTTTTTCACTTACTGTACACCATGCCATCTCACAACTTCATATACAGTAAATACTTATGTTGAACGCTGTCAAATGCACGATGGAAATCTAAGGACACAAAGACAGCTGTTTTACTGGCACAATTACAGTGTGCTACTACAACTCTCAAATATAGATCGTCCATTGACGCCACAACTATGCGCAGGATGAATTAGTTTTGGTAAGAACTACTTAAGACGATTCGTCAGGACACGATCCAGGAGCTTATAATCATAATTAAGGAGGGTGATAGGACGATAATCACTACGTTCTTCTTTTTTTTTCCTTTCTTTGGAATTAGTACGACGATGCCTTGTTTTTTGTGATGTACAGGGACATCATTTTATTTTTACTTCACTTTTTATTGTACCTGAGTTTTTGAATATACTTCGCTCCCACCCCTTCTACTAGTAAACTTCCAACCGTTCACGACACAGAGCCGAGGGCGCGTACGCAGTACTGAGTTAGTGAGTACAGTACGTTCCAGAAATATGTTCGCGTTTTCCAGTGACGAAAGAGCTTTCAATATTGAATCATATTTTCGTACAGGTACTGTCGTCCGTTTCCCTATGTCGCATCCCCGTTTCCCCCACCTGCTTCTGTTCGCCCCTTTGTAAAGTCTAGTACCTGGGCTGTCTTAGCTCTTTTCTGAAAACATTAATTTCTGTTAGGAATTGGACGTCTACGTAATATTATTCAAGTGTTTAAAATAACTTAAATAAAAGGGCCTCCTTAAGTAATTAACTGTCACGTGAGTTCCCCCCCCCCTTTCTACAACCCTGCGACAAAACCACTTGAACGGACAGTAGATAGCATTTTTGAGTGATTTTATCTTTTCGGATCGGGCAGAAGTGAAGATTGAATTTACAGTACGTAAGGTACTCTTTTATAGAGTAGGTACAGAATTATTTCAACATGAGTTACTCGTACGAAGGACGAAACTGGTAATTGGAATTAGGTACAATAGTCTATAGTGCGATAATATGCACAAAAGAACTGAAGCCTGTATCGAAATGAACGGCCGCCATTTTCTAAAATGTGTTTAAATATCAATATTATAATTATTTTTCAATTTAACTTCATTCACTATATAGTACGCTAATGTGCTGTAACAGTACAATATACACTGCATAATTAATACTTCCGAATGGATAGCTCAATTCGTGTGTAAAACACTAAGTGTTAATACAGTACTGTATTTTGATTAAACAAAAACCTAATGAAAATTATCAAACTCAAAATTGCGGTATTTCCTAGTTTACATAAATGGATGAACCACTTTTCTTCCCTCCTATACCTAGTAAAGTGATTTGTATTTTACGCCAGTATCATCGAACTCCGTCGTGGAAGGGGTAGCAAACGGTGTTTCCTGTTTCAATCGTTAATAGAAAGGTATAGCCAGGTTAATATTAAAAATGTTAGTAAAAATAAAAAGATGTCCCTGTACATAAACGGCCTCTTTGTATTTTTTTTTATTTTAGTAGGTTATTTTACGACGCTTTATCAACAGCTTAGGTTATTTAGCGTCTGAATGAGATGAAGGTGAAAATGCGGGTGAAATGATTCCGGGGTCCAGCACCGATAGTTACCCAGCATTTGCTCGTAACAGGTTGAGGGAAAACCCGGAAAAAACCTCAACCAGGTAACTTGCCTCGATCGGGAATCGAACCCGGGCCACCTGGTTTCGCGGCCAGACGTGCTAACCGTTACTCCACAGGTGTGGACGCCTCTTTGTAAAATAACATTATACACATTAGTAAGTTATTGACTTATGCATTCCCAAAACACATATTAAATTTCTCCTTTCTGATCGGCAACTCTAATGTAGTATTGTCCTGTGCATCCAATCGCATCGGACTAGGTAAACTGAATGAAGTAAACTATAATTATGTGTAGAGTTATCTTGAAATATCTCTGTATAATATTCTTTAAAGGACCTAGCGATATCAGGGGCCTGTTTCTCAAAAATACTAGTTTAACAGTTCACCAGTTACTAGTTACCAGAGTATATTTCACCAGCTCTAGTAGATTCTGTTTCTCAAACTATTTCACCAGTCTATTAACTTGTGACAATGTTTCACTAGTCACATGATCTCTTTCACTAGTCAGCTGATTGAGTTCATTTGTTTATAGCCATTGGTAGGTATTGTTATTTGAGGTTAGAAGGCTAAGTTGTTTGTGTTTTGGTTCTTACTTCTCTCTTTTCTTGAAATTCCATCAATTGAAAGCAAATTAACTATACTCAATATGATTAATGAATCAAAGGATATATTGTTTGGTGCTTTTTCAAGCATAGTAACAAAAAATGATAAAGTAAACGAATGGACAAAAAGTGTTGTAATGTGTGGGGTATCGAACTGATATCTCAGAACAAAGCTTATGCATACGTTAGGGACACTTACTGGCCCAACATTAAGAAAGTAATTTTGATAAGTAGGCTACCGATTCAGGTTCACAGTATCGTAATATGAACATATGATGTAGCTAGTGGGTCTACTGCCGACATGAATGCCACTTATGACTTGATGAAAAATTCGCTAATTTTTTTTCAGTTTTATATTTAATCTAGTCATAAATTATTGTCGTTTTATATTTAATTTGTAGGCTAAAGTTGACAATGCCAGAAAAACTGGCAGTGGAGGAGGAAAGCCAGTAAAAATTACTGCAGTTGATGAATTGGTATTATATTATTAGGAAAAAATTCTGCAAGTGTTGCTGGTCTAGGACAGAAAGACTAGACGACATTGGAAAATAATCAACATCCCGATTTGTAGAGCAATTTGTATTTGAAGCTTTGCTGATAATGCAAGCCTTCTATTTTTTTGTCTTGTTATGGCAGGTCCCACTATATTTAACAACTTTTCAAGCTTTTCAGTACTTTACCTAAACCGTTCATTATATTTAAACAATGCTCCCGTAAAGGAATAATAATTGTTCTTTCTCGATATAGTTTTAGCTCTTCTCACAACTTCTTCATCACTTCATTCGGAATCACCAAACCAGATATTAAAAGAAAATAACTACAATATTTTGTTTTGACTGAGAAAGGTTGTCACTGGTAACTGATAATGTAGAAATAATTAGTCTTTAGTAGGAATATTTCTGTTGAATACAAGTGTAATCAACTAGATTAGCATTTTGAGAAACAGAATCACTTATGAACTAGTGAAATCGACCAATATTACTAGTCTGTGAACTGGTAACTACTACTTTACCCTTGTAGTTTCTAGAAACACAGACTTGTACAATAAACTAATATTACTAGTGTACAGACTAGTATTACTAGTCCGTGAGTTTTGAGAAACAGGCCCCAGGTTGTGTATTCACTACTTGACCATTCTTGTTCTTAACGTGTGAAATCATACCACTTCGACGTCTCTGTGACATCTTGATGTTATGATATACGTAGATTGATGCGCTCGTTACTAATGTGATTCATATCTTTAGAACGAATTTGTAATCCCTGCATACGTTCCCTGTAAGTGCTGAGAATTTTAGCTTTATAGTAATGCATTTGCTTACGACGTTCCAGTGATGGTTGTGATTGTTTCTGAATATCATAGATACATCGAAAGTAGAAATTTAGCATGTTTTCTTGATCTCTATATGCAGAAAGGGAAACCTATTGCAGGAATTTTTAAATCTGTGTTTTCATATATAAATCCCACCAATCAGCTAAGTCTAATCCCCATATCCTTGGCTTCTGCCCCTATAGTGAGGCCCTTCGCAACATCCGTCACCATGCTGTCCGTTCTCTGCTGGCCGAGGCACTGAAGGAAGTAGGGTTTACAGTCCATCAAGAGGTGCAGGGACTAGCCACACAAGGAAGTGTTCGGCGAATTGATATCATTGCCATTAAGAACAACTCGGCATACATTCTCGATCCCACCATCAGATTTGAGACACATGCAGATCAACCGCATGAGGTGGACAGTGAAAAGAAACGGATCTATGAACTAACAATCCCGTTCTATAAAGATAAATATAGCCTGTCCCACATTGATGTAATAGGTCTGATGGTGGGAGCACGAGGTACCATACCCTCCTTCTTTGCTAACATATGTAAAAACCTGGGCCTAACACACAGCATTGTGAAGGAAATAGCCATTAGTGCCCTCAAAGGATCGGTTCAGATATTGAGAAATCATTTGTATGGGCGTGATAATGGAAATTCTAAGTTATCTTAACCGATGGCTGTTGACTGGTTTATATATCAATGCCAATAAATCCGTACTATTATTTTGTCTCGCGGTATATGGCATTCAAATCATTCTAACCTATCTGATGATATTTTTTCCCCTTTCTTTTTTTATTTTAGTAGGTTATTTTACGACGCTTTATCAACATCTAAGGTTATTTAGCGTCTGAATGAGGTGAAGGTGAAGGTGATAATGCCGGTGAAATGAGTCCGGGGTCCAACACCGAAAGTTACCCAGCATTTGCTCATATTGGGTTGAGGGAAAACCCCGGAAAAAACCTCAACCAGGTAACTTGCCCCGACCGGGAATCGAATCCGGGCCACCTGGTTTCGCGGCCAGACGCGCTGACCGTTACTCCACAGGTGTGGACTCCCCTTTCTTAACTGTAAATGAGCACAAACGCTACTTATAATCTTTTCGCTGTAAGAAAAATCCTAATGTAAACTATAGCACGTGACTGAAGTGAGGCTTCATTGGCCACTGTTTGGCGCCATAGATTCTCAGTACATGTTGCCGCCTACTGTTGTACATTCTGTTTCATGTTAAACATTTCCCGTTACTCGTCAAGTAGGCCTAACCTCACTACTAAGCATTCGTTTGCTTAGGAAACATTTACTTTATAATTACTCTAATTAAAATAACATAACTTATTTTATACATTTAAGACTATTTGTTTTTCTCCGCTTTTGAGAGGGTTTCCACTCTTATGTTTAATAACCACACACACCGAGGATGCAGAAGCCATACTTCAGTACCACGTGCTTACGGGAACAAGTACGAGCTCAAGTGACGCCAGCTTGTTACAAGAACAGACTACCTCGGTATTACTTTTGGTATTCATCCGCTTCATAGTACATAACAAAATATAAAAGTAGCTTTTCTTTTACATATCGTTTTACATATGAGTGAAGTTATATGTTTCATTGTATTTAACAACTAGAATTCAATTTTTTATTTTCAAATAATAAGATGATAGTTTCCAAATACGGACTATATTTTCCTGCGTCGTGTGAGTGTTTCGACTGGGAGCCAATCACGGGTATGACAGCCACGTGCTTGTGTTTACATTAGGATTTTTCTTATAGCAAAAACAATATAGGTGTAAATTTTTCTGACATTTTGTATATTCGATTCCCTAACCGTTTCAAATGTGTATAATTTTGCCTTTTAGGTGTGTTTCCAAATTATATATAATACGCTTTGTAAAATCTGGCAACCTTTTCATAAGGGAAGCTAAATTTATATTATATTATATTATCTATTTTGTCGAAGGAGCCATATCGACCAAAGGCACTTAAAAGTTTCAATAAAATCAGGCTTCTGAAGAACTGAAATGTTGAGTTTCCAGTAAGATGTCCGTTTTGGAATGAAGGCTACACAATGAAATATGCATTGCAATCTCTTCGTGGTCCGTAAAAAAGCCTGGTAAAACTTCTATGGACTGTATTCTGGACGTTATAGATTTCGTAGGATAGAATCTATCTAGTCTACAAGCAGAAACACTCGTGTAGAAAGTAAATTGCACATTTGTTCTCTTGGACATCCAGGCATCACTGAGTTGTAAATTTTGAATTAACAACTGAAGTGTGTTACTATAGGCATCCAACAAACAAGACTCAGTGCGCAGAAACCAGCGGGCGTGACTGTCTCGCGCAGATGACGTATGCTCCCTTTCGCAGTATGTTCTCCGTCTCCAATCACACCACCGACACTATGCGCATGCGCACGTATTATCTTCTTGTGCTGAACTGAACACGTGTTATTGCTACAGAGTCAGGGACTCACATAGCGTTTTATATTAAATATTAATATAATTTAATTTAAATATGAGGACAGTTCCAGTGAAGATAGGTATAGATTGTGACTTAGAAAGAAACTATGTTGACATCTTGTAATGTTATATTCACTTAATTGGTTATTGTTACAGCTGCTCCTTGAGTGCACATGTCCGCAACCGTAGCCGTTATAGCTATACCAGTAGCCGCTTATTAAAGAACCCGCCTACTGCAGGGGGTAAGAGGGGTATAGCATGCGCGCCGCGAGGAGTCTGAGCTGAGTTTTGCTTGTAGGATACCTATAGGACGAAATGTTCCAGTACAATCCTCCCTTCGCTGTACACAGTTAAAATCACCTCTAAGGATCAAATATTGAGGCAGTGACGGCAGTAAGTAAGGAATCTCTTTCCAAAAAAAGAAACAATTCCTTTCCGTATGTTTATTTGAGCCCGAGATATTATAAAATGTGTGATTTTGATACGTGTCACATACAGCCTACCTCGCCCGGATGGAAGTTTTTGAATGGATTGTAGTTCAATGCTTGGTTTAGTTAAAATAGCTGTTCCTAACGGGTAAGTTCCGATATTAAAGTAAGCATTATATTGTAAACACCAGAAAAAACTGAGTGACGTATTTCTTGTACAGGGACATCATTTTATTTTCACTTGCATTTTTATTGTACCTGCATTTCTGAAGGTACTTCACTCTCACCCCTTCACTAATGTCCTTGCTCCCGTCAGACACACAAACTTACGGCCGCTGTTGCATTCGAAGTCTTCAAGCAGTGAAGTAAACACTGCAGTGTATAGTGTGTTTCATAAATATGATTCCGTTTTCTATAGAAGAAAGAACCTATATTAATAATATCGTACTAAAAAATTATATTCAAGAAACGATTAATTCAATTTCAGAGAATATGCTTCAAAATGTTTTTAATAATATGCATAAAAGAATTGAAGCCTGCATTGTAATGAACGGCAACCATTTTCAGCAACTTGTTTAAAAATTCAGATTAGCTTTTTTTGAATTGAGGTGACTAGAAGCAAAGGAATGCTAGTGACATTTGTAATAACATGAGTTAAGTGCATCCAGTGTAAGCAAAAGTATCTAAAATTTTAGTAGCAAATGGATATTTTAATCGCATCACACATTAAAATTTAAATAAAAAATTTCACCGATTTTACGAAAGCTTAAATATTTAAACCCCATTTTCTCAAAAGTAACTTAAGTGCACTTATAGCCCTTTACTTATGACCCCCTCAATTTAAATGCACTCTTTATATTGTATGATAACATCAATAATTAATATGCTAAATAAAGTAGACATTACATAACGAACATAGCCGCCTGAAAAGTTGAGTTTTTGAAAAAAAAAATGTTACTACTCCACTGTATTTTGATAAATTCCGTAAAAGTGATGATCAAACTGAAAATCGTAATATCGTATTTCCCTACAACATAAATGGATACACTACTTTTCTCTCCTATACCTAGTGAAATGATTCCTTTACATATTGCACTAGTAACACCAAACTCCTGTAATGGAAGGGGGAAACAGTGTTTCCAAGTATAGCCAGGTTAATGTTAAAAATGTTGGTAAAAATAAAGTGATGTCCCTGTATAAATAGAATGTCGATATCATGTGCTTTTAGAAAATTATTGAGAGCATAGATTTTGGTTGGCGAAAAGCTATAATTGTGAATTCTACAAGTTTTCTCAAAACTCGACAAATGCTCACTATGAGACCAAGTTCTTGTATTAATTTTATCATTTTTATTATTGTTCTATTACTTCTAACGCTGAAATGACTTTAATAAACAAGTAAATAATGTACAATATTGTTACATAGCGTAATAATCAACAAACAATTAAATATATGTATACGACCTGACGCGGAGTAGCTCACCGCGTTAGTGAAACAGAGCTACCCTCTAGCAGGAGGCCTTTGCCCTTCAAGGGACACATTAGGCTATTATTATTATTATTATTATTATTATTATTATTATTATTATTATTCTGAACTATTAATTAAAGAACATAATTTGCAGTTTTAACTAAATAAACATGCAATTAAACTGAAATTAAAATTACTGCAGGATATCTTGATAAGATTGCAGACATCTTCTTTCTTTCCCTTGCTTACCATGTTCTTCTTCGGCATCACTGGAGATTCTTTCATGATTTTTTAGATATCTTGTTTCCTCTGCAGCACTCCTATCTCTATCCTGTCGCCAAAGTATGTACTGCTTACTGATGTAGTGACTGTCCTTGAGATTTTTTGTAACATAAGACACTCTTCTTCAGACTGACTAAATAGAATAAACGATTGCGCAATAGCCAACAAAATGAAAATAAATTCTCTAAAGAGCAAAGCCATCAGCTTTACAAGGAAAAGAAATAAAATAGTCGCATCGTATACGTTAGGGGGTGAAACCATTCCGGAAGTTAACAAATGTAAATACCTCAGAATAACATTTAGCAGCGATCTCGGCTGGGGGGAACACGTTACGGACACAGCGGGAAAAGCATGGAGAGCGTTACACTTTGTGATGAGGGTACTAAGAAAAGGCTCTGATAAATCCAAAGAGATTGCATATAAATCACTAGTACGTCCAGTTAAGGAATATGGTGCTGCATGTTGGGATCCTTACAGATTAGAACATATTAAGACACTGGAAAAGATCAGTGGCGTATACTGGTTAAAGGGTTTGGGCTACCGCTGACCCTATTATTACACAAAATATATCTAACAATTACTTTAATTTTAATTACTATGGTAAAACTAATAATACAAAATTATTACATTATGTTATATTATAAACTTTTTCCTTTGTAATTTCCTTGGGCTACCGCCGGTAGCCCCGGTAGCCCGCAAAATACGCCCCTGGAAAAGATTCAAAAACGGGCTCTCAAGTGTTGTCGGAAAAATTCACCATTAAATGGGACACACTCACGGACAGGAGAACGCTAATTCGATTATGCGCACTGTTCAAAACATACAGAGGTGAGCCTGCCTGGAGAGAAATAAAAAATAGGTTGCAGCCGCCAAATTACTCTTCAAGGAACGACCACTCATATAAATTGAGGGAAAGAAGACAGAGGACGGACACTGGAAAGTTTTCTTTTCTCAATCGTACTATTAGGGACTGGAATGCTTTACCTGCAGACTTACTAAAGGCTTTACCAACAACCAAAAACGTATTTAAAAATAGGCTTAAGGACTTTACTAATAGACGATAATTATAAACAGTATGTAAAGGATGTAAATGATATTTTGTTATTGAAGTGTTGTATCAGTGAAGAATTATGTTGTGTCAGTGAAGTGTGTTGTGTCAGTGAAACGTGTTCCTGTCAGGGAAGCTTTATAGTTTATAGTGGCAGTGCAAAGTACTTGAACAGTGAAATGTTTTTGAAGTGTTAGTGAAATCAGGATAGAATCAGTGAAATGTGTCGTAGTTCCAGTGCAGTGAGTGAGTTGACAGCGAAATGAGTGTAATATGGAAATGTACTTGTGCAGATATGAAAATATCATACTTGTGGGTTTTAGTTCGAACTTAGATTTAAGATACAAATTAGATTTATTTTAAATGTTATTTTAAGTGATCGTGCTTCCTTTAATTTAGGATATTCCCTATTATTATTATTATTATTATTATTATTATTATTATTATTATTATTATTATTATTATTATAAATTAAGTTATTGTTAGTATTAATTATTTGTATTAATTATTGGTATTATTAACTGTATTTTTAATTAATAAGTTTATTATTGTCATTATTGAGTGTAATTAGTTACCACTGTTACACCGGGTATATACTCATTGCAGTGTGAATAAATACATACATACGTTGGTTAGTCATTTTGAATGGGAGCTTAGAGGGAATAACCATATGTGATCTGGACTTTAAATCTCTCACTTGCCAGCCTACATTCAGTATTTTCACTTCTCTACGTTTTGGCGATGAAATGTTCATATAATGTAGAACAAATTTATTTTGATCAATTTGGTTAAGAGCCATTACTCTGTGATTAAATTACTGATATCTTCATAGGTTAAATCTACAGCTTTACACTCCCTCTTTCCTTTAGCAGTTTTATTTACATTTTCTATCTTGAAGTCCATGTGAGCAAATAGTTTGAGGCTCGTAATTGTTTATTCTAAACTCTTTCCTTTGCTTCTTTAACCTCAATCTACATTTTCGGCCACCACACAGTTCTGTGATTTGTGATAATATCACAGTCTACTATATACAGTCGCGAAGCTTGAGGTGTTTTTTTTTTTGCAAATCTCGTGATAAAGCGCTCCAAGCGGTTAGCAACTAGAAACAATAGACTGTCCATGGTCGACTTTGGACTGTGTCATTTCTATCGAGTGTTAGCTCGTTGCGTATTTCACATTGATGCTTGTGAAATGTTCGTTATTGGTTGTAATGAAAATGTTAATGGCTAAAATATAATGTAATAATTGTAATAATAATATGGGAGAAGGAGGAGACGTTTGTAGTGCTATAAATTGTAGCAACAGTAAGAGAAAGAGGCCAGAGTTATCCTTTGTCCGATTTCCGAAAAATTCAGAAAGGTTCCTGGGTTTCCATAAGAATGCTGTGCAGAAACAAAACTCTTAATTTTGAAGTTCTTTGTGACTGTTAGAATACATTATATCCTTAAATTTCACAATGAAATGTTTCAGTCTAACCGAAAAGACATTAGATACCGGTTAAAATTCCGTCACTTAGGCAGCTAAATTTCCAGAGAAATAAAGGTTAGGTCTACTTTTTTTTTCAGAGGATATATGTTTAATTGTAGCAATTAATTTCGTTATTATTTTTATGTGTTATTTTACTAAAGACGTAGAAAAATTAAGTTCGTTTTAATGAAATTTATTGATCACGTTTTATTTTCAATTCAGGTGGGATTATTATTGCTTAGGCCTATTTTTTTCAAAGGATATGTTTTTAATTATAGCTGTTAATTTTGTTGTTATTTTTATTTGTTGCTTTACTAGAGACGTAGAAAAAGTCTGTTACAATAAAATTTATTGATCACGTTTTATTTCCAATTCTGGTGTGATTATTATTGCTTAACCTCATCCCACTTTAACTACGTAAGCCTACACTACGAGTACCGGTACGCGTAAGTTACTCCATTAATTCATATTTCCATTATTATTGTTGTAAAGGGAAATGCAAATTAATATTTATTGGTTTCATAGTTAATTATCGATATAATCTTGAATGAGTGAAGCTATTATAGTAAATTTCAGTTCGTTTTGCACAAACAAAAATTATATTACTTATTTCTTGCATGTTTCTTCGAGTTTATGGTGGAATTTAATATACTTCATTAAAATAATAAATTAACTTTATGCATTTAATATTTCAATAATGGAAGGAAGGTGTTAATTTTTCCAAAAGAACACGACAACGAAAGTGTAACATATTTTGTCGTCTGCTAGGAGAGAGATCTGCGATGATGCGGCGATAGTAGCGATCCTAGTGGTTGGCAACTACCCATGTTTGCATTTTTACTACATATTGAGCTTCGCGACTGTATATAGTAGACTGTGATATTATCTTCTGATCCAGACATTTAGTATAATACGATGTTACACATCTTTAAAACAATTTAAAGTAAGCTACAATAAGTAAACCAAATTAATCTTGATTGCTCCTGGTACAACAATGAACTATAGATATAAATGCTATCCCAGACAGCGCACGTGTTCCTGGAAAGTGCTTGCGCAGCATAACATCTAGGCCTACTTATTCACGCTGCATTTATCGAGTTTGCTTTCTTTAAATTAAATCATTTATCAAGTTTTGAAAAAACCTATCAAGTTTAACATCCTCTACACGCTGCAAGTGTCGCGTTATGAAAAATGTGACTTCACAGTTGGATGCAGAGTAACGAAATTGTAGTGACATGATGTATAACTCAATTTCACAAAATTTTGCATTTATCGAGTTTTGAAAAAACTTCCATTTCCTCACGTCACATGAAGTTATTTGACGCTGCAGTATTGGTAGTCGGGATCTCGGGTGCAGACGTGTTGGTAAGAAACGATCTTTCCCTCATCTTCGCTTGGTGCAGGTCCTTTATCTTCAACCATTGGTTGTGGGTTGAGAACTTCACTTGTCGCACGAGGTGGAGTCATATTAGGCCTATCTCGTGTTTCCTGTGGACTACTTTTTACCAGTGGCGTGGGGTACTATTTGTCGGTGGGGAACAGGTCAAAAACAACACTAAATAATAATAATAATAATAATAATAATAATAATAATAATAATAATAATAATAATAATAATAATAATAATAATTTTTATTTATTTATTTATTTATTTAATGTGCTGTACAACAGCCAGGGGCCAATTACAGTTCAGCACAAATATAACAAAAAACATAAAACAAAAATAATTATTACACATAAATATAATTACAATTAATTACAATAATGACGATGAATGGATAACTAAGAATACTATGAGACAATGTTAATTGAGTATAATGCCTAAAATAATACATAAATGATAAATCGTTGCCAAGAGCAAACAAAGTCTATACATTGAAGGGATCGAATTCGCAGCCATGCATGTTTGCATTTTTAATGCATCTGGAGACTGGTGAAAGAAATTTCGAATTTCTAATATAGAAAAGTTTGTGGGCTCTCATATCTTTTGTTGGAATACGTAAGGTAATATTGTTTAAGAAAGAGTCACAGGATATATCACCTTTGAGGACTTTACAAAAGAACAGATAATCTAGCTCATGGCGTCTAGCATATAGATTTTGACAATTAAAATATTCACATTTTCTCTCATAACTATACCCGGAATTAATGGGCAAAAATCTGAATGAACATAAGGATATAAATTTCCTTTGTATATTTTCTAATTTAGCCAAGTCCGTAGTTGTAATCGAGTTCCAAACTACAGATGCATATTCGAGTTTCGATCGCACCAATGTATAGTATAGCATTAAGAGAGAATCGGGCGTGGAAAAAGAATAAGTTATTGACCGTATTATTCCTAGCATTCTGATTGCGTGATTGTAAATGTAATCAACGTGACTATGAAAATACAATTTACTGTCAAAGAATATTCCCAAATCTTTTACGCAATCCGTTCTGTTAATTAGTACATTATTTAGATAATAATTAAATTTCAGTGAAGAAGTTTTTCTAGAAAAGGTTATTACATTAGTTTTGGATACGTTAATTTTCATACCATTGTCTTCCGACCATTTAGCGACATAATAATAATAATAATAATAATAATAATAATAATAATCTGTTAATGCATATAGATTGTTAGTTGGGAGGCCGGAGGGAAAAAGGCCTTTGGGGAGGCAGAGACATATAGGGAGGATAATATTAAAATTGATTTGAGGTGGGACATGATGATAGTGAGTGGATTAATCTTGCACAGGATAGGGATCGATGGCGGGCTTATGTGAGGGCGGCAATGAACCTGCGGGTTCCTTAAAAGCCATTTGTAATAATAATAATAATAATAATAATAATAATAATAATAATAATAATAATAATCTGTATTATGATTTAGCAACATTACCAATTTTTTTTACTTCATTTACAACTTAATCAAAAAAAGAATGTGTTAATGTAAAACAAATTAATGATATATTATTATTATTATTATTATTATTATTATTATTATTATTATTATTATTAT
The DNA here is from genome assembly GCF_040183065.1 of Periplaneta americana. Classification (NCBI taxonomy): domain Eukaryota; kingdom Metazoa; phylum Arthropoda; class Insecta; order Blattodea; family Blattidae; genus Periplaneta; species Periplaneta americana. Next base: position 165,412,976 of record NC_091131.1, read on the forward strand.
TATTATTATTAGGCCTAAATATATAATACAGTTAACTAAAAATAAATAAACCTCAATTAAACCTACAATTTGCCGCTTGAGGACCACCCAGTTAACCATTTCACAGAATTATAGTAACTACTTTGAAAATGTCTTGTGATGCCCATGTCTTGTATAAGATTTTGTTTTAGTTTATGTAAGGAGAGGAGTAGGTTTACCATTCAAAATAACCGCGCTTTTCTCAGCAACATTGATCGAACTAAACGCTCTCGACTTCAGGTGATCGATAACACGACACTCGCTGTCTTGGTTCGCATGAGGCCGCTGCCGCTCGGTCTCTTTGCAGTTGGAACAGGCAGCAGTCACCTGTTCCATTGCCATTAATCAGTCAGCTTTAACTCAGGCCGCGAATGTGTAAATGGTACGGATTTTTTAAGAACTATTGTATAATTTCACACACAATATTATGTCACACGAAAAACTCTTCGAACTTAATTGTTTTCCGAATTATCACTATATCAAGAAACTAGCTTGATGAAACAGTATATTCCACACTTCTCAATATTCCGCGAGGGAAGAGGCACTGCCGTCGTGATCTAATACAGGCCGTAAGGCAGACCACGTGACTCGCTTAACAGCTGATCGCGAAAGGCGGTCTTTCAACCATATGAATTAGTTGCAGTGCATGAAGAATAACATATATTTCTCTGAAATGCAGTGTAATTGCGTCAGTAAAATTTTAAACAGTGATTGTGAGACGCTTGAGACACAATTTACTTGCAATTTAAGGTATAATATTATTTTTGGTGTGAAAATTTCGTTGTTGCAGGCAAAGTTCGTATGTGTAATACCTGCCTTTATTTCGATTAAATATTGCACCCTTATGTGGTTAAGTGAAATTTTGGTCTTATAAACAGTAGGCTAAATATGTGTAATAATATATACGTGAAAGTGAAACATTGACTGGCATGTAAAGTAAGTTGTGATTAGGCCTAAGTGCAGCGTTACCGATGTTACTCTTGTCTAATCCATTATTGTTAGTTTACCGTATTTGTCTTATTAAATTTAAATTATTGCGCCCTTTTTATTTGTGAATAACCTACATTATACGAGTAAATAATACGACGTTTGATAATATACACAATTTGAACTAAAAACGAGATACATATATGACTTGAGGCTTTCCCGGCGTTTGATGTAGAATAACTCTTCTCGGGTTCTCAGCCAGGTGAGTTGGAGATTAGCTTCCAAGCTTTCGACGGCTAGCTCTGCCATCTTCTTCAGGGACGAACTCACCTGGCTGAGAACCCGAGAAGAGTTATTCCAGATACATATAGTATATTAGAAAAAAATTATACCCTATAGTTTCCATTACTGTTACAGTATCTGGAATTGTAATTGGTTGAAATAAAGCACTCATGCTTCATTACGAAATTCTTGCACATTCATTTATGCACGTTTCAACAATTTTCAGTTGCATCGCACGCATATTTTAATGTGTTAAAGTTATAGGTTATGTTTATTCTATCAGTACTTGCCTTATTTCCATATTCGCAATTATGCATTATAATTAAGCATAACGCTACGTATAACTCATAAATGCAATTTGTCTACACTTCAATTGTATTTATTCGTTTCATACGGTACTCCAGTCTGAAGTCTGATTAGTGTAATATGTTACTAGGGCTAAACTAGCGCTGAGGTAGTTCCCTTCGTATTCATACATCTTGCATATACAAATTAGTTCGGTTCGTTCAGGATTTTAATATGCCTTGCTTATAGGATCAAATGCATCTCCACAAAAAATAAATTCAACTGTTTTCAGTTCAGAAATTACCGGAACTATACCTCAGCGCTACTAAGTAATATAACGTATGTACATTTCATATGAGGGACTGTGGTGAATTTTCTACCTATAAGTAAGGACGGTAACCGTGTTCTGAAGTTTATCCTAAAAATATATTCTTCTTTATTAAATCTCAAAACCGTTTTCGTTCTCAACTTACGCCTAAAATGTTGACGCAGATAGGTTATGTTAACATGGTAAATTCTCTAAAAATAACACAGTTTTATTTATTGTTCCTGCCACATTATGCAACACATAAATGGAACTTATGCACATATTACATTGGATAAAAATTTAATTGTATTATTTATTTGTTCCCTACTATGCTGGGTTGTAATGAATTATATTGATCTAACCTACCAGATTAACACACTACTGTACATACACTATTTTCATAGGAGGGACTGTGGTAAATTTTGTACCTACAAGTAAGGAAGGTAGATGTGCTAAATTAAAATCACAATAAAAATAATTCTTCTTTATTAAATCTCTAAATAGCTTCCATTCCAAACTTAAAATGTTGATGCAACCAGGTTATGTTACCATGTAAAACTCCGTTCATATTAAAATAACACAGTTTTGTAATTATTTCTGCAACATATTATGCAATAAGAAGTGTGAAGGGGTCTTATACACACATTACACTAAATAAAATTGAGCGCCGACACGCATTAAAGTAATATATTTCACTCAGCTCCGTATACTCAAATAGAAAAGCCCGACTCATCGAGTGACGTCACACAACCTGCATTACGGCCTGGTCTAGATCACGATGGCAGTGGAAGAGGTAACTCCACAGCTTCCAGCGATACTCGGGTAAGCTCGTGTCCGCTCGAGCCTGCTTCGGAGAAAACGTTGCTTGAGATCCCACTCACATCATCACGCACAGCAGACGAGAAGGGCTCGAGTCGTTTTCACTTCACTGCAATAACCCTGCTAACGATAGCTGTTTTAGCTTTTCGAAAACTGCAAGTAGCCTATCCTTTAGAATGAAGTATATCTCACAATCTCTGTTAAGGGGGCAGGGAGGAAGGGAATAGCCTGTTCCCTCTGTTCCATGGAGGAACTGCCACTGCTTTTTACGCGCATAGAAATTCGCTGAGAAAACTCTTTCTTACAACGTTTATTATCAGTAATCTCTCTTCATTTTCAATTGAAGTGTTATCGTTAATTATTTCGACGTCGTTTTCATCGACCGATTCAGTTTCAGATCCGTCGTGTATATTAGTATCTCTGCCACATATATTTGGTTGTGTATTCTGACGTACGTCTATCTTGTCGACTGTATCTTTACAATCAGTTTCTGAGTCTATGTCAGATAGTCGTTCTTGTTGAGTTGTTGAACTCTCGAGGTCATTAGTCTTGTTTACAGTGAAGCTAGAAGGCAATGGGGCAGTCGCCTGTCCCAGTGCTTCATTCTCGATGGAATTGCCGAGTATCTCATCTTTTGACCTTCGCGATTGAAGTAGGCCTATATCACTGAAAGTAAGTTTCTGTCTTGGAGCTACAGTAACGACCTGACGAAGAATACGTTATGGGAATGAGAACAAACATGCGAAACACTTCCACATTGGTAACAAGTTTTTTTTTTTTTTTTGCCCGACGTGTGTAACATACGCTTCATAGTTACCAATTAGGAGGATGGAAAAGGGTTTTCAACTAAATATAGTATGTGCTATACGTATGCCAGTATCACCATGAATCGGTATCTATTCGCTCATTTTCTCATTAACAATTGATTGTACTTTACCATAATTCATTAATGAATTGGCGATCCTGTCGTTTGACCCTTCCGGTAAAATGTTAAAAACCCTAACTGTATTCATATCATCTCCTGATGTTATTGTAACTATCACAATATCACCATTTAGCAATTTTATACAGAGTGATTTATATAGAACTGACACATTTCTTTCATTAATTGTTTCAAAACGAATTCTGTTAGCCATAACTTATTATACCTAAAATGTAGAGGAATTTTGGGAAATTATTTACGTCTATAGCAAATGTTGTCCGGCGTTGTCAAATCCGGAGATCTCGGTGGCCACAGGTTCCTGGAAATTATTCGGTCGTCACATAACCGGATAAATGGAACCATGCTTCATCTGTGAACCATGTGATGGACAATATGACAGGATTTTGCACAATGAACGTCTGAAACCAACGACAATAATTCAGTCTTTTATCCTTATCTGGTTCCTGTACCTGATGAACAACCGTAACCCTATATGGCTTTAGGCTCTGTGACACATTGAGTAGGTGTACCCTGTCTCCTGCGACAAACGTCTTAATGATTTTTTGGGTGACTGCTCCAGTCGTGCTCTTACGTCAACAACAACCGTGGGAAGCTTAGATGAACGATGCTTGCCCTTTTTACTCACCAGAGATCCAGTTGTTTCCAATTTGTTTACCAGTCCCAGTATTGTGTTTCTTTTGGGAGGATTGCGAACACCAAATTCTCTCTGGTATGCCCTTTGAGTAGCTGTAATTGAATTCGTAATCCAGTATTGCTTCACAAGGAAGAGTCGTTGTTTTAATGTGTACTGCATTTTCACGTTGACACAAAATGTCGAAAACAGGTGCCAACAATAGGAATAAAACAAACATCTGCGCATCTAGTGACAAGGAATCGAAACTCCAGACCATTCTGCTGTTGGTTTCAGACGTTCATTGTGCAAAATCCTGCCATATTGTCCATCACATGGTTCACAGATGAAGCATGGTTCCATTTATCCGGTTACGTGACGACCGAATAATTTCCAGGAACCTGTGGCCACCGAGATCTCCGGATTTGACAACGCCGGACAACATTTGCTATAGAGGTAAATAATCTCCCAAAATTCCTCTACATTTTAGGTATAATAAGTTGTCGCTAGCACAATTCGTTTTGAAGCAATTAATGAAAGAAATGTGTCAGTTCTATATAAATCACTCTGTAGTTGTTGTACCTTCATGTTTCCGTAAATAATTTTCATACACACTGCTACTGGTAAATTTCAAATAAATCGCATTTTGTTTACTAACTATCTTGAAAGTCCGATTCTCGTACCTGTAAAGATTCTGCAACACACTGATGAATTTCCATTGCTGTTGGTCGTTGTTGTTCCTTGTTGAATGTTCCTTTCGTAATACCTATTAACTCGATTAATTTTAGAACTTATATTCAGTTCACTATAAATCTATGCACTATACAAAACTGAAGCGAGGACTGTTAAACTTCACGCTCACGACCTCCCACTTGATGAAGAATTGGATTGTTGAAAAGCGCGTAACTTGTGCACTGCGAAATGTATGCAATGTTCGTAACACTCATTAATTATTGTAGTTATATGGGATATTCATTGCGTCAGTACCTCGTTTCTCTGGGTGGTATCACTCCGCGTGTTTCTGTGCATTCCTAACAGCTTGGTCTAACGCTCACTTCGTTATGAATTTTACATGAGCGGGTACATGAACTCTGGCGTATAGAAGCATTTCGTAAACAAATAAGCCTTCATTTCGTGAAGAAGAAATATGTTTAATAACAGCTACTTATAATTCAAGGAAGTTGATCAAAGAAGAGACTCCAAATGAAATAACACTCCCAATGTTATGTACCCGTATAATTCAAGGAAGTTGATCAAAGAAGAGAGTCCAAATGAAACAACACTCGCAATGTTATGTACCCGTATAATTCAAGGAAGTTGATCAAAGAAGAGAGTCCAAATGAAATAACACTCCCAATGTTATGTACCCGTATAATTCAAGGAAGTTGATCAAAGAAGAGACTCCAAATGAAATAACACTCCCAATGTTATGTACCCGTATAATTCAAGGAAGTTGATCAAAGAAGAGACTCCAAATGAAACAACACTCGCAATGTTATGTACCCGTATAATTCAAGGAAGTTGATCAAAGAAGAGACTCCAAATGAAACAACACTCCCAATGTTATGTACCCGTATAATTCAAGGAAGTTGATCAAAGAAGAGACTCCAAATGAAATAACACTCCCAATGTTATGTACCCGTATAATTCAAGGAAGTTGATCAAAGAAGAGACTCCAAATGAAATAACACTCCCAATGTTATGTACCCGTATAATTCAAGGAAGTTGATCAAAGAAGAGACTCCAAATGAAATAACACTCCCAATGTTATGTACCCGTATAATTCAAGGAAGTTGATCAAAGAAGAGACTCCAAATGAAACAACACTCGCAATGTTATGTACCCGTATAATTCAAGGAAGTTGATCAAAGAAGAGAGTCCAAATGAAATAACACTCCCAATGTTATGTACCCGTATAATTCAAGGAAGTTGATCAAAGAAGAGACTCCAAATGAAATAACACTCCCAATGTTATGTACCCGTATAATTCAAGGAAGTTGATCAAAGAGGAGACTCCAAATGAAACAACACTCCCAATGTTATGTACCCGTATAATTCAAGGAAGTTGATCAAAGAAGAGAGTCCAAATGAAATAACACTCCCAATGTTATGTACCCGTATAATTCAAGGAAGTTGATCAAAGAAGAGACTCCAAATGAAATAACACTCCCAATGTTATGTACCCGTATAAAGGAAGTTGATCAAAGAAGAGACTCCAAATGAAACAACACTCGCAATGTTATGTACCCGTATAATTCAAGGAAGTTGATCAAAGAAGAGAGTCCAAATGAAATAACACTCCCAATGTTATGTACCCGTATAATTCAAGGAAGTTGATCAAAGAAGAGACTCCAAATGAAACAACACTCCCAATGTTATGTACCCGTATAATTCAAGGAAGTTGATCAAAGAAGAGACTCCAAATGAAACAACACTCGCAATGTTATGTACCCGTATAATTCAAGGAAGTTGATCAAAGAAGAGAGTCCAAATGAAATAACACTCCCAATGTTATGTACCCGTATAATTCAAGGAAGTTGATCAAAGAAGAGACTCCAAATGAAATAACACTCCCAATGTTATGTACCCGTATAATTCAAGGAAGTTGATCAAAGAAGAGACTCCAAATGAAATAACACTCCCAATGTTATGTACCCGTATAATTCAAGGAAGTTGATCAAAGAAGAGACTCCAAATGAAACAACACTCGCAATGTTATGTACCCGTATAATTCAAGGAAGTTGATCAAAGAAGAGAGTCCAAATGAAATAACACTCCCAATGTTATGTACCCGTATAATTCAAGGAAGTTGATCAAAGAAGAGACTCCAAATGAAACAACACTCGCAATGTTATGTACCCGTATAATTCAAGGAAGTTGATCAAAGAAGAGAGTCCAAATGAAATAACACTCCCAATGTTATGTACCCGTATAATTCAAGGAAGTTGATCAAAGAAGAAACTCCAAATGAAATAACACTCCCAATGTTATGTACCCGTATAATTCAAGGAAGTTGATCAAAGAAGAGACTCCAAATGAAATAACACTCCCAATGTTATGTACCCGTATAATTCAAGGAAGTTGATCAAAGAAGAGAGTCCAAATGAAATAACACTCCCAATGTTATGTACCCGTATAATTCAAGGAAGTTGATCAAAGAAGAGACTCCAAATGAAATAACACTCCCAATGTTATGTACCCGTATAATTCAAGGAAGTTGATCAAAGAAGAGACTCCAAATGAAATAACACTCCCAATGTTATGTACCCGTATAATTCAAGGAAGTTGATCAAAGAAGAGACTCCAAATGAAATAACACTCCCAATGTTATGTACCCGTATAATTCAAGGAAGTTGATCAAAGAGGAGACTCCAAATGAAACAACACTCCCAATGTTATGTACCCGTATAATTCAAGGAAGTTGATCAAAGAAGAGAGTCCAAATGAAATAACACTCCCAATGTTATGTACCCGTATAATTCAAGGAAGTTGATCAAAGAAGAGACTCCAAATGAAATAACACTCCCAATGTTATGTACCCGTATAATTCAAGGAAGTTGATCAAAGAAGAGACTCCAAATGAAACAACACTCGCAATGTTATGTACCCGTATAATTCAAGGAAGTTGATCAAAGAAGAGAGTCCAAATGAAATAACACTCCCAATGTTATGTACCCGTATAATTCAAGGAAGTTGATCAAAGAAGAGACTCCAAATGAAACAACACTCCCAATGTTATGTACCCGTATAATTCAAGGAAGTTGATCAAAGAAGAGACTCCAAATGAAACAACACTCGCAATGTTATGTACCCGTATAATTCAAGGAAGTTGATCAAAGAAGAGAGTCCAAATGAAATAACACTCCCAATGTTATGTACCCGTATAATTCAAGGAAGTTGATCAAAGAAGAGACTCCAAATGAAATAACACTCCCAATGTTATGTACCCGTATAATTCAAGGAAGTTGATCAAAGAAGAGACTCCAAATGAAACAACACTCGCAATGTTATGTACCCGTATAATTCAAGGAAGTTGATCAAAGAAGAGAGTCCAAATGAAATAACACTCCCAATGTTATGTACCCGTATAATTCAAGGAAGTTGATCAAAGAAGAGACTCCAAATGAAACAACACTCCCAATGTTATGTACCCGTATAATTCAAGGAAGTTGATCAAAGAAGAGACTCCAAATGAAACAACACTCGCAATGTTATGTACCCGTATAATTCAAGGAAGTTGATCAAAGAAGAGAGTCCAAATGAAATAACACTCCCAATGTTATGTACCCGTATAATTCAAGGAAGTTGATCAAAGAAGAGACTCCAAATGAAATAACACTCCCAATGTTATGTACCCGTATAATTCAAGGAAGTTGATCAAAGAGGAGACTCCAAATGAAACAACACTCCCAATGTTATGTACCCGTATAATTCAAGGAAGTTGATCAAAGAAGAGAGTCCAAATGAAATAACACTCCCAATGTTATGTACCCGTATAATTCAAGGAAGTTGATCAAAGAAGAGACTCCAAATGAAACAACACTCGCAATGTTATGTACCCGTATAATTCAAGGAAGTTGATCAAAGAAGAGAGTCCAAATGAAATAACACTCCCAATGTTATGTACCCGTATAATTCAAGGAAGTTGATCAAAGAAGAGACTCCAAATGAAATAACACTCCCAATGTTATGTACCCGTATAAAGGAAGTTGATCAAAGAAGAGACTCCAAATGAAACAACACTCGCAATGTTATGTACCCGTATAATTCAAGGAAGTTGATCAAAGAAGAGAGTCCAAATGAAATAACACTCCCAATGTTATGTACCCGTATAATTCAAGGAAGTTGATCAAAGAAGAGACTCCAAATGAAACAACACTCCCAATGTTATGTACCCGTATAATTCAAGGAAGTTGATCAAAGAAGAGACTCCAAATGAAACAACACTCGCAATGTTATGTACCCGTATAATTCAAGGAAGTTGATCAAAGAAGAGAGTCCAAATGAAATAACACTCCCAATGTTATGTACCCGTATAATTCAAGGAAGTTGATCAAAGAAGAAACTCCAAATGAAATAACACTCCCAATGTTATGTACCCGTATAATTCAAGGAAGTTGATCAAAGAAGAGACTCCAAATGAAATAACACTCCCAATGTTATGTACCCGTATAATTCAAGGAAGTTGATCAAAGAAGAGACTCCAAATGAAATAACACTCCCAATGTTATGTACCCGTATAATTCACAACACAATACCACTATTTAGAGGAAACGCGTCACAGAATGAAGTCTTCTTATAGTACCTCTGCATTGTAAATTACAAATCGTTAATAACATTATATTAAATTAGTATGTATGAATCAGCAGATGTAACCAAGAACAATCTAGAACTAGTTAAGCCACTGGCGTAGCTTAACATTTTCCTGCTGATCCGGAGTTGCACTAGGGCGTGGGTTCGATTTCCGCTTGGGTTGATTACCTGGTTGGGTTTCTTCCGAAGTTTATCTCAACCATAAGGCGAATGTTAGCTAATATGTGCTATCACCAATCCCATCGATGCCACATAACATAACAGTTTATACAACGTCGTTTAATAACCAAGAAAATAACTAGTTAGAGTAGTAAATGAGGTCTTACGCATAGGTACTTCGTGAATATGTTACATAGACTTACTTTTAACGTAAAAGGTACATACTCATATCCTAAGAAAATACTACTGCCTAAATAACAGAAATTCATATTTAGAATAAAAAGTATTTTGTGCGAGATCGTGCGTATTTGCTTGGTTTCCGCACAAAACCAATCCGCGGAAAGTCTAAAATTCCACATTCAGTATTCCCACCCTAACACACATAACAATTTATTTCCCTCTTCTTACCGCTTAAGTGACATATTGATTTTACTGCTTTAGGCTTTTAACATATTATTTTTAGAGACGTTCAATATAGTAATAATTATAAATTGGAAACTTACCACTACAATTTCACCTAAATTGCACTGTTAATTATTGTTTTTAAATATTTGCAAAAATTAAGTAAACTCTACAACTCCACTAAAGTTACTGCATTCGTGATGCAAGTAACATTAAGGAAGCCGTGAAAAAAATCAACAATATTCTAGACTCATCATAGACTGGGGGAAAAAAAAGACAGACGTATATCACGGCCTGCTGGAGTATAGTAAACACAGAAAACATTTTAAAGCAACAATGTTGAAGCTAGATATTTTTGTTTTCCAAATTTGCCGTCATTGAACAGAAACCAAGATGGAGATTTCATTGCAACTAATTAGAAATTCCTCTTTCAGATATGTAATAAACGATCTTCGCACAAAATAATGTACGATACACGAGCGGTGTGTTTTCTTTCAATTCTCGTTTCGCTTTTTCAAACTTTTCCTCGAACATGAAAACTTCAACATACCGCTCTTGTAACGCATATTACTATTAACTTGTATATTATGGTTTCTGAGTGCACATTTAAATTATTGATTTTTATTACGTATTAATAATGTTATTTATGATGATACATAATTAAATCTTTATGCAGGCATGGTATACGTAATAGTGTCGTGTAATGTTTGAACGTGAAAGGAGATATCAAGATATTAAAAACGTCGCTCTACATCCAAAAATACGTAGAAGTGAAGCGTGTAAACTAAAATAACTGAACTCGTAAAAAGCAACCGGTAAGAGGCATTATGTTCGGTTTTGTGTTGCGAGTCTCTTTAGAACCTTTCCCCTTCTTTGTGCTCGGTGCCTGTGCCTTTCGTCAGTTCCACCTCTCCTTCTCCTTTACGCTTTAGCTGCATACGGATGTCAGGCACATATCTGGCATAGTGATGAGTAAGGAGCGGATTCCTATGTAATTAAATATTATTTTTGCGTGTGATAAAACACAATTAACAAAGTTAAAAATTCCGAACATGAAGTTTCAAGTTTAAAAATCGAATTTTATTTCACATAAAAACACATATTTTTACAAAAAAATTATGTAAATACATATTTTCATAAACACATAAATCTTGGAGTTTTTTTACTTAAATAATTTTTTTACAAGAACTTTTAAACATTTTAAAACTAAATCAATTATGTCACTCAGAAGTACGCTATCTTTTTAAGAATTCTTGGTTTGCTGCGTGTTTCTAAGCGCTGTGTGGTGTATCCGTGATCCATTTTTGTAATAGTATCGCCTCATGTTCTGAGAACAGCTAGGCAGTATATCAGTGTTATTGTTAGAGAATAAATTAACATAGAAAAGGAGGAGAGATCTTAAAACACATAATCAGGAATGTTTATTGTTGCTGAAGATGATTTCATTCCACGCTTTGTTTGTGAAACACAACAGATAAGAGCTCGGGTATGAACATTATTTAATTTAAACAAATCTCTCGCTCATGCCTATGAAGTGACGCCCTGTTATCGGCTTCGTCAATCGATATCCTTCAAGATATACTGAAAGATGATTGTTTAAAAAACGATTTGGCTTTCCTATTAGCAAATCTAAGCTTTTTGTGTGACACCATAAAAAAAACTCGAAACATCCAAAAACCTGTTGTCTGAAACAGGGAGGTGCGTGCCGTGGAAATTAAACTAGACTCGCTACCAGGTTCAGAAGTACAAGTACTAAGGGACAAATTCCAGAATGTGTTTAGGAAAAACAGTGGATATAAAAAAAATGTGTAAAGTTGCTCAAGTATTGGAGGGTGTGCCTGTAGGTGAAATTGACGGTGTTTGTGTTTGTGACATTCCTCTCTTTAAATATGCACGTCTGACGTCCTGTGATGTGGAAAGATCGCTTTCACAGTATAAGTCGTTGTTCAGAGATAATCGGCATGCATTTGTGATGGAGAATTTGGAGATGACCTTTGTTGTTCACTGCAATTCTCGGCCAACTACTAGCACTCAAGTGTGGTTGGTGAGTACCTAGTAACATTTTTTTTTCAAGCTAAGTAAGGTATTTTTGTCATATTTAAAAAATATATATACTTACTTACAAATGGCTTTTAAGGAACCCGAAGGTTCATTGCCGCCCTCACATAAGCCCGCCATCGGTCCCTATCCTGTGCAAGATTAAGCCAGTCTCTATCATCATACCCCACCTCCCTCAAATCCATTTTAATATTATCCTCCCATCTACGTCTCGGCCTCCCTAAAGGTCTTTTTCCCTCCGGTCTCCCAACTAACACTCTATATGCATTTCTGGATTCGCCCATACGTGCTACATGCCCTGCCCATCTCAAACGTCTGGATTTCAAGTTCCTAATTATGTCAGGTGAAGAATACAATGCGTGCAGTTCTGTGTTCTGTAACTTTCTCCATTCTCCTGTAACTTCATCCCGCTTAGCCCCAAATATTTTCCTAAGCACCTTATTCTCAAACACCCTTAACCTATGTTCCTCTCTCAGAGTGAGAGTCCAAGTTTCACAGCCATATAGAAGAACCGGTAATATAACTGTTTTATAAATTCTAACTTTCAGATTTTTGGACAGCAGACTGGATGATAAGAGCTTCTCAACCGAATAATAACAGGCATTTCCCATATTTATTCTGCGTTTAATTTCCTCCCGAGTGTCATTTATATTTGTTACTGTTGCTCCAAGATATTTGAATTTTTCCACCTCTTCGAAGGATAAATCTCCAGTATTTATATTTCCATTTCGTACAATATTCCCGTCACGAGACATAATCATATACTTTGTCTTTTCGGGATTTACTTCCAAACCGATCGCTTTACTTGCTTCAAGTAAAATTTCCGTGTTTTCCCTAACCGTTTGTGTATTTTCTCCTAACATATTCACGTATATTTTTTTTATTTTTAGCAAATATTTTCGTACTTTTTAGCACATAAAAAATAAATATATTTAAATTTTTAGGACATAAAAATCCGCTCACTAGTGATGAGTACAGGTAAGTTTTGTTGTTCATGTGACTAAACATGCACAAAGATTTACGTATAAGTAAATCGAGGAAAATATCTTTTAAAAGTCGCATACGTTCATATTACCGACTACTGTAACTTAGTGCAGTGTTTAAACGTGAGAGAAGAAATCAAGACATTGCAAACTTTGACTTATTGCATATGAAAAACTAATACAGGGTGCGTCAGAAAGAACGGATGGATTTCACAGGGCAAGAAAATTGTAAGGATTCATCAAATCAAAAATTTATTGTTATCAACATATTCACCAATACATGCAGTTTATTTATAGAAAACAATATAATTCATATGATGTCCTTGGCTTTCAATACAGGCATCGAGGCGTTTTCTGATGTTCGCCATCACTTTCACAGTCATAGCTGGTGGAATTGCCAAGATTTCTTCACGAATCGCCGTCTTCATTTCATCCAGTATATGTGATCGATGTTTACAAACTTAAGCCTTCAAATGGTCCCAAAGAAAGAACTCGCAGGGCGCGAGATCTTACCGTAGCCTCGGACAATCTCAGTGCAATAGCATGTTTGCGGGCTGATCTTTGAGGTGGCCGGAAAACCTAGTGTCTGTCTCCACATTTGCAGGTGTACACGCGCTCCGTGTTCGTCCAGGTGATTTCTTCTTTAATGTTGAACCTGTGATACGAAATGAAGCCACCCACCGCAAAATTATATTCCGAGTTGGAATCCTAGCGTGACATCCGATGTCGAAATGAGTCCTGAGTGGCGATCACAGACTCTTCATTTTTCAAAAATGTCTCTACGATGAAAGCACGTTGTACGTCAGACCAACACCATGTTCTCAAATGAAACTGCATTCTCTGGCTGGCGCAACAGTCGTGGTCCCCCTCACTATATCCCTCCCCTCGCTGCGTATCGATAATTTGAAATCCATCCGTTCTTTCTGACGCACCCTTTACAACTAATCACAAGATATGTGCTCAACTCCGTAAGCGGTTTAAAACATGAAGGGATGGGAGAGGACAACAAATATTTTCATAGCATGGGCGAACAAACACGACAGACCTCCTGCAGAGCGAACATCGGCGGATATCGAACTCGCCATACTCGACAAAATGAACCGAACTTAGTGTGTACTTAATGAATAGTATGAAAATTAAATAATATATATTTTTATTAATAAGTTAGATATTATAAGCTGAAATAATGTATCGTATAAAAATTATTATTTTATTTATAAATAGGTTGAATATTATAAGTTACAATGATGTGTAGTATCAAAATGGAACGATTATTTTTATGGAATTATGAAATTTATTATATATTACTCTGTTCATTTCATCTACTTTCATCATCCGTATAATTGGTCATCTATTGCTGCTGAGCAACTGTGATTCATTTGAAAATTATGTGAAGAATGCAATTATACTTTCTATCAGTGCTTCCTATAATGAACACTGTCTGTATTAATGTACACTTATATGTATATTGCTGTTGATGTTTAATCATGATTTTGTAATAAAAATTATCTGTATTTAAGCTGACTTATGAAAATCATTTACTGATATTACGAACTTTTTTAGTATCTTTTTGTTGAATATAATAATTATTGAAAGCTTATATTTGCAAAAACGGTTATTACTTGATGCTTTTCAAATAAAGGTTTGCAAGAATTTGTTTTGTGTGTACAGGCTATTAAAGGAATATTTTTCTTTCCTAAAATAAAAATACTTTGTATCTGAATGACGGGGAGAGCAATGTTTCTGCTCCCTGAGAAGTTGTCATGTTAGAATGAAAGTAAGCAAAATATAACCTACATTAATTATTATGTTATTATTATGAACAAGGAATTCATTGACTCAAGATCATAAAAGGCTGAAAAAGTCTGTCGGTAATATAAACAGAAGAACTAACTTTTATACACGAGATCACCCAATTAGCTCATAATATAACTAAGGTATAATATATTTAGTTAAAATTATATTTATAAGAAATCACAAGACATTGTAGTTATACATAGGGTAGAGTAGTATAAATTGCACCGTTTCCTAAATGGCACCACTGCTGTTTTAAAACAAGTTACTGTAGTAGTGTGGTATCTAGTGGTATTGTTACAATCTACCATATGAACTTCCACCATGCCACTTGATTTCTGCCACTTCTTTGTGTCAGCAGCGTGGTGATAGTGTATCTAATATAATCGCTCAGGTAGATGTATATTTAGCTAACATTTTGTAACTAAATAACGGATTTTTATGCAAAGGAATCCATAATCTTAAGATGTTATTGGTTTAAAGAAATATTAAAGAACATTTAACTTAGTAGGATTTTCGAACATGTGGTGATTATAGACTAGAATGAAGGAAATAATAACTTATGACGTAGTTTCTCAATTCGCACCACTTTGTAGGTGCCTAATTCGCACCGGTGCGATTTGAGCAACTGTAGCAATTCTAGCCGTACAAAAGAAGTCCCCAAACTTTTAACTGGACGAGGAATGCATCAGATGGGTGCAATATCAAGTGGTGAAAAGAGCGTTAATACAAGTGTGTGTTGTACAAGCGCGTCAGGTATTTTGTGCCACCTATGACAATTTTTAAACGTCAAACAGTGCATCCTACATTATAAGCTGGTGATCCTTCAGGATCGTTATTTGTTTGCTCTGAGTCAGGTTACATCAACAGTGAACTATTTGTCGAACAGCTCAAAATTTTCATTTGCCACTCAAACCTGCCATAGAAAAAAGTGCTGCTTCTGTATGTCCACCTATACGACCCATTTTAAAAATTCAGAAGCTATTAGATTATTTCGGGAAAATGGTGTTCTCCTCTTTCAGCTTCCTCGTCATAATACTCATAGGCCCAGCCTTTAGATGTTTCTATCTTCAAACCATTTGATACAGCTAAATCATGAAGCAGCTCTTAGGTGGCTTCGAGATAATCGTGGAGAAAAGGTGACGCAGTTTACAGTCTGAACTGCCTGGTGAAGCACATGACAAATGTGTAACAATAAAAGCGCATTCAGGAAGTTTAAATGTTAGGTAATTTATGCTCTATTTTTTCAATTTCATTTGAAGATGCGTTACTCTCTTTCATTAATTTCAATAAACTTGTAATTTGCATTTATTACATTATTCATATTAAATACTGTTCAAAATGTTCAATATTAAAAGCTTTCCTTCATCCTGTTCCCTGCAGATAAAGAGGTGCGATTTAAGAAACCGCAGGTGCTATTTAGGAAACTAGTTGCCTAAATGGCACCACTGACATGTGTTTCGATAATGTCATTCTAATTAAAAAATATTACATCATAGTCAAGAATTCTCTTTTACATGAAAGGTAAATGCTCTGGGAATGTATCTCTGTAAAGGAATACAGAAAATAAAAACTGTATTGTTAAATAAAAATTATGAATCCTAAAGTGGTGCGATATATGCAACCTTACCCTACTAACAGGCGTAGACAGTTTTTTGAAAGATTCAACGTTCATTAAAACACAAAGTAAGGAAACAAACATCATGTAATTCAAGCTACTGCAGTGGGTATGAAAGCTGGACAGATATCTGGCTACCTAAATCATTATGACATGAAGTTAGTCAATTTTGTGACCAGGTATACATACTTTAATCATGGGGAAATATGGACATTATACTTGAGTTAAAATTAATAAAGAAAGCATTGCAGAAACAATTTTATGGAACAGATACAGAAATATTCTTTGAGAGATCATAACACTCACACATTCCGTATTCTAGAATAAATTAAAGTATCCTTTAGTATGGTCCTACGAGGTAACATAAAAATACATAAGTGGATTATGTATAAATATAGTGTGAACTATACGTCAAGAGTCGGCGTAGGCCAAAGAGTATTATTATTATTATTATTATTATTATTATTATTATTATTATTATTATTATTATTATCATTATTATTATCATTAATATCAAAATACCGACATCAAAGAGAGTGGTGAAGAACGTTACAGAAGAATGTCTCATGTTTCAGTATTATGACATGTAATTGTCATTATTGAACCGTTCTGCAGATGTGCGAGATCGTTTCGCGAAAGGTCAACGTATATTTCCGTCAGTTGAATTTTGTTTTGCTAAAAAGTTTAAGATTTTAAATGTTTTGATTAAAAATCATGTAAACCTTGAATATGACCTATGACCTTCGGAAAATATTTGTCCTACATTCTGACAAAGTTCAGAAAATTGAAGTCGTAAGAAATATGCATATTTCGTTTTGTAAATTTTGTCTTCATATTAAAATTAAAAAGTAGAATATAATATTATATGTGTATGGCAAAATACAATTATGATTATTATTATTGTTATTATTATTATTATTATTATTATTATTATTATTATTATTATTATTATTATTATTATTATTGCTAGCCGTACCCGTGCGCTCCGCTGCACCCGTTAGAAATGAATATAAAGTAATTACATAATTAAAATTGGACGTTTGATCCAGGAAACATTCGTGTTTGATAGAAGGATAAATCGTTTAATATGTTACTTAATTTAAATTGTATTTAAAATATTAAAATGCGATCATTTTGATCCAGAGGCCACTCATTTGGTGCAATGACAATTCCTTTAACATGTTATTAATTGTTATTACCAATTATTTTTGGAAAAGCGAAAATTAACAGAAAAATTTTGGCTACAGATTTATTATTATGTTTATATTATATTATATTATATTATATTATGTAAAAAGTGTGTTGATAACGGATGTACTCGAATTAGAAAGTTTTTAGTTTGTTGTGGGAGCTCTTGAATCTCAGGAGGAACAGCTTTTACAACAGCGCAACATAATCTGCTTGGCTCATTACCCAATTTTTTTGCATTGCGTTTATTGCATATATATTTTATGTATTTTAACACGATTCAATTGAGCATAGTTAAAATTTGAATTATAAAATAATGGATTGCTAAGCTAACGTACTATTACTGCATATTAAATCAATACACTCTCGTTGTTCGTTAATTCTCTGACATAAAAATGAATATGTTCATAAACATTATTTTAAGAAATACAGGAAATGAATATACAGAATAACCTATCAATTTTTCTGTGCATAAGAAGCTATTTTAATCTTACCTGTCCTCAATTCACTCACAAGTTACTGTAATAACATTATAGCATTATGTCCATCTAGAGAAATTACACTTTCCAATGGTGAAATAATAATTAATTATACAAATCGGTTAATTTAGCTTCCTATATTACTTCATACAAACACAGAAACATTGTCTGTAGGCTATCTTTCATTGCTTTCGATTGTTGTGTCCAAGGCCCCTTATAGACGGAGCCATTTGTTTTTTATTTCAATACACCGCCTTAGATGGCAGTTATTTTAATTTTAAAACTCATTTATCTCATTAAATATCAGTCCTATCAAAATTTTTCAAAGAATAAAACTTATCAGAAATCATTTTTAAAGAAACTTTTGTTATGTAACATTTTTCATTAAAATCAATAATAAGCGAGATATTTCGATTTATTTAATTCAGGCCCCCTTATAACCCCTCTTTTAAATAACGTATTTTTAATGCCATATAGCCTAAAATCTAACTTACAACGAACTTAATTTATATTCCAATTTTCATCGAAATCCGTTCAGCCATTATGGTGTGAAAAGGTAACAAACATACAGACAGACAGACAGACATACAAACAAAAATAAAAAAAAAAGCGATTTTCGGTTTCAGGATGGTTAATTATACATGTTAACACCAATTGTTTTTAGAAAATCGAAAATTACCAGAAAAATTTTGGCTACAGATTTATTATTAGTATAGATTATTATTATTAATTATTATTATTATTATTATTATTATTATTGTTGTTGTTGTTGTTATTATAAGGTCGTTTAGGTCAACTACATCTCTCAGCCCTGCAACCAAACATGAAGTTTTGCACTATGTCACTATGCCAACAGTCGATAAGAATTATTTTTAACGTACTGCGTTCTTATTCTGTCAATTAGCAATTCGGAATGTGCTGAGATAGATGTACTGCATTAGAGCTGGAACGATATAAGCCAGTTATGCCTTTGCAACATATCGCACAAGGTTTTCTATAAATCCATATTTCGACATTTCAAATTATATGTGCTTTTCATGTACCGGTGTTAATTTATTGCGTTTTAGGTTCGCAACTCTGGTTAATAACTTCAAATGTAGATCCACAAAATATCCATCTCGCATCATATCATGACGAGTGATTAACAATTACACGTAATTTTGTACCAAATACTCGTCTTGTATCATAACGAGTGGCTAATATTGAACACTTACCAGGACTGGCGCAGAGGACGAGCAGGCCCGCCAGGAACGCTTTGCCGAGGAGCATGTCGGAGCGCTACTGACTGGCCTGGCCGTGGAGATAGATAAGGTGTCGTGGGTACCAATGCATGAAGGCCGCGAGTTCGACACTGCTCACAAGATAGCGTATCTTAAACATATTTCAGTTGCGACCAATTGTCTGTCGCTGTAAAATCAGTAATGTCTCATGTTGCCTGCACTGACCCTTCAATTAATTTACCTAAATATATATAATACGATCTCAAGTCCTATGTGCGAAATAAGTGGCGTGTCGACTCCTCCCGAAGTTTTCTAAGAAGTGTCATATTCCTCGTTCAAACATCACCTCCGCCACTGTTACTCTAAACACTTAACAGAGACAGTGTCAGCTCCGCTATGGGACCTCAGTCCTGAAATTGTCAGCTCAGCCATAGAACCTCAATCCTGATATTATCAGCTCCGCTATAGGATCAATTCTGATATTGTCAGCTCCGCCAAAGGACCTCAATCCTGATATTATCAGCTCCGCTATACAATCAATTCTGATAGTCAGCTCCGCCAAAAGACCTCAATCCTGATATTATCAGCTCTGCTATAGGATCATTTCTGATATTGTCAGCTCCGCCAAAGGACCTCAATCCTGATATTATCAGATCCGCTATACAATCAATTCTGATATTGTCAGCTCCGCCAAAGGACCTCAATCCTGATATTATCAGATCCGCTATACAATCAATTCTGATATTGTCAGCTCCGCCAAAGGACCTCAATTCTGATATTATCAGCTCCGCTATAGGATCAATCCTGATATTATCAGCTCCGCTATAGGATCAATTCTGATATTGTCAGCTCAGCCATAGAACCTCAATCCTGATATTATCAGATCCGTTATAGGATCAATTCTGATATTGTCAGCTCCGCCAAAGGACCTCAATCCTGATATTATCAGCTCCGCTATACAATCAATTCTGATATTGTCAGCTCCGCCAAAGGACCTCAATCCTGATATTATCAGCTCCGCTATACAATCAATTCTGATATTGTCAGCTCCGCCAAAGGACCTCAATTCTGATATTATCAGCTCCGCTATAGGATGAATTCTGATATTGTCAGCTCCGCCAAAGGACCTCAATCCTGATATTATCAGCTCCGTTATAGGATCAATTCTGACATTGCCAGCTCCGCCATGGGACCTCAATCGTGATACTATCAGCTCCGCCATGGCATGTCAATTGTGATAGTGTTAGCTCCGCTATGGGATGTCAATAATTGTGATAGTGTCAGCTCTGC
The DNA here is from genome assembly GCF_040183065.1 of Periplaneta americana. NCBI lineage: Eukaryota > Metazoa > Arthropoda > Insecta > Blattodea > Blattidae > Periplaneta > Periplaneta americana. The sequence continues at coordinate 165,433,671 of NC_091131.1, forward strand.
TATGAGATCTCAATCCTGATATACTAAAAGCCAGGTTATGAACCGACTAAACCGGAACCAACGTTCTGTTGCTCTCTTTCTGAGCTCTGTTGCCACATAGTGGCGCGAGATTCAAAGCGTGTTCAACGTTTGTCACCGATATGTTTAAAATAACTACTGTCTATAGTTCTCGATAACACTATCAACAATATTAGTAATTAAAATTACTGTTTTTAAGAAAGCACGAGCTAATGACGCTGGTACGAAATGCGACCCGTAATGCACGTGGTACTGAAAATGAATTGGGAAGTTTGGCTACACTGTCTCCGTGATTCCGTTGCCAGATTTTCGTTAGCAGACGACATTTTCACGCGAGGCCAATGAAAAGCTCTGTTCTCGTTCTCCCCTCCACCCCCCACACTCAACGTGTCATCACTGCACAGGCTACCCCTCTAACCCGCACTTTCCTCACGCCCAGCCAACTACTTCCTGTTTAGTCGGTTCATAACCTGGCTTTTAGTATAGTGTCAGCTCCGATATAAAATCAATTCTGACATTGTCAGCTTCACTATGGGATCTCAATCCTGATAGTGTCAGGACCCACATTGGATGTCAATTGTGATAGTGTCAGCTCCGCCATGGAATGTAAATTGTAATAGTGTCAGCTCCGCCATTGGGCCTCAATCCTGAAAGTGTCAGTTCCACCATGGGTTATCAATTGCGATAGTGTCAGGTAGCAGTGGTATCTCAATTCTGATAGTGTCAGCTTCCTTATAGAATAAATTCTGATATTGTCAGCTTCGCCATGGGATCTCAATTCTGATTGTGTCAGCTTCGCTATAAGATCAATTCTGTTATTGTCAGCTCTGCCACAGGATGTCAATTGCGATTGCGTCAGTTCCGCCATGGGATCTCAATTCTGATTGTGTCAGCTTCGCCATAGAATCAATTCTGATATTGTCAGCTCCGCCATGAGATCTCAATCCTCATAGTGCCAGCTACGCTATAGATCAATTATAATGTCAGCTCCGCCATGGGATCTCAATTCCCCCTCACAAAACTAGTCAAAATTTACTATCTCACTTTGCAGACTTTGGATTGACTACGAAATTTTTATTTACAAATTTCTTATATTAAATTGTAATATGTAAAATATATTTTTTAATGAAGTAAAATTTTAAAATA